>NC_051324.1:21061468-21381886 GCF_015220235.1 Choloepus didactylus
AAGACCAGAAGAGACACAGCACCTAGAGCAGCTACTCAAAGAACTAAAGATGAACAATGAGACCATAGTACGGGATATAAAAGAAATCAAGAAGACTCTAGAAGAGCATAAAGAAGACATTGCAAGACTAAATAAAAAAATGGATGATCTTATGGAAATTAAAGAAACTGTTGACCAAATTAAAAAGACTCTGGACACTCATAGTACAAGACTACAGGAAGTTGAACAACGAATCAGTGACCTGGAAGATGACACAATGGAAAATGAAAGCATAAAAGAAAGAATGGGGAAAAAAATTGAAAAAATCGAAATGGACCTCAGGGATATGATAGATAATATGAAACGTCCAAATATAAGACTCATTGGTGTCCCAGAAGGGGAAGAAAAGGGTAAAGGTCTAGGAAGAGTATTCAAAGAAATTGTTGGGGAAAACTTCCCAAATCTTCTAAACAACATAAATACACAAATCATAAATGCTCAGCGAACTCCAAATAGAATAAATCCAAATAAACCCACTCTGAGACATATACTGATCACACTGTCAAACACAGAAGAGAAGGAGCAAGTTCTGAAAGCAGGAAGAGGAAAGCAATTCACCACATACAAAGGAAACAGCATAAGACTAAGTACTGACTACTCAGCAGCCACCATGGAGGTGAGAAGGCAGTGGCACGATATATTTAAAATTCTGAGTGAGAAAAATTTCCAGCCAAGAATACTTTATCCAGCAAAGCTCTCCTTCAAATTTGAGGGAGAGCTTAAATTTTTCACAGACAAACAAATGCTGAGAGAATTTGCTAACAAGAGACCTGCCCTACTGGAGATACTAAAGGGAGCCCTACAGACAGAGAAACAAAGAAAGGACAGAGAGACTTGGAGAAAGGTTCAGTACTAAAGAGATTCAGTATGGGTACAATAAAGGATATTAATAGAGAGAGGGAAAAATATGGCAAACATAAACCAAAGGATAAGATGGCCGATTCAAGAAATGCCTTCACGGTTATAACGTTGAATGCAAATGGATTAAACTCCCCAATTAAAAGATATAGATTCGCAGAATGGATCAAAAAAAATGAACCATCAATATGTTGCATACAAGAGACTCATCTTAGACACAGGGACACAAAGAAACTGAAAGTGAAAGGATGGAAAAAAAATATTTCATGCAAGCTACAGCCAAAAGAAAGCAGGTGTAGCAATATTAATCTCAGATAAAATAGACTTCAAATGCAGGGATGTTTTGAGAGACAAAGAAGGCCACTACGTACTAATAAAAGGGGCAATTCAGCAAGAAGAAATAACAATCGTAAATGTCTATGCACCCAATCAAGGTGCCACAAAATACATGAGAGAAACACTGGCAAAACTAAAGGAAGCAATTGATGTTTCCACAATAATTGTGGGAGACTTCAACACATCACTCTCTCCTATAGATAGATCAACCAGACAGAAGACCAATAAGGAAATTGAAAACCTAAACAATCTGATAAATGAATTAGATTTAACAGACATCTACAGGACATTACATCCCAAATCACCAGGATACACATACTTTTCTAGTGCTCATGGAACTTTCTCCAGAATAGATCATATGCTGGGACATAAAACAAGCCTCAATAAATTTAAAAAGATTGAAATTATTCAAAGCACATTCTCTGACCACAATGGAATACAATTAGAAGTCAATAACCATCAGAGACTTAGAAAATTCACAAATACCTGGAGGTTAAACAACACACTCCTAAACAATCAGTGGGTTAAAGAAGAAATAGCAAGAGAAATTGCTAAATATATAGAGACGAATGAAAATGAGAACACAACATACCAAAATCTATGGGATGCAGCAAAAGCAGTGCTAAGGGGGAAATTTATAGCACTAAACGCATATATTAAAAAGGAAGAAAGAGCCAAAATCAAAGAACTAATGGATCAACTGAAGAAGCTAGAAAATGAACAGCAAACCAATCCTAAACCAAGTAGAAGAAAAGAAATAACAAGGATTAAAGCAGAAATAAATGACATAGAGAACAAAAAAACAATAGAGAGGATAAATATCACCAAAAGTTGGTTCTTTGAGAAGATCAACAAGATTGACAAGCCCCTAGCTAGACTGACAAAATCAAAAAGAGAGAAGACCCATATAAACAAAATAATGAATGAAAAAGGTGACATAACTGCAGATCCTGAAGAAATTAAAAAAATTATAAGAGGATACTATGAACAACTGTATGGCAACAAACTGGACAATGTAGAAGAAATGGACAATTTCCTGGAAACATATGAACAACCTAGACTGACCAGAGAAGAAATAGAAGACCTCAACCAACCCATCACAAGCAAAGAGATCCAATCAGTCATCAAAAATCTTCCCAGAAATAAATGCCCAGGGCCAGATGGCTTCACAGGGGAATTCTACCAAACTTTCCAGAAAGAACTGACACCAATCTTACTCAAACTCTTTCAAAACAATGAAGAAAAGGGAACACTATCTAACTCATTTTATGAAGCTAACATCAATCTAATACCAAAACCAGGCAAAGATGCTACAAAAAAGGAAAACTACCGGCCAATCTCCCTAATGAATATAGATGCAAAAAATCCTCAACAAAATACTTGCAAATCGAATCCAAAGACACATTAAAAAAATCATACACCATGACCAAGTGGGGTTCATTCCAGGCATGCAAGGATGGTTCAACATAAGAAAAACAATCAATGTATTACAACACATTAAAAACTCGAAAGGGAAAAATCAATTGATCATCTCAATAGATGCTGAAAAAGCATTTGACAAAATCCAACATCCCTTTTTGATAAAAACACTTCAAAAGGTAGGAATTGAAGGAAACTTCCTCAACATGATAAAGAGCATATATGAAAAACCCACAGCCAGCATAGTACTCAATGGTGAGAGACTGAAAGCCTTCCCTCTAAGATCAGGAACAAGACAAGGATGCCCGCTGTCACCACTGTTATTCAACATTGTGCTGAAAGTGCTAGCCAGGGCAATCCGGCAAGACAAAGAAATAAAAGGCATCCAAATTGGAAAAGAAGAAGTAAAACTGTCATTGCTTGCAGATGATATGATCTTATATCTAGAAAACCCTGAGAAATCGACGATACAGCTACTAGAGCTAATAAACAAATTTAGCAAAGTAGCGGGATACAAGGTTAATGCACATAAGTCAGTAATGTTTCTATATGCTAGAAATGAACAAACTGAAGAGACACTCAAGAAAAAGATACCATTTTCAATAGCAACTAAAAAAATCAAGTACCTAGGAATAAACTTAACCAAAGATGTAAAAGACCTATACAAAGAAAACTACATAACTCTACTAAAAGAAATAGAAGGGGACCTTAAAAGATGGAAAAATATTCCATGTTCATGGATAGGAAGGCTAAATGTCATTAAGATGTCAATTCTACCCAAACTCATCTACAGATTCAATGCAATCCCAATCAAAATTCCAACAACCTACTTTGCAGTCTTGGAAAAGCTAGTTTTCAAATTTATTTGGAAAGGGAAGATGCCTCGAATTGCTAAAGACACTCTAAAAAAGAAAAACGAAGTGGGAGGACTTACACTCCCTGACTCTGAAGCTTATTATAAAGCCACAGTTGCCAAAACAGCATGGTACTGGCACAAAGATAGACATATAGATCAATGGAATCGAATTGAGAATTCAGAGATAGACCCTCAGATCTATGGCCGACTGATCTTTGATAAGGCCCCCAAAGTCACTGAACTGAGCCATAACGGTCTTTTCAACAAATGGGGCTGGGAGAGTTGGATATCCATATCCAAAAGAATGAAAGAGGACCCCTACCTCACCCCCTACACAAAAATTAACTCAAAATGGACCAAAGATCTCAATATAAAAGAAAGTACCATAAAACTCCTAGAAGATAATGTAGGAAAACATCTTCAAGACCTTGTATTAGGCGGCCACTTCCTAGACTTTACACCCAAAGCACAAGCAACAAAAGAGAAAATAGATAAATGGGAACTCCTCAAGCTTAGAAGTTTCTGCACCTCAAAGGAATTTCTCAAAAAGGTAAAGAGGCAGCCAACTCAATGGGAAAAAATTTTTGGAAACCATGTATCTGACAAAAGACTGATATCTTGCATATACAAAGAAATCCTACAACTCAATGACAGTAGTACAGACAGCCCAATTATAAAATGGGCAAAAGATATGAAAAGACAGTTCTCTGAAGAGGAAATACAAATGGCCAAGAAACACATGAAAAAATGTTCAGCTTCACTAGCTATTAGAGAGATGCAAATTAAAACCACAATGAGATACCATCTAACACCGGTTAGAATGGCTGCCATTAAACAAACAGGAAACTACAAATGCTGGAGGGGATGTGGAGAAATTGGAACTCTTATTCATTGTTGGTGGGACTGTATAATGGTTCAGCCACTCTGGAAGTCAGTCTGGCAGTTCCTTAGAAAACTAGATATAGAGCTACCATTCGATCCAGCGATTGCACTTCTCGGTATATACCCGGAAGATCGGAAAGCAGTGACACGAACAGATATCTGCACGCCAATGTTCATAGCAGCATTATTCACAATTGCCAAGAGATGGAAACAACCCAAATGTCCTTCAACAGATGAGTGGATAAATAAAATGTGGTATATACACACGATGGAATACTACACGGCAGTAAGAAGGAACGATCTCGTGAAACATATGACAACATGGATGAACCCTGAAGACATAATGCTGAGTGAAATAAGCCAGGCACAAAAAAGAGAAATATTATATGCTACCACTAATGTGAACTTTGAAAAATGTAAAACAAATGGTTTATGATGTAGAATGTAGGGGAACTAGCAGTAGAGAGCAATTAAGGAAGGGGGAACAGTGGTCCAGGAAGAACAGATAGGCTGTTTGGCGTTCTGGGGATGCCCAGAAATGACTATGGTCTGTTGGATTCTGATGGATGTGGTAGGAACAAGTTCACAGAAATGTTGCTATATTACGTAACTTTCTTGGGGTAAAGTAGGAACATGTTGGAAGTTAAGCAGTTATCTTAGGTTAGTTGTCTTTTTCTTACTCCCTTGTTATGGTCTCTTTGAAATGTTCTTTTATTGTATGTTTGTTTTCTTTTTAACTTTTTTTTTCATACAGTTGATTTAAAAGAGGGGAAAGTTAAAAAAAAACAAAAAAAAGAAAGAAAAACAAGGAAAAAAAAAAAAAGATGTAGTGCCCCCTTGTGGAGCCTGTGGAGAGTGCAGGGGTATTCGCCTAACCCACCTCCGTGGTTGCTGGCATGACCACAGACATAGGGGACTGGTGGTTTGATGGGTTGAGCCCTCTACCATAAGTTTTACCCTTGGGAAGACGGTTGCTGCAAAGGAGAGGCTAGGCCTCCCTATGGTTGTGCCTGAGAGTCTCGTCCTGAATGCCTCTTTGTTGCTCAGATGTGGCCCTCTCTCTCTGGCTAAGCCAACTTGAAAGGTGAAATCACTGCCCTCCCCCCTACGTGGGATCGGACACCCAGGGGAGTGAGTCTCCCTGGCAACGTGGAATGTGACTCCCGGGGAGGAATGTAGACCCGGCATCGTGGGATGGAGAACATCTTCTTGACCAAAAGGGGGATGTGAAAGGAAATGAAATAAGCTTCAGTGGCAGAGAGATTCCAAAACGAGCCGAGAGGTCACTCTGGTGGGCACTCTTACGCACACTTTAGACAACCCTTTTTAGGTTCTAAAGAATTGGGGTAGCTGGTGGTGGATACCTGAAACTATCAAACTACAACCCAGAACCCATGAATCTCGAAGACAGATGTATAAACATGTAGCTTATGAGGGGTGACAATGGGATTGGGAAAGCCATAAGGACCACACTCCACTTTGTCTAGTTTATGGATGGATGAGTAGAAAAATAGGGGAAGGAAACAAACAGACAAAGGTACCCAGTGTTCTTTTTTACTTCAATTGCTCTTTTTCACTCTAATTATTATTCTTGTTATTTTTGTGTGTGTGCTAATGAAGGTGTCAGGGATTGATTTAGGTGATGAATGTACAACTATGTAATGGTACTGTAAACAATCGAAAGTACGATTTGTTTTGTATGACTGCGTGGTATGTGAATATATCTCAATAAAATGATTAAAAAAAAAAATGTAGCTTATGAGGGGTGACAATGGGATTGGGAAAGCCATAAGGACCACACTCCACTTTTTCTAGTTTATGGATGGATGAGTAGAAAAATAGGGGAAGGAAACAAACAGACAAAGGTACCCAGTGGTTCTTTTTTACGTCAATTGCTCTTTTTCACTCTAACTATTATTCTTGTTATTTTTGTGTGTGTGCTAATGAAGGTGTCAGGGATTGATTTAGGTGATGAATGTAGAACTATGTAATGGTACTGTAAACAATCGAAAGTACGATTTGTTTTGTATGACTGCGTGGTATGTGAATATATCTCAATAAATGATGAGTATAAAACTTAAAAAAAAAAAAAGTAAAAAGTAAATAAACTCTGACACAAACACAGGCTCTCAGCAGAGGCAGGAAAGATTACAGAGGACACCACTGCACCAAAGTGAGGGAATAAGCCAAGGCCACGGGAGTGCAAATCTATCCTTGACTGGACAGAATGGGCTCTGAAGGTCAAGTTTCCCAGTGTGGTGGTTTGGAGCTATGTACCCCAATTTTTAATCTTAATCCATTCTTGTGGGTGTGAACCCATTGTAAATAGGAACTTTTAATGATGATATTTCAGTTAAGGTACCGGCCCAGATGAAACCTGATTAATAGGGTCTTAATCTTTACTTACTGGAAATTTTAAAGAGAAGGTCACAGAGGAGTGTGGAAACCATGAAGATCAGCTAGAGGCTCAAAGTCAAAGGGAACTCAGAAGAGAAAGAAAGATGGCCGCCATGTGCAATAGCCATGTGACAGAAAAGCCAAGGAACCCCAAAGATTGCCAGCCAGCCAGAATATACAGACCCCAGGTCAGGAAGCAAGACTTCTAGTCTCTGAAACTGGGAGCCAATAAATTCCTGTTAAGAGCCAACCCATTGTATGATACTTGTTTTTAGTAGCTGGGAAACAAACACCCAGCAAGGACTCTACTCAAACCCCAGCAAAGCTCTCCACTCCTTTCCACAACCAAGACCTAGATGGCAGACAAGTGGATAAAAAAGCACCATTTAAGCACTCAAAGGTAGCCTAGAGTAGAAGGTAACCAGGTCCGAAGTGGGAAGGTTGACAGAGGAGATTTACTTTAGCCTAGATTACCATCAGAGCAAACATGAAGTCTGGACAAAACTGTCCATGTTAAGCATGAGTAGGAATAAAAAGAAATGACAGCAACAATGCAACATACAACAGCACATAAAAATGAAAGAAACATGGGGGTGGGGACAAAAGACAAATAACCCAATTCAAAAGAAAGCATAAGTCAAAAAAAGTGAATAACACTCCCCAGAGGAGTTTTGCCAAAATAAGTAAGACTATAAATGCAATAAAATAAAAGCCAGATAATGAGATAAAATAAGAGACTGAGAATGAAAGAGAGCTTGAAATGCTAAGGAAATACTGAAAACAAAAGTAATGCCATTACAGACCTAAAATCTTAAATTAAAAACATCAAGGAACAGAACAGAGAAAGCCAAAAACTGAACAGCTATTATGCTGTAAAGGCTTCAGATAATTCAATATATGCGTTACCAAAAAGGTTAAAGCAAGCTGAACACATATATATGGAAGACAAAGTCACCTATAACATGTAACTGGTATCCCTAAAACACTGAACTCAACAGACGAAATGGAAAGAGCATTAAGGAATAACACACAGAAAAAATTTGTCAAAAAAAGGGAAGAATGGAGTTTGTGGGCTGCAAGGGCAAAAACCACACACCAGAAAAAAACTGACTTAGAATAAATGACATTGAGACACAGCCTGGTTTAGTTACTGAGCTTGAAGTAAAAAGACAGAATTCCTCAGGATAATGATAGAATAAGCAAAGCAACTACAAGGGAAGAAATTCAATCAATTTGGCCTTAAGATTTCTCTAGCTCAACATTCAACATCAGAAAGCAAAATTCTGAGGGTAAAACTATGTAACCCAAGAATATGGTATCCAGCCAAATTATCATCTAATATAATGGCAAACAAGTTGATATCAGGGAATAAGGCACTCCAGAAAAAAAGCTTCTGAATGAAATCCAACCAAAAGAATCAAAATAAAGAACTCAGAAATCAAGAGGCCAAAGTAAAAAGACTAATGGTGAACATTAACCCTTTTAAACACAGAGCTAAAACTGAAAAACTGTGGGAATTATGGCTACAGAATAGCATATAAATATTATAAACCTTGAAAAGATAAAAATGATATTAGCAACAAAATTCAAGAGGTGGAAAGGAGGAACGCTAGAGAAAATTTAAGAGTCCTAATCAGATTAACATAGAATTTGAAAAATTAATTGAACATTTTAGTATTGTTCACAGTTGTTTTTTTTTGTTTGTTTGTTAGTTTTAAACTTTTTATTTTGAAATACTCTGAAACTTACAGGACAGACCCAAAAACAACTCAAATCCCATACTCCAATTTACCCCTATCCCCCCAGATATCTGGATCCACCAATTTTAACACTTTGCCACACCTGCCCTATAATTCTATACGACAGCTATTATCCATCTATCTATCCAGTTGTTTTGTTTGTATTTCTACTTAACAAGCTAATGTCTGAACACTTGAGTGCATATTGTATACATCATGCTCCCTGAACACTTAATACTGTCATGTGCATTTCCTACGAACAAGGATATTCATTTATGTATAATCACCTTAACTGCATTACCAAGTTCAAGAAATTAAAAACTGTTATACCACTTGCAGTCTATATTTCATTTTCTCCCCTATGTCCTAATAATGCCCTTTTGAGCCTTCTTTCCTTCCATGTTAGATCCTGTCCAGGATCATGCATTACCTTTAATTGTTGTGCCAGTTTGAATGCATTATGTCCCCCCAAATACCATTATCTTTGATGTAATCTTGTGTGGGCAGACTATCAGTGTTAATTAGATTGGAATTCTTTGAGTGTTTCCATGGAGATGCACTCCACCTAACTGGGTGATGACTCTGACTGGATAATTTCCATGGAGGTGTTGGCCCACCCATTCAGGGTAGGTCTAAATTAATCACTGGAGCCATATAAATGAGCTGACAAACAGAAGGAACTCAGTGCAGCTGTGAGTGGCATTTTGAAGAGGAGCTACAGCCAAGAGGGACACTTTGAAGAAAGCACAGGAGCTACAGATGAGAGACAGTTTGAAGACAACTGTTGAAAGCAGACTCCTGCTCTGAAGAAGCTAAGGGAGGACAAATGCTCCAAGAGCAACTGAGAGCGACATTTTTGAGGAACTGCAGCATAGAGAGGAACATCCTGGGAGAAAGCCATTTTCAAAACCAGAAGTTGGAGCAGACGCCAGCCACATGCCTTCCCAGCTAACAGAGGTTTTCCGGACACCATTGGCCATCCTCCAGTGAAGGTACCCGATTGCTGATGTGTTACCATTGGACACTTTATGGGCCTTAAGACTGTTACTGTATAACCAAATAAACCCCCTTTTATAAAAGCCTGTCCATTTCTGGTGTTTTGCATTCCGGCAGCATCAACAAACTAGAACAACTGTCACTGTCCCTTTAGTTGCTTTCTTTTTCTTTTTTAAAATTAATTATGGGATTTAATTAATTATGGGAACATCTATGCAACAAACTTTCCCATTTCAATTACTACATTCAGTAGGATTAATCACATTGATTAAATACTGGTACCCTCACCACCTTCCATTACTAAACTTTCCCATCTCCACAGAAACCCTACACCTATTCTGCATTAACTCCCCATTACCCCTAACCCCTACTGCTGGCAACCTATACTCTTAATTTTTGTCTCTATGAGCTTGCATATTCTCTGACACTTTCATTATAGTTACCATAAGGCTTAAATTTAACATCCTAAATCTGTTAACAATCTTGTTTGCTTTGATACGAATGTAACTTCAACAATAAACACAAACTACTTCCCTATAATAACCCTCTATCACCCCACCTTTATGTAGTTCTTGTTACAAATTACATCTTTTTAGATTACGAGTCCAAAGCCACTGATTTCTCATTACATTTTATGCATTTGCCTTTTAGATCCTACAGGAAGTAAAAAAAAAAAGCAGAGTTATAAACCAAAAGCACAATGGTACTGGCATTTACCTTTCATTCCCTGTCATTATCCTTACCAGATTTCTTCATGCAGCTACAATCTATTGTCTATTTTTTTCAACCTGCAGAACTCTCTTTGGCATCTCTTGTAGGACTGATTCTAGTGGTGAGGAATTCCTTCTGATTTTGTTTATCTGATAATGTTTTAATCCTTCCCTCATTTTTGAAAGACAGTTTTGCCAGACAGAATTATTGGTTGGCAGTGTCTTGTTTTCAGCACTTTAAATATGTCAACCTACTACCTTCCTTCTTTCCTCCACGGCTTCCAATAAGAAACTGACACTTAATCTTACTGAGGCTCCCTTTTATGTGACATGTTGCTTCTCTTTTGGGGCTTTCAGAATTATTTATCTTTGGTGTTCAACAGTTTGATTGTAACATGTTGCAGTGTAGGTCTATTTGGATTTATCCTGTTTGGATGAGTGTCTTGGATGTGTATACTTACGTCTTTCATTAAATTTGGGAAGTCTCTTCAGCCATTATTTCTTTGAATATCTTCTCCTCCTCCTTCTGGGACTCCCACAATGTGTATGATGGTGTCCCCACAGGTTTCTCAGACTATATACTCTTTGTCTTCATCCTTTACATTGGATGACTTCAATTATGTATCTTCCAAGTTCATTGATTCTTCTACCCAGCTCCAATATACTGTTGAATCTCTCTAGGAAATTTTTAATTTCTATTACTGTGGTCTTCAGCTCTGTTTGGTTCTTTTTCATAATGTCCATCTCTCTACTGATGCTGTTTGTATTCACCTCTCATTTTCCTGATTTCCTTTAGTTCTTTGTCCATATTTTCCTTTAGCTCATGTGTAGGACCATTTTTAAAAGTCTTTGTCTAGCATGTCCCAGGTCTGGTCCTCGTCATTTTTGGTTTCTTATGCTTAATTTTCTCCTTTGCCTGGGCCATTGCTTCCTGTTTCTTTGTATGATTTTTATCTCTTGTTGAAACTTGGACATTTTGATATTTTACTGTGTTACTGATGGAATTCAGACTCTGAGGTGTCTATTCCTCATGCTTGGAGTTAAAAAATAAGAAACCTTTTCCAGTCTTTGCAGACTGACCTACCTGAGCTCTCGCCTTCAAGGCTCATCCATACAATGAGTTTAGGGAATAGCTCCAGGCCAAAGCATTAGGGCTGCCCGATCCTTTCTGCACCTGCCTCTTGTCTTGGACATGCCCACGTGTCCCTAAGAATTCCCCCATCGACACGGATACAAATGTCCCTTCCTCCATAGGAAAAGTTTCCTCATGGTCTCAGGCACTGTTGTGTGTGTCCTACAGCCAGCAATCCCTCACCCCAGGCAGCCACTTGACTTCTCTCCCATGATGTTCTTCAGGAGAGCTCGGTGAGCTACCATCTTATACACAGGGCAAGTTCTGGGACAGTGAGTCCCTCAGGCCACCACCAAACAGACTGGGCCAGACATACATGCTCCTAATATATGCACAAGGGTTACTCTGCTCCCTTTGGACCTGGACCAGGTTATCTGCACTGGGAGTCTGGGCCAGCTGCCCCGAGCCAGTGAGTGGATACGAGGAGGGCCAGCCAGGGCCCCTGAGATCCTGCCACTTTTAAGTAGCCTTTTTCTTGATATGGAGCTCGCCCTGTTACTGAAGTCCTTTAATTGTTTTCTAGAGGTTTGAAAAAGATGTTTCTGCCAGTTCTTGCTAGTTGTTCAAAGCTTCTGTCCACAGGTTTTTGTCTTCTTTTAATCTTAATGGGATCTTAAAGAAAGTGCTCTTATGGTAATGAAATATGTATCTGATTAAATTTAGTGGTTTCCTTCAGTTTCTGTGTGTTAAAACATAAAAATTTTTTTTAACTTAAACACATTACATATTTTTAAATTGTTTTGTATAACTGAAAAGTAATTTCAAGCTTACAGAAAAGCTGCAAGAATAGTACAAAGAACTTCCATTTCCTGAACGATTTGATAGTTGGTTCCAACATGATGTCCCACAGTCAGGAAATTTTCCTACCTAATACAATACAACCATCCAAATCAGAAAATTAACACTGACACAGTACTTACATCTATATCCACAGAACCCATTCAAGTCATTTGTCTTAATGATCATTTGTCTTAATGATGTCCTTTATAGCATCCAATCCAGGATGACTCATTATATTTAGACTCCTTCAATCTGGAACAGTTTCTTTCCTTGACTTTCATGCTTGAGACTTTTGAAGATCAGAGGCCAGTTATTGTGTATAATGTTCCTCAATTTGCCTGAGCTTTCTCACTTTGGAAAGAATATCACAGAAGTCTTCTCCTTGCATCCTATCCAAATGACTTCCACTTGTCCCCTTACTGGTAATATTAATGTTTATCCTAAGAGTAAGGTGCTATCTGCCACGCTTCCCCACTATAAAGTTACCTCTTTCCCCTTCACAATTAATAGGTATTTTGTGAGGAGGTGTTTTAAACTATAAATAACTTGTTTCTCATCAAACTTTCAACCAGCGGTTTTAACATCTGCAGTGGGCTGAAGAGTGGTCTCCCCAAAAGATAACCATGTCCCAATCCCGGGACCCTGTGAATGTTAATTTGTATGACAAAAAGGACTTTGCAGATGTAATTAAATTAACGCTCTTGAGATGGGGAGAGTCTCCAGGATTACCAGGGTGGGCCTTAAATTCAATCATATGTATCCCTGTAAAAGGGAGTCAGAGGGAGATTTCACCACACCGAGGGCAAGACAATGTGATCACAGCAGCAGAAATTGGAGCGATGCCGCCATAAGGAAGGTTTGCCAGCAGGCTCCAGAAGCCCGAAGAGGCTCCCCTTGAGTCTTTTTTTTTTTTTATCTTCATTTTATTGAGATATATTCATATACCACGCAGTCATACAAAACAAATCGTACTTTCGATTGTTTACAGTACCATTACATAGTTGTACATTCATCACCTAAATCAATCCCTGACACCTTCATTAGCACACACACAAAAATAACAAGAATAATAATTAGAGTGAAAAAGAGCAATTGAAGTAAAAAAGAACACTGGGTACCTTTGTCTGTTTGTTTCCTTCCCCTATTTTTCTACTCATCCATCCATAAACTAGACAAAGTGGAGTGTGGTCCTTATGGCTTTCCCAATCCCATTGTCACCCCTTATAAGCTACATTTTTATACAACTGTCTTCGAGATTCATGGGTTCTGGGTTGTAGTTTGATAGTTTTAGGTATCCACCACCAGCTACCCCAATTCTTTAGAACCTAAAAAGGGTTGTCTAAATTGTGCGTAAGAGTGCCCTCCAGAGTGACCTCTCGGCTCCTTTTGGAACCTCTCTGCCACTGAAGCTTATTTCATTTCCTTTCACATCCCCCTTTTGGTCAAGAAGATGTTCTCCATCCCACGATGCCGGGTCTACATTCCTCCCCGGGAGTCATATTCCACGTTGCCAGGGAGATTCACTCCCCTGGGTGTCTGATCCCACGTAGGGGGGAGGGCAGTGATTTCACCTTTCAAGTTGGCTTAGCCAGAGAGAGAGGGCCACATCTGAGCAACAAAGAGGCATTCGGGAGGAGGCTCTTAGGCACAACCATAGGGAGGCCTAGCCTCTCCTTTGCAGCAACCGTCTTCCCAAGGGTAAAACTTATGGTAGAGGGCTCAGCCCATCAAACCACCAGTCCCCTATGTCTGTGGTCATGTTAGCAACCATGGAGGTGGGGTAGGTGAATACCCCTGCACTCTCCACAGGCTCCTCCCCTTGAGTCTTTCAAGGGAGAGGGGACCCTGCTGATACCTTGATTTGGGCCCAGCGAAAGCAATTTCAGACTTATGGTATTCAGAATTGTGAGAATAAAATTCTATGGTTTTAAGCCACCAAGGAAACAGCAACCACAGGAAACCAATACAGTATCCATTGATGTTTCTTGCCTAAATTAATTATTACTATGATAGTTGCTGAATGTTATTTTCTAATTCCATTATACCTTCTACATTCATTAGATGGCATTCTATTGTAAGGAAAAGCTTCCTCTTACCCCCACATATTCATTTATTCCAGCATGGACTTGTAAACTCCTCTTTTATTCAATAGATCTGTTACCATGATTATTTACTTTGATTTTTAAATTGTCCTAGATTTGGCCAGTGGAAGACCCTGCAAGCTGGTACCCCTCACCCACACCACTCTGAGTGCTTCCTTACTTTCAGGCACAAGATACTTGTTGCTCATCTTGTAATTTCCCAGCCTGTAATAAGTCACCCTTCAAGGAACTCTAGCTCCTTTTAGTGGAAAATGGCATTTAGAAACCAAGAGCTGGGTGCCCCAAGATCGGGGCATTACTGCTCCAAAACTCTCTCAATAGACAGCTAGGAATTACATATGCATATAAAAATACATGTAAACACATGTACAAACCAAATGTAATTTACATCTGTATTTATTTCTACATCTAGCTCTGGATATTGAAAACCTTGAATTCACTCATATACCTCCAATTCTATTCCAGAATCACAGACTACTTCTTCCTAGGGTGGCTCTCATTATCCTGAATATATTTTACTTACTCGACCCTCCCCCATATGCAACCAATCTCCTGTTGCCACCACACAAACACCACATACACACCCTTCTCACCACGCTCAAGGTTCCAACACCCAGCTCCAGGCCACCACCACCCCACTAGGAACAAACATCCTCCTCTCTCCACATGCATTCTATCTAACACCTTCTACTAAGCTGCCATGCCCTGTCCCCCAAACTGAAACCCTCGTTATCTCGCTTGGACTCTGTCCTCGCTCCACTCAGTCTCTAATAACCTCTTGCTGGCCCATCTCCCCCAACCCCAGACGCCCTCTTCCCTGTATACTGGCTGAATAAAGTACTTACTACAAAAGATTCAAAACTGCAAAAAAAAGGGCCAGTATTAGCTAATTTATTTTATCTTTTTTTTACTCTAATAAGTGGCCCTTTCCATTAAAAGATACTCTGGGAGGGAATCATAGAATCAGTGCTTCTAAAGAGATTAAAAATAAAATTTCAGCATTTTGTTTTAATCTTGTGCTCTGAAATTTCCAATTTGTCTCCAAATTTCTTTCCTTTCAGGACTGTTTTAGTTTCCTAGCTGATACAACAAATTCTATACAATGGACTGGCTTAAACAACAGGAATTTATTGGTTCACAGTTTTGAGGCTAAGAGAAGTGTAAAATCAATCAAGGTGATACTTTCTCCCCAAAAGGAGGCTGTGGCATTTTGAGGCTGGCTGCCAGCAATCTTTGGTTCTTGGCTTTTCTATCATATGGCAATGCACACGGTGACGTCTTTTCCTTTCTCTTCAAAGATCTGTGACTTCCAGCTTCTGGATGCTACCCATGGATTTTCTCTCTCTCTCTGGACTTCTCTATGATGCTTCCAGTAAAATAGGACTAAGAACCATCCCAATTCAGCTGGGCCACACCTTAACTGAAGTAACCTCATCAAAAGGTCCTATTCACAGTAAGTTCACATCCACAGGAATGGATTAAGTTTAAGAACATGTTTTTCTCAGGTACCTAACTCCAAGCCACCACAAGTACCATATTTTAAGTACCTGAGTTCAGAAGTAAATAGCTGTAAATTCTAAGATAACAACTTATCACTGACTTTTTAATTCCTAATTGAATTCTGGCAACCAATCAATTTCTCTTTTCAAAAATTAGAGGCCCCACTCAATGATATAATAAATCAGAAAAAACAAACAAACAAACAAAAAACACTTACCTTCCATCTTTCAGAGTGTTCACAATAAATCGGTTAATCTGGCAAATACAGTGGCTGGACAATTGTTCGTTCTCAACAAGAGGGTTCAACTGTGTTGCCAACATGAAAGCTGAAAAGCAGAAATTACTTCAGCCTCCAAAACATTTCAGTTGTAAAAATCTGAAAGCCAATCACACCAGTGCTAACAACAATAAAAAAGCCTTAAATATGCTCATGAAATTAAAACCAGTCAGATTCTGCATAACGTAAAACAGTATAATTTGTTTTTTCATTAATCACTTACTGCTATTTTTAATGTATATATTTCTTAAAGTACCCAGAATCATGTTTTCTTTCATTCGAGTTTCATAACAAGGACTAAAAAGAACTTGCTAGGTCCTTCACACTGTGACTAGAGGTAGCAAGTACATATTCTGCAAATTCTTTCCTTTCTTCCTTTAAAAGCTTTCAACACAGAAATAAAACCACCAAAAAGCAAACATAGGACAGTTAACCCATCACATTCACTAAATGTCAATATCTTCCTGAGGGAAATTAATCAAAGAATACCAGTTAGAGAAAATTAATTAAGCCCAGTGGCAGCTTTCCACTATAATCTAGTCTACTGTGAGAATGCTCTCTGTCAGCTGCAATTCTGTCTGAATGAACTGCATAGCCAAGCAAATGTTGACTTCTGGAGTACCCAAAATTATTGCAATTCAAAGTGTAGGGTATGCTTTTATTATTTAAATACAAATCCCTAGATAATATACATCATACTCACAGGATAGAGTGTTCAATCCATCACTCATAAGCAATCGATAACGGGGTGGACTGTTCCCTGTAGTAATGGGGCGGATATTCTAGGAGAGAAAAGCTGATTTATTAGCCAGGTTGTCTGCCCCATCCCCAGGGATAAGTAAACCTAAGTGGCAGGAGAGTAGCTTTGCCATTAGTTTCAACATAAACTGATTACTTGACCCTTCTCTTGACACCTAAATTCAAGTAAAAGAAATTTGGATTTGACGATTCTCCCATATAACCTCTCCACTAAGAATAAAATCAGCTGCCAATACTCTTCAGTTCTCTCTCCTCTAATTCAAATTTGATTGAAAATCAACTTTTAAAAACATATATAACAAGATACCTAGTATATGCAAGGTATTGTTTAGGACATTATGCTAAGAATACAAAATGAACAAAAAAAATCCTTGCCTTGAAGGAGCTTACAATTGGGGTGGGGGTCAAGGCAGAGACAGGAGAAAGGCCTGACATAATGATATGGGGGCACAGGGCCAAGACATTTATCCCAACTTGAAGATCAGAGGCAGCTTTCTGAAGGCAGTAAAATAAAACAGAACCTGAAGACGATAACTCTAGGAAGAGTGGGGAGACCATGTAGCCAACTGACTCAGAATGTCTGATGGTATGATCCTGGAGAACCCCTTAAGTGAGTGATAGGAGTAATGAAGAACTATAAGCAGAGAAGTTCACTTTACATACATCTCTTGGGAAGTCATCGATAAGGTAGATTTGAGCAAAGAAACACGGGCAGGAAGGCAAGTTAGGAGGTGATATAGTAACGCCACTATAACTAATCTATCACTGGAAAGAATGCAGAGGCAAAGCCTTAAATCTGTACGTCCAATGGTCTAACAAAGGCAAATGAAATATTCTTTAAAAAAATAAAAATAAAAAAGCCTGGCTTCTCTGTCAGAGTCACAGTTTGCACTGCCATGTGTTTTGTGATGATGGGGAGAAATTCCTGAAGGAGACAAATCTATACGGCCTTTATGAAAACATAATTTGTAATTATATATGTTAAAAAAAAAGTTTGACATAAAACATGTAGGTACTTACAATGACTTGGAGAACCGGTTTTATGGATGTATCTCCCTGTTGCATTATAACCTGAAAGAGTAAAAACAGATTATTGTGAGATATGCGCTTGAATCATGATTGACAACTGACATATGTCTGTAGTTAGGGAATTGGAATAATCTTTTAACACTGTTAAAAGAGCCTATTCAGAGCTTATCATTTGAAAGTCTAGTTAAAGGTCTGTCACTGGACAAATCATAAAATCATAAAAATGAGATAAATGTTTGCTGTCAAGGATAGACTTATCATAGCTAAAATACTGTTATCATATATGTACTCATTATTCACAGCAGCACACTATTGTCTCTCCAGTGTCCATTAACATGGAATTAAACTAATTACGGTAAATCCTTACAACAGAATACTATGCAGCCTTAAAAAGGGGATGCTCTTTATTTAACACTGGTTTCTCCTTATGAGAGAAAGTAGGTGAGTAGGGGACAGCTGTGAGATGCAGACCTTCCACTGTACCCTTTTTTTAGGTACCTTATGAATTTTAAATCTCACGACTCTATTAGCATTTATAAAAATAATTAAAAAATAGAATAACTGTCAATAAGGTTTTTAATTTAGTTTTTTTTTTTTAAAGCCATCATTTAAAGATAACCACCAGAAAAACTAAAAATAGAAATTTTAAAGTGGTTGTCTGATTTCTGCTTCTGGCCATGCTGAAATAAACGGTAACAGGCTAGCACTTTCAACAGCAGACTGAGAAAACTGGCAAAAATATATTCTGTTTTCAAATACCAAACAACAAATAGAGCAAGACAGTGATCCCAGAAAGAAGGGAAACAAAAGGAGTGCTATAATCAGCCCAGCTTTCTGAAAAGAGGCTCTTTCTGGACAGTGGTGCATAGAGGGGAACCCAAGCAGAACATGACAGTCTTGTTGAGCTGAGGAAAAAGATCAGAGTTCAGGGAAGTGAGGGGGCTAGATTTTGCAGATGCAGAGTACCAGAGAGGAGGCAGCAACACAAAGATTGAGCTCCAATAATCTACACGGGGGGTTCCCTTGAGTCTTCAGCTGAATACTAAGATGTGCAAACAAAAAATGAGATTCCACAAGTCCAGGCAAAGAATAACAGGGAGCCAGAAGCCGAAAAATTACCAAAGCTCACTTAGGGCTTGGATATGTTTGCATTCCAAACAGCTAGAGTGGAGAGAACTCAATGAAAACCTGGCGCATTCAGGAGAGACCCCAGAAAGGCCATGCCTTACCAGCACTAAATTAGCCCTAGACTAAAAGCTACTCTAGACCCACTCTAGTTTCAAAAGGGTTAAGCTGATTTGCAAGTGAGCCCTCAATCTGGCGGCTTTCCCTTGTGAGGTTTGTTGCTCCAAAGAAGAGGCTAAGCCTACTTATAATTGTGCCTAGAAGTTCCCCCCAGAGAACCTCTTTTGTTGCTCAGATGTGGCCCCCTCTCTCTCTAAGCCCACTCAGCAGGTGAACACACTGCCCACCACCCTACATGGGATGTGACTCACAGGAGTGTGAATCCCCTTGGCAATGTGGGAAATGACTCCTGGGGATGAGCCTGGACCCAGCAATGTGGGAATGAGAAAATCTTCTTGACCAAAAGTGGGAAGACAGATGAAACAAAATAAGGCTCCAGGGGCTGAGAGATTCCAAACGGAGTCACGAGGTCATTCTGGAGGGTATTCTTATTCTTGTATCTTATTCTATATAGATATCACTTTTAAGTTTGTGGTGTGTCGGAATGCCTAGAGGGAAATACCTGAAGCTGTCGAACTGCAACCCAGTGACCTTGATTCTTGAAGACGATTGTATAACTATGTAGCTTGCACAGTGTGACTGTGTGATTGTGAAAACCTTGTGGTTTGCACTCCTTTTATCCAGTGTATGCACAAATGAGTGGGAAAATGGGGACAAAAATTAGATGAATAGGGTGGGATGGAGAGGATGGAAAGTTTTGGGTGCTCTTTTTTGCTTTTATTTTTATTTTGGAGTAAGGAAAAGGTTCAGAAATTGATTCTGGTGATGAACGCAAATTGCATGATGGTGCTGTGAACAACTGATTGTACACTGTGGATGACTGTAGGGTATGTGAATATATCTCAATAAAGCTATTTTTTTAAAAAGTAAATGAACAATGGGAGGAGGAGTGAAATGGGATGTTTTGGATGTTCTTTTTATTTTCATTTTAATTTTACTTTTTGGAGTAATGAAAATGTTCAAAGATTGTGGTGATGAAAGCACAACTATACGATGATACTGTGAAACACTGATTGTACACTTTGGAGGATTGTATGTTACATGAATATATCTCAACAAAATTGCATTTAAAAAAAATTAACAGCCAGGCCAAAACAGCTCAATACTCTTTAAAGAGATACAAATAATTCAGACAATAACATAACATTCATAATGACCATTATCCAATAAAAAATTACTAGACAAAATATTACTTGAAGGTAAACTGTGATACGTTGAAGATGAGAACTGCAACCCTGGAGCAGCAGTTCTCAATTGCCATTCCAGGATTCCTATGGGATGCAAGATTCTTTCTGGGAGATAAAGTCAAATTTGTTTTTATAACAGCAAGACTTTATTTGCCCCTTTCCCTCTCGTTCGCTCAAAATAAAAAAAAAATTGAGAGATCAACAAAATCTTATACTGTTAACGCTGCTGAATTCCTGATGAATGAAAAATCAGTAAAATAAATCACAGCTCTGCCACTTTACAATAACACAACTACTTGCTAAATTAAAGAATATAAACATTCATTTACCATTTCATATGTCAAATTTTACTTTTGTCTTACAAATGGGTGAATCTATAGATGTTGCTGGACTTGTTTTGCTTGTATTCATCTGGGGCCAGCACCAACAAATCATCTAATAAGGTCCTTTTTAAAAAAATTTAACTTTTAATTTTGAGATTACTGTAGATTCACATCCAATTTTAAGTATTAATACAGAGAGATCCACATACCCTTCACCTAGTTTCCCCCCAACAGTAACACCTTGCACAACTGCAGTCCAGAATCACCACCAGGAAATTAACACTGAACATTGATCTTGTTCAGTTTTATAAGATTAACCCAGTTTTACATGCACTCATTTGTGTGTGTATGTGTGCATTTAGTTTTATCACGTGTAGATTCGTGAAAAGCATCTTAAAAAAAGACAAGACTGCAAGATGTATAAAAGAATATGTATGTGATAAAAAGCAAATATAGTAAAAGGATAATTGTAGAACCTAGTTGGTGATTTCAAAGGCTTTCACTGAAAATTCTCTCAACTCTTCTGTATGGTTAAACATTTTCAAAATAAAATGTTGGGAAAAATAATCAGAATTAAAAAATGTTACAGCCTCCGTAGGCAACTGATTGTGCAATTTGGATCTTTGGATGCTTGTATGGTATGTTAACAGTCTCGATAAAATTAAATTAAAAAAAAAAGTTACAGTCTCCCTTCATGAGGGTCTCCCTGTATTGAAGTAACTTTTTTCCTGCTCTGGCATAGGCCTCACTAGCACTGGAACGATCACCTTTAAAGCTCTTCTTCCTCTTAGAAGAATTCACAGTCGAGGCAGCAACTCTCACTTACTGGGCTAGCAGCTACCATACCAGATTCAGGCAGTGCACTCAGTTCTTTTTACTGACACAATAACACCATGTCACTGAGAACTGCAAGGCACCTTGGAGATCCTTTGGTCTAGACTCATGGGTTTTGTTTTGTTTTCTAATTTTTACTGTGGTAACATACATAAAACACAAGATTTCCTATTTTAACCACTTTTAATAAGATCTTTTATGACAAATAAAATACCGAATAGTCAAAGCATGGAATAACTTTTTTGAAATGCATGGGTTATCCTGGAACAACTGTGTTGGCATTTGCACGGATAATGCAAAGCAGTAGGAGATAAAACTACTAGTACCTTACATACCTACTATACTAGAAGTCATATTCTTCACTGCCTTGGACTTGTGGAGGGTTGGACTGTTTCACTTAAGTATGTCCTTGATGAAACAGTAAAAATTACCCAGTATATTTAATCTCAACCCTTGAATACATAAAATTTTAATATTCTGTGTAACAGTATGGGAAGTATGCAAAAAGTACTTCTGTGGCAAACTGAAGTATGATTGTTGTCTCACAGAAAAGTACTTGTGCACTTATTGTTTGAGTTGCCTAAGGCACCTGTGGGACACCATCAAGCCCACCAACACATGCATCATTGGAATTCTAGAAGGACAAGAGAGAGAAAAGGGCAGAAAAAGTATTTGAAGAAATAATGGCTCAAAACTTCCCAAATCTAATGAAAGACATGAATATATATATTCAGGACAGACTACGAGAAATACACCAAGACCCCTTAGAGTGAAATCGCCAAAACCTGAAGACAAAGAGATTTTGAAATCAGCAAGAGAGAAGCACTTTTCACAGACAAGGGATCCCCATAAGATTAACAGCAGATTTCTCATCAGATATTATAGAGGCCAGTAGATAGTGGGATGGTATATTTAAAATCCTGTCAACCAAGAATTTTCTATCCAGCAAAATTCTTTCAAAAATGAAAGAGAAATTAATAAAATGTTTACAGATACAAGCTGAAAGAGTTCACTACCAGAGGACCTGCCTTACGAGAAATTCTAAAGGGAGTCCCTCAGGCTGAAATAAAAGGACACTAGATAGCAACTTGAAGCCAAGTAAGAGAAAAAAAAAGAACACTGGTAAAGATAGCTTACATAGTTAAATATAAAATCCTGTATTATTGTACTTTCGGTTCATAACTGCTCCCCCCCCCCACCATGTGACTTAACAGGCAAACGTGTAAAACAACATTTTAAATCTGTTAACGGACATAGAAGTAATCCGAGCTGTGCCAGTTTGAATGTATTGTGTCCCCCCAAATGCCATTATCTCTGATGTAATCTTGTGTGGGCAGAGGTTATGGGTGTTGATTAGATTTGCCTGGAAATGCACCCCACCCAACTGTAGGTGATAACTCTGATGAGATATTTCCATGGAGGTGTGGCCCCACCCATTCAAGGTGGGCCTTCATCAGCGGAGCCATATAAATGAGCTGACGGGCAGAGAGAACTCAGTGCAGCTGTGAGTGATGTTTGAAGAGGAGCTACAGCGAAGAGGGACACTTTGAAGAATGCACTGGAACTGAGACAGGAGCTTCAGCTTACAGAGGCATTTTGGAGACAGCCTTTGAAAGCTGACTTTTGCTCTGGAGAAGCTAAGAGAGGACAAATGCCCAAGAGCAACTGAGAGTCACATTTTGGAGAGAAGCTGAAGCCTAGAGAGGAATGTCCTGGGAGAAAGCCATTTTGAAACCAGAACTCCGGAGCAGACGCCAGTCACGTGCCTTCCCAGCTAACAGAGGTTTTCCGGACACCACTGGCCATCCTCCAGTGAAGGCACCCAATTGTCGATGCATTGCCTTGGACACTTTATGGCCTTAAGACTGTAACTGTGTAACCAAATAAACCCCTTTTATAAAAGCCAATCCATCTCTGGTGTTTTGCATCCTGGCAGCATTAACAAACTAGAACACAAGCCAATAATAATATAAAGGGAGAAGGATGAAGATATATAGGAGTTTGTACACTGAAACTAGGTTGGCACTAGTTGAAATAGGTTGCTATTGGTTTAAGACCATTTATCCGATAAGCATTTAATAAGCAGAACATATGAAGAACTCCTAAAACTCAACAAAAGGCCAAACAACCTAATTAAAAAAATAGGCCAAGGATCTGAACAGACATTTCCACAAAGAAGGTATTCAAGTGGCCAATAAATACACGAAAACATGCTCAACACTGATAGTCATTAAAGAAATGCAAATTAAAACTACAATGAGATACCACTCCACACTCACTAGGTGGCTATTACTAAAAAAAACAAAAACAAACAAACAAAAACACCTGAAAACAAGTGTTGTCAAGGATGTGAAGAAACAGGAACCCTCGTATATTGCTGGTGGGAATGTAAAATGGTGCAGCCACTGAGGAAAACACAATCTTATTTTATGTTAATTCTTGACCCAAAAGCCCCTATTATTTCTGTGCTATTTCTTACCCTTTTGGGTCTGTGCCTTTTGAACTAAAATGATATTATCTACTTTGGCCAATGATAAAAGTTGACAAAGGTTCTACACACACTGCCACAACCAAGATACACACACACACACACACACACACACACTCTAAAATGTCTTTTTTCATGTATGAGTAAAATGCAATACTTCACCTAACATTGGAAAAGAAAAATGTTTCTAAAGATTTGAATATAGGGAAAATTCACTTATTAAATTGTTTAAATAAAAATAACTTTTTAAAAGTGAAGAACCATTCCTAATCTGTCTTAAAGGTGCAAACGTGGCAACTGTAACATGAATGAGGACTACAATTTGCAATCACTTCCCAGGTCCCAAAACTCATGCATTCCTTCATTTATTCATAGATTTACTTAACTCCACCAATCACTTTTTCCAGTCCTATTTCCCAAGCTCCCTTCTATTTCAAACACCCCTTTCTTTTCACTGCCTCATTCATTCATGCAATTAGCAAACCTGAAACTTGCTGGCACTGCTCTAGGTAATAGGAAACTAGACCAACTGAAAAACAGAAGTGATTGCCATCCTCATGGAATTTAAAAATCCAATAGAGAAGACAGATAGTAACTGATATGAATCAAATAAGCAACAAATAAAATTACTTCAGTGGTTATTAATAATTAATAATAGGTAAGTTTATTGAGCATTTACTATGGATCAGGCACTGGGCTAAGCATTTCAAATGCAATAACTCATTTAATCCTCCCACTAACCCTATGCAATAGGTACTAGGTACCATTGCCCTCAGTTTTCAGAGAAGAAAAGAAGCAGAAAGAAATTTCGCTTCTTACTTTATAGAGGAGAAAAGAGGCAGAAAGAAGTTTAGCACCTTGCCCAAAGTCACATAGCTAGTAAGTGAAAAGGGATTAGGGTTCCAAAATAAAGGAATTTAGCCTAGTAAAGGAAATTGAAGAAGGCTTCTCTGACGAAGTTAACAACTGAGCTGATATTTCAAGTTTATGTTAGCTAGTGAGAGGACGAGTGAAGACCCACCCAAGCAGTAGGCAAAGGAAAAAACATGTTCAAGGCCCTGGGACATGAAAAAACATGTTCAAGACAAGAGTGTGACAAATTCCAGGAACTTAAATTTAAAAACACAAAAGAAGATAAAGACTTTATCTTTAAGGGGTGAACAAGTGAAAACACTACTATGGGGCTATAGAGGCAAGTAGGCACCCCACCAACTCTGACCCTGAATCCACAGTAAGAATTCTGTTCTCTATCCCAAGACCACTGGGAAGCCACTGAAGTGGTTTTTATTTTTTGCAACAGGGGATGGGAATCAGCAGGGAGTGGAGGGAAGAGGGTATGCTAAGAGGGTATGCTAAGAGGAAGGGTGTAGTACACGCTAGGATTAAGGGTGGCAGTGTGTATGGAAAAAAGTAGGTGCATTTAAGAGATCTATGTAGAATAAAATTTACAGGATTGGACATCCAGGGTGAGGGAGGATGTAATAAGAATGATTCCTCAATTTTTGGCTAGCAAACCTTAACGGGTAACGGTGCCATTCATGGAGACAGGGCACATCAAGACGCCCAGCCACACAGAAGAAGATAACAGATTTGCTTTTGAACATATTGAATTTGAGACTGAGATGTCTTTGAGACATCAGGTAGGGAGACACATTATAGAGGTTTGTCTTTCAGAGTAAAGGCAATTCGGAACAAATACATTTGTGAGCAACTGATAGATGATAACGGGAATGCTTCCGGGAGAAGAAGGCCTAGAGCAGATTGAGCCAACAAAAATTTACAAAGAGAAGCCTGCAAATAGGACGGGGAAAGACCACCCAAGATGAGTCACAGAAGCCAAAGGATGAGTGTTACCAGAAGGAAGCGATGCACAACAGACTCAAATTGCTGATAATTCAGGAAAATTGAAAACTGAAAAGTGTCAGATTTTGCAACTCCTTGGACACTGCTAGTAACTACAGCCAGAGTTTTTCTACAGTGATCAGGGGGATTACTTATTGGAATGGGTTAAAGAGATAATGGTAGGTGACAAAATGAAATAGCTAAAAACAGACAACCCTCTGGAGACGTTTAGCTGTGAATTGGGGAGGGTGAGTGGGTGGGGAGACTGCAGGTGGAGGGAGATGGGGAAAATCAAAAGCTCATTTTGTTTTGCTTTCTTGGGTGGGAAAAACGTGAGCATGTCTAAAAGACGATGCGGAAAATCCTTTGAGGAGAGCGTAACGGTAACTGAGAGGCACTCGCAGTCCCCCCACCGCTCCCCGCAATCTTCTCCCGCCCCCACCCGCGTTCTCAGACCGCCCCGTCCCAGTTCCCCTCCCCCTTCTCCACTCCGCACATGTCCGGGCTCCCCACCTCCAGGGCCCACAGCCACCCCGACCCGCCGGCCCGGCTTCCAGGAGTCTCCTCACCGCAATGGCTCCCTCGCTCAGCTGGCCCACCATGGTTCCGCCGGGCTGACTCACGCGCTCGAGCTCCTCCGCAGCTCCGACTCCACTCCCGGGGTCCCGCGCGATCCGAAGCGATTGGCCCAAGCAGTTGTGCGCGCCACTCCAGCCTCCCTCCGTGCGCGTCGCGCAGGGGCGGGCCTAGGGCGGAGCTGCACCCGCATAGGCCGCAGCGCGGCGGGCGGTCCACGTGACCGCCCGAGGGGCTCGCGGCCTAGTCGCGGGATTGCGGAGCCTGGGGGAGGAGCCCGGAGTCGACGGGCGCGCTAAGGGTTACACGAGCGCAACTGGGGGCAGCAGTGGCCCAGTTCCGGGAGCTCTCCCAGCGGGCTCTCAGCCTTTGGCTGATGGGCAAGACTGGGAGAGGACAGTTAGAGCTGCTCCCTGTTAATTCTTCTGCTAAAATAGTCAAAGCTGCGTCTTGCTTCCTTCGGCCACCGGGTTTGAGCGCCTGCCGGTGCCAGGCTTCCAGCTTAGCATTGTAGGGGCCTCTGAAGGTAAATAAGACCTGGTCTCAGCCCTCAGAGAAGAGCACAGTCTGTCGGGGGAGTTTCCGTTGTGAGTTGCGGTAGCTCAGGGTAGACATGGTACCCGCCACAGGAGAGACAAAGTGTGTTGCGATCACAGGTGGAAGATCAGGGGAAGGCTGCCCAAAGGCTGCAGTTTGAACCGAATCTTGAAGGACATGTGGGAGTTTGCCAGGTGGATCTCAAGTGAGACCTCAAGTGGGGTGTTCCTAGCATAATGAGAAAAAAAAAAATGCAAAAACATTGGAGATATGAAATAGTTTGGCAGCCTGGGAGACGGGGGGAGTCGTGAATAGCTCAACATGGTCGTGAACAGAGGAAGGAGAGGCGGGACTTGAGAATAAGAAAGGAAGCCAAAGGTCAAATAGTGAAGAGTTTGTTCTGGGCTTTCCTATGTGCTAGGAGGAATATTTATGAACTTAAGGCAGAGGATTGAGCTCTGTCAGAATGTGGAGGATGGGGGTGGAGGGGGACTGAGGTCAGGGAGACTATTTTTGATACCCTGGAAAGAATGTCAGAGGAGAGCTGGTGAGGGCCGGAACTGAAAGAATGACCTGGAGATTGAAGGAGAAAACAACTATATAAGGGATAGAAATGTGTAGTTAACTCAACAGTTACTAGAATGAATGAAAAAAATTTGGGGCGACTCCTAGGTTTCTGACTTCTGCAACTAGGGTAGATGGATGTTTCAAGAAAACAGGGATGGTAGCTAACTAATTTGATTCCTGGTTGCATAACTATTACCTTATCATGGTGCCTAGAACCCAAGCTTTCAATAAATATTTTTGAAAGGATGTTGAGTGAGTGGGTGTGAGAGAACTTAGATCCTTCCTCAGACTTTAGTTATAAGGCAATAAAACATCCATATAAACAACTAAAGAAAAGACCAAAAGAATTGATTTTGTTGCTTCTCACTGACCTAGAACTTGTGCATTTGTAGAACTCTCATTCCTTATTTTCTTATTCATTTTACAGATCTAAAGCATGGATCTGCCTGTGGATGAGTGGAAATCATACGTCCTTAGGAAGTGGTCTTTGCTTCCACTTTCCAGTCAGGTCACAATTTCAACGGCTGAGACTTTGAGCGATATATTTCTTCAGTCCTCTTTGCTTCTTCGGTAAGTGACTAGAAATTTTGATCTGGAAAATTTTCTCATTTGTTATTTGCTCTGAAGTAATATCCCTTTGTGATGGGTTAATTTCAGATTTTTATATTGAGGGGGCATTAGGCAGCTCTTCTTGCTGGTTTTGCCGTATTTTCTAATGTACAGTCACAGAACAAGTAGTGATGACTATTTGACTTTCTTGGTGTCAATGTTATGTTTCAATTATTAAGTGCCTTACTATAGTCACTGTGCTCTTAGCCTTGCCATCTCCCGGAGGATATGGTGGAGATTTATTAATTGCACATGGAAATTCGTAAGCATTCAAATTTGGAAAAGGCTTTAGAGATAATATAGTCTAACCCCAGTAGTTTTCAAATTCTCTTGACTATAGCCCTCAATAAGAAAAATATTTTACATTACATCCTAGAATACACCAAAACAGGAGTTTCTCAAAACTTCATTCATTCAGTGAATATTTATTGATTACCTATGTTGTGCCAGATACTGCTAGATGCTTAAAAAGTGACTAAAATAGATAAAGATCCTTATCCTTGAGAAGCTTAATTCTAGCAAGGAGAGATAGATAACAAATATCATAAATAACTAAAGCATATAATATGTTAAAGGTGATAAGTACAGTAAAAAAAGAAAAGAACAAGTAGAACAAGGTAGGGAAAATTGGCAGTGCTGCGAGTGAGAGTGCAGATTGTAGTATTAAGTAGGATGGGTCAGGGTATGCCTCCCTGAAAAAAATGAAACTTGAGCAGAGTTGGAGGTAAGGGAATTAACAAAGTAGGTATCTGAGAGAAGAGCATTCCAGGCAGAAATTAGAGCAGAAAGACCCTAAGGTAGGAGTGTGTCTGGCATTTTCAAGGAGCCACAAACAGAGTAAGCCAGAAAGAAAAGTAGTAAATAAAGTCCAAGAAGTAATCAGACAGGCATGAGAGGTGGGGGAAGCAGGTGGCACAAATCATGTAGGCCCTTGAAAGGCCTTGTCTTTTTATTCTGAATAGTAACCTATTGCCTGGTGTGGTAGGCACGCCCCACCCCACCGCAAGATTCCTGTACTTAAAAGAATGAAATTAAAGTTCTAAATTATTTCACTTTGAGATATGGAGATTATCTGGGTGGGCCTGACCCAATCAGGTGAGGCCTTTAAAAGCAGAGTTTTTTCCAGCTGGTAGCAGAAGGGGAAGTCAGAGAGGTTCAAAGAATGAGAAGGATTTGACGTGCAGTTGCTGGCTAAAGATGGAGGGGGCCATGTGACAATGCGGGTGGCCTCTTGAAGCTGAGAGTGGCTCCTGGCTGACAGCCAGCAAAGAAAGGGGCCCTCAGACCTACAACCACAAGGAACTAGGTTCTGCCATAAACCTGGATGAGCTTGGAATCCTTCCCCATATCCGACAAATAAGACTTGGCCTTGTAATACTCTAGGCAGAGAACCCAGTTGAGTCCACTGACTTCTGACCTACAGAACTGAGAGAGAAAAAAATGGGTATTGTTTTAGCCACTAAGTCTGTAGTAATTTGTTATGCAGTGGTAGAAAAGGAATACAGAAGGTTTTGAGAGAAGAGTGAGATGATGGGATTGTATTTTAAAGCAGGGGTCAGCAGAATGCAGCCTGCAGGCTAAATCCAGCCTGCCACGTGTTTTTCTGTGGCCCACAGCTAAGAATGGTTTTTACAGATAAACATTTGCAATTCATTTGGTGATCAGGAACACTGAGTTTAAACCCCAATTAAGCAAAATGTTATCCATTAAAAAAAAATTCCATTTTTCTCATTAGTAGACCTTTATTACCCCCCCCCCAAATGTACTCAATTATTATTATCACACTTTGAATTTTATTGTGGAAATTTTTTCTCTCTCTTGTTATATAAATACCTGTGTAGTGTCCTTGATTTTGCCTCTTGGCCAACAAAGCCTAAATATTTACTGTCTGGCTCTCTAAAGGAAAAGTTTGATGGGTCTGTTTTAAAGGTTATGCTGATCACTGTGTTGAGGATAGACTATAAGAGAAACAAGGGTGGAAGCAGAGAGATCTCTTGGAAAACTATTGCATTAATCCAGGTGAGAGATGAAATGAAGGTAGTTTGGACCAGAGTGGTAATTGTGGGAATGGTGAGAAGTGGTTGGATTCTGAAGGTAGAGTCAATAGAATTTCCTGACAAGTGTGATGTAGTGTGTTAGAGAATGAGAGAAGTAAAACATGACTCGAAGGATTTTGGCCTGAAGGGCCAAAATTGGAAGGACGAACTTGCCCTCACCTGGACAAGTTGCAAATAGAGGTGTTCGGGAAAGGAAGATGAGTTCATGTTTAGAACTGTTGAGTTTGATCCAAACGGAGATTTCTAAATGAGTATGGAATTTAGGAGAAAGACCTGGGCTAGAGATATAAATTTAGGAGTTGTGTATGAATTTTAGAGGCTTGAGACTAGATGAGTTTACCAAGGAAGAGAGTGTAGATGCTTAACTGCATGTAATGTACTTTGATATTTTTCTCTTCTACTTAGTTCACTAAATTGATTTCATGTCTCCCGGAATCATGACCTTCAGTTCGAAAAACAATGTTTAAATCTCCACAGAATCTGTGGATTCCCTTTACAGAATTTCCAAAAATGATGGAAAACCGCTGATAAAAACTAGATAATACGCAGAGTTTTTCCAGGATAAATTGACATACCTTACTAACAACAAAGCATAATAATCCGCATTTGAATTATTTGAAGAATCATTTGAAGTTTTGGTGCACAGAACAATCAAGCCTAAAAACAGGATTCCCATATTATTAACACATTGCTTTGGTGTCGTACATATGTTACAATTGATGTAAGCACATTTTTATAATTATACTATTAACCATAGTCCATCCATGGAATTTTTAAAAATTTTTATTCTAGTACCATAGATACAACCTAAAATTTCATCTTTAAACGACATTCAAATAATGTATAATTCAGTGCTGTTAATTACGTTCACAATGTTGGGTTACTGTCCAGCCCAGGCTACCTTTCCTTTCCACTCTGTATTCTCTCCTTAGGCAACCTCATCCACACCCTGGATATCAATTACCTTCAATATGCTGACTACTCTCAAAATTATGTTTTCAGCCCTGACCTCTTCTCTGAGACACAGATCTCTAAATCCAGTGCCTACTCCAGAGTCTCAAAAATACCTAAAATTCAACATATCCCAAACCAACTCATGATCTTCCCCCAGAATTAAATCCAGTGGTCCCTGTATCAGTGAATTGCATGGGCTCTATGTTCAGTTCCTAAAACTAGAAACCTAAGATCCAGTCTACATTAAAAACTGAATTCATGATCTCCCCACCACCACCACCTATATCAGATCCTCTTCTGTAATCCCTTAGCGAATTGTACTGCCATCTGTCCAGTGTTATCCAGAAGCTAGGAGTCATTCCTGCTTTCTCCTTCTCCCTCATACTGCATGTTAAATCCATTCTAAGTCTTGTCTATTGTACCTACTAGTTTCTCTTCAAATTTGGCAAAGGACTTAGGCTTCTGAATAGGATATAATGGATCACAGCAGGAAACACTCCCACTACAACTAAAAAAAATTGATAATGAATGGATAAACAAAATATAGTATACATATTTAATGGAATATTATCCAGCCTTAGAAAGGATTGAAGGTCTGATACAAGTGACAAAATAAACCTTGAAGACCTTATGTTGAGTGAAATAAGCCAGATAGAAAACAATAAATATTGTATGATCTCACTTATGTGACATAATTAGATTATGCACATCCATAGAGACAAAGATCAAAGGGTACCGAGGGCAGGGGAGGAGGTTGGGAATGGGGAGTTAATTCTTAATGGGTACAGAGTTTCCAGTTGGGGAGATGGAAGAGTTTTGGTAATGGATGGTGGAGATGGTAGCACAACATTGTGAATGTAGTAGTACTACTGCATTGGGTACTTTAAAGTGGTTAAAATGGGAAACGTTATGTTGTATGTATGTTACCACAATAAACTTTTTTTAATTTGATAGACTGTAATAATCACATTTTTAGACATCAAAAGTAACAAGGACTACTAGACGAACTGAAATTCCAGAGAGGGATGACCCCTTCCTAGGTCGTCACCAGCCATTTTCTTTCTTAATAATTGATAAGGCTTATCAGTCTTCATATGTTTATTGTCCATATGGTTGTTTTCTTCTTGGTTTTAATTAGAGCAGTTATAGATTTACAGAAAAATCATGCAGAAAGTATACTTTCTATATACCTCCTCACACACACACAGTTTTCCCTATTATTAACGTTTTTCATTAGTGCAGTACTTTGTTACAATTGATAAAACAGTATTATTATAATTATATTATTAACTATAGTCTATAGCTTACATTAGGATTTACTCTTTGTGTTGTACAGTTCTATATGTTAGTTTTTTTTTTTAAATTCTGGTAATTTATATACAACCTAAAATTTCCGATTTAATCCACTTTCAGATAGATACTATTCAGTGGGGTTAATCACATTCACAGGGTTGTGCCTCCATCACCACCATCCATTGCCAAAACTTTTCTGTCACTTTAAACAGAAACTCTGTACCAGATAAACATTAATTGGCAGTTCCCTACCCCTACCTGACCCCTCATAACTTGTATTCTAGTTTCCAACTTTATGAATTTGCAAATTCTACTTATAAGTAGGATCCTACAATATTTGTTTTTTTGTGTCTGATTTATTTCACCCAACATGATGTCTTCAAAGTTCATCTATGTTGTGATGTGCTTCAGAACTTTTTATAGCTGAATAATTTTCTATCATATGTATATTTCACATTTTGTTTATCCATTCATCAGTTGATGAACACTTGGGTTGTTTCCATCTTTTACAATTGTGAATAATGCTGCTACGAACATTGGTGTGCAAATACCTGCTTTCAGTTCTTTTGAGTATATACCTAGAATCTAGTCTTTATGTATTATCATATATTTGTAGATAAATAGACACAAATCTTATTCTTTATTATATATTAGATTATATTATGTGCATTTTTCTGTAAGGCTTTTTTTCCAACATCACACCTCAATCTTTTTACCAATCACATGATATTCTAGTTTAATTATACCACAAATTAGATATCCTTTTCCCTACTGATGAGTAATTAAGTTACTTCCCCAGTTTTTTTTTTTAACTGTTACAAGCAATGCTGCAGCGAACAATCTTTATGTATGTTTTTGTACACATATTTAAGAAATTAAGAGATGGGTTCTTAGAAAAGGAATTACTGCATCAATGGTTATGAGCATTTTAAATTTAATAGATGCTGCCAAATTGCTTTCCAAAAAGGCTTTACCAGTTTACCATGAACAGTGTATAAAAACAATCACTTTCCTATACATTAACCAACATTAGAAAGCAGTAGTCTTTATTTTTGCCAATCTTAAGAGAAAAAAATTTTTCACTGTTTTAATTAGTGTTTTTCTGATTACTAGTGAAGTAACACATCTTTTCAGATGTTACAGGCCATTTATATTTCTTCTGTGAATAACTTATGTGTGTCCTTTATCCATTTTTCTACTGAATTATTTGTCCTCTTATTATTTTGTAGGAAATCTCCATGTCTGACTATAAAATTCTTTGTTGTATATGTTACTGATTTGTCTTCTAATCTGTTGTTTACCTTTTTTACTTTACTTATGGTGTCTGTCATTGTAAATAAATTGTGTATGCGTGTTTTAACTTTTATATGGTTGTATCTGTTATTTTGTTTATGGCTTCTGGGTTATATTTTTGCTTAGAATGGTCTACTCTACCTCAAGATTATAAAAATATTCTTTATTTTCTCTAACATTTTTTGTAGTTTTGTGTTTTACTTTTAGCTCTCTAACCCATCTGAAATTTATTTTTGTGTCTCATGTGAGGGAGTGTTCTAACATGGTTTTTTTTTTTCGGATAGACAGTTTTTCCACAATACTTATTGGATGGTCCATACTTTCTCGAGTGCTTCAACACACCATATTTATTAAAAATTAAATTCCCACTTACCCGTAATCTGTTTCTAGACTCTATTTCTATGCTATAATCACAGAGTTTTAATTATCATTATAATATCATTAGAACTCTCATTTAGGAACTATGTTATAGGCTATAAAACAAGGGTGTCCAAAGATGGACTCTTTCTCCTAGTAGGGCACTATAACCATTGGCAGCCCTGGGCACACCCTGACAGCTTAATAACTCTGGGGAAAGAGTCCATCTTTCCCAGCAGTTTTGGGAGAAAAGTTCTGGGTTGGACTCTGACCAACCTAGCTTTGCTCATGTGCTCATTCCCTTCAACCACAGGCGCAGGGCTCCTCTGATTGGCCGGGGCTATGTCATGCCCAGCCCTGCTGCAAAATCGGCCCTACTTCAAACACATGGAATGGTTTCCCCATAAAGATTTTATTACCAGGAGTAAGGGAAGGGGGCACTTAAAAGCTGGGAAGTCTCTAGTACTAATGTAGCTTTGCTGTCTGTTAGGCCAAGTTCCCCCACAAGCACTCATTATTCTTTAAAAAAAAAGTCTTGGTTATTTTGTATACATTCACCCCATGTGAACTTTAGAATTGGCTTGTCAAGTTCCATAAAATGTATTTGGTTTTTGATTGGGATCGTTTTGGATTTATAAATTCATTTAGGAAGACCTGACATCTTTACAATATTAAATTTCCTCATCTAAGCAAAGAGTATGTCTTGCCATTTATTTAGAGGTTCTTTTATGTCCCTAAGTAAAGTTTTATAGTTTTCTTTATATAGGTCTTACACATAACCTGTTAGATTTATTCTTACTTATTGTAAGGCTTTGTTACTGTGAGTAAGACTTTTTTTTCCAATTATATTCTCTAATTGATGGTTGCTGGTGTAAATAAAAGCTAGAATTTTAAATTGTCTTATAACTTGCCACTTTACTTTCACATTATTTAATCATTTTTATTTCGATCCACTTGGAATTTTTAGGTAAATGATTATATCTACAGATAGTAATCCTCCTTTCCAATATTTGTATCCATTTTATTTTTTAAATTATCATAGCATTATCTAGAACTTTCCAGTGCTTTATTGAATAGGAACAGCCATTTAGGTGGCAGTCATTTGTCATTGTTTTTTGGTAGGTACCCTTTTTGGTTTATAGATACTAAATATAGATACTGCCAACAACCTAAAGTTTTTATCATAAATAGGTGTTGAATTTTATCAAATGCTTTTTTATATATATTTTTGGAAAAATGATCATTTTCTTCTTTAATCTATTAATATTAGGATTAATATTAATCTGTTAACGTAAGATTTATAGGTAGACTTACTATAGTTGAAACTGTTTGGAGGATAAACCCTATTTGGTTATAAGTATCATTCTTTTAACACATTGCTAGATTCAATTTGCTAATATTATTTTTAGGATTTTTGTATCTATGTTCAGAAGTGCTGTTCCCCTAAATGTTCTTTTTTTGTGTGCTGTATTTGTCTACTCTTGGTATCAGGTTTATGGTAGCCCGATAGATAAATTGGAGTGCTTCCCATCTTTTTCTATGCTCTGAAACAGTTTACGTATGGCAGGCATTGTGTGATCCCTAAAGGCTGATAGAAAAATCCTGTAAAACTATGTAGACCTGGTGCCTTATATAAGTAGACATATTTCTCTTTTTTATTTTAATTTTTTTAGTCAGAAATATGTATATATCATTTAAGTTAAATAGTAATTCAGAGCTTATAAGGTGAAACAGCAACCCTCTGTCCCACTCTTCCCATTCCTAATTCATGAGACAGCTACTTTACATTATTTTAACTGTTTTTTTCTGGATTTACTTTCATATTTCTAAACAATAGCTAATACTGATATTTCTTGACGTTTTTGTTTTGGATGTCAAATTTAGCTGTCTTAGCCAAAGCTCACATGTATATACTTTGTTTTTCCCTCATTCTCTCATTATAACTATATTATAATTTATACTATAATATAACCAATACAGTTAAATGTTAGTAAACCAGTATTCAATGCACACATTATGACTGTGTATTACTCACATGAACCAGAAAGTATGCTTTGGATTCCAACCACTGTTGTTTTCTCTGGGGTTAATAATTGCTTCCATTATTATTTGCTCTATGTATCTCTCACTTATTCACTCCTAAACTTCTCTACTTAAGAACAAGTAATCTCTGAGGAGCTATTTCTAAGACTATTTAATCATAATGTAAAGGGACCCTAAAAGATTTGAGTTTCTAATCTCCATATGAGCATGAATTGGTCCTTTAAAGTTTAAAGTCAGGCATACTCTTTTTTTCTTTCTGCTAATTTGCATTCTTTGAGAAATGTCTTCCCAAAATAGATGCCTTTCATCAAGATTAAAAACCTTTTGAGGCAACCCCTCCCACCCACTTAATTAATAATCTTCTAGAATGTTCTTGGGCATCCTTAACAGCCTCATAATCGACGCTCACTGCCTTATTGTTTTTGATTCAACTGGGCCTTGAAACTTACAAATCATCTCTGGCTTTTACAAAAATTCATCAGCACCTTCACCATGCTTAGCCTTTAAGTTATAGAGTAAATGTGTAATCCAGCCATTCAAAATTAATGCTGATCCTGTAGCCACTCAAGATTTTTTCATTTTTTCTATCTCTATCTTTGTCTCTCATTGACTACATCTATTGCATAGGCAATAGCTCACTGATTTTTAAAATCTTTTTAATATGGAAATTTTCAAATATATTTAAAAGTAAATTAGGAAGTTGAGTGAAGTTAGCCAGAAACAAAAGGACATATTCTGTATGGTCTCACTAATATGAACAGACATTAATGAACAAACTTTGGGAGTTAAAAGCTGACAACACAGGCGACCAGGAGATAGAAAGAGGGCAGAGATCAGCCATTTGATGCTGAAGGACTACAGAATGTTTAGGATTGATTGCATAGATCCAGAAATAGATAGCATAATACTGTGTGATGGTAGCACAGTATTGTAAGTACACTGAACAAAGATGTCTGTGAGTAAAGCTGAAAGAGGTGGGATAGGAGAATGTATGACACCAGAGGTAAAGATAGATGATAAAGACTGGGACTGTATAACATGGCAAAAACTGGAGTGGCCAATGACTGTTACTAAATATACAAATATAAAAATGTTTTTGCATGTGGGAAAGCAAATGAATGTCAACCATGTAGAAATTTGAAAAAGGGATGGTATTCAGGAAAAAACATAATCAAAGCAAACTGGAGTCTATGGTCAACAGTAACATTGTAATATACCTTCATTAAATGTAACAAAGGCAATACGCCAATGCTAAATGTATATGAGAGGGGGATATAGGGGAGTAATATGGGATTCTTGGTAGTGGTGTCATTTGCTGTCCTTAGTAGTATATTGTATTGTATGACATGTTATTTTTCTTTTTATCATTTTTTCTTATTGCTAAAAAAAAAAAAAAAAAAAATTTTTCTTGTAGTAATCAGTATGTTCAAATGCTGATTGTGGTGATAAATGTACAACTTTATGATGATACCATGAACAACTGATTGTACCCTGTGGATAAATGTATGGTATGTGAATATAACTCTATAAAATTGTAGGAAAAAATATATATAGGAGTAAAAGTGTTGGAGAAAACATGGTGAGAGGGATGATGCCTCACTAATATGGACTAACTACAATGTGTAAACTCAGAATTGAATCTTAGGACATAGCCTAACGTGGACACAATAATTGTAATAGTCCAGTCCCTAGATTGTAAGCTCTTACAGCAGTTAACTCTATCCCTGAATTGTAAGGCCTATCTCTAAACTTTAAGATGCTGATCCCCTAGCATATGTTGTCACAAACATTGGGACTGGCGGTTTGATGTGCTGAGCCCTCAAGCATGGGACTTGCCCTTATGAAGCTCATTACCACAAAGGAGAGTCTAGGGTTGTATGTAATGGTGCCTAAGAGTCTCCCCCTGAGTACCTCTTTGTTGCTCAGATGTGGCCCTCTCTCTCTCTAACTGAGCCATCTCGACAGGTGAACTCTCTGCCCTCCCCCCTACGTGGGACCCAACTCCCAGGGTTGTAAATCTCCCTGGCAACGCAGAGAATGACTCCCGGGGATGAATGTGGACCCGGCATCGTGGGACTGAGAGTATCTTCTTGACCAAAAGGGGGATGCAAAATGAGACGAAATAGTTTCAGTGGCTGAGAGATTCCAAATGGAGTCGAGAGGTCACTCTGGTGGATATTCTTATGCACTATATAGATAACACCTCTTAGGCTTTAATGTATTGGAATAGCTAGAAGTAAATATCTGAAACTACCAAACTCCAACCCAGAAGTCTATAATAATGTAGATTAAAAGGGGTGACAGTGTGATTGTGAAGACCTTGTGGATCACACCCCCTTTATCTAGTGTATGGATGAGTGGAGGAATGGGGATAAAAACTAAAGGACAAATGGGGTGGGATGGGGGGATGATTTGGGTGTTTTTTTCACTTTTATTTTTTATTCTTGTTCTGGTTCTTTCTGATGTAAGGAAAATGTTCAGAGATAGACTGTGGTGATGAACGCATAACTATGTTATCATACTGTGGACAGTGGATTGTATATCATGGATGATTGTATGGTGTGTGAATGTATTTCAATAAAACTGAATTTAATAATAAAAAAAAAACTTTATTGGTGCACACTGAAAAAAAAAAAAAAAAAAAGTAGGAAGAACCTAAGATGGCGGCTAGGTGAGACAGGGCAAAAAAACACCTCCGTGAAAAATACTAGATAAAAACCAGAAGGTGACCGAGAATACCAGTTTCAGCGATGCAGCAGCTGGACAAGGTCTGCTAGAACCACAGGGGCCGTACACTTGGTGAAACCGGGAGTCTGCATTCTGAAATGAGTGAGTAAGCCGGCTGAAAGACCCACGGCCGTGCTGCGGTGTGGGGAAGCCAGGGGTTGGCATTTGGAGACGGACTGGTTCTTTTGAAAAAAAAATAAAAGGGAAAAACCCAGGAGTGGCTGCAGTTGCGACTGTGGGAACTGCGCAGTGAAGCATGGCAGGAGCGGGCTGAACTGGCCTCTTGGTGTCTGGTGTGGAGGATAGCCTGCTGCAGATTCCCTCAGGGCCAGGGGAGCGGAGGGGAGAGCCAGAAGGAGAAAGAAACCCCGCTGCTTGCAGCTGGCTCCCCAGTGGGCTGGAGACACTCCTGCCTGGGGCTGTGCCCACAGCCCAGAGCAGCGCCAGTTGTCCCGGAGCTGGGAAGGAGGAACTGTGCGACGGGGGGCAGGGTTGAGACGCCCCATTCAGCCATCTTTGCATCCGGCTGAGAGCGCCCCTGCACGGCCCAGCGGCCTGGGACTTCCCTTGAGGGACAGCGCGCACTTGTGATGTAGCACAGCCTTCTCTCAGCAGAGGTCCTGGAAGATCACAGCTGAGAAAGGGGACCCACTTGGAAAATCCAGGGACGCTACGTCAATGCTGGTGGTTTGTGGGTTAGCGACAGAGAGGGTCTGGGGCAGAACTGAAATGAAGGCTTAGACTCTTGCAGAGGCCTTGAATCTCCGGGAACACCTGGGGGGTTTGAATATTAAAGTTGCCCTGCCTCCCTAGTCACCCGGACACACACCCCACATTCAGGGCGAACGGCTCCGGCAACACACCCAAACTGAGTTCACCAACTGAACCCAAGAATCATTTCCCCACACACCACAAGGACAAAGTTGAGGAGAACTGACTTGAGGGGTATAGATGACTTGCAGATGCCATCTGCTGGTTAGTTAGAGAAAGTGTACGCCACCAACTTGTATTTCTGAAAAATTAGATTGGTATTTTTTTTTTTTTACAACTTGAAAGAACCCTATCAAGCAAAGCAAATGCCAAGAGGCCAAAAACAACAGAAAATCTTAATGCGTATGATAAAACCAGACAATATGGAGAACCCAATCCTAAACACCCAAATCAAAATATCAGAAGAGACACAGTACTTGGCACAATTAATCAAAGAACTGCAATCGAGGAATGAAAACATGGCAAAGGATATAAAGGACATGAAGAAGATCATGGCACAGGATATAATGGACATAAAGAAGACCCTAGAAGAACATAAAGAAGACATTGCAAGAGTAAATAAAAAAATAGACGATCTTATGGAAATAAAAGAAACTGTTGGCCAAATTAAAAAGACTCTGGATACTCATAATATAAGATTAGAGGAAGTTGAACAATGACTCAGTGTCCCAGAAGTCCACAGAACAGAAAATGAAAGAACAAAAGAAAGAATGGAGAAAAAAATTGAAAAAATCGAAATGGATCTCAGGGATACGACAGATAAAATAAAACATCCAAACTTAAGACTCATTGGTGTCCCAGAAGGGGAAGAGAAGGGTAAAGGTCTAGAAAGAGTATTCAAAGAAATTGTTGGGGAAAACTTCCCCAACCTTCTACACAATATAAATACACAAAACGTAAATGCCCAGCAAACTCCAAATAGAATAAATACAAATAAACCCGCTCCAAGACATATTCTGATCAGACTGTCAAATACTGAAGAGAAGGAGCAAGTTCTGAAAGCAGCAAGAGAAAAGGAATTCACCACATACAAAGGAAACAACATAAGACTAAGTTGTGACTACTCAGTGGCCACTTTGGAGGCGAGAAGGCAGTGGCATGACATATTTAAAATTCTGAGAGAAAAAAATTTCCAACCAAGAATACTTTATCCAGCAAAACTCTCCTTCAAATTTGAGGGAGAGCTTAAATTTTTCACAGACAAACAAATGCTGAGAGACTTTGCCAATAAAAGACCTGCCCTACTTCAGATACTAAAGGGAGCCCTACTGACAGAGAAACAAAGAAAGGAGAAATAGATACAGAGAATTTTAGCAGACACATATATACCTTACATCCCAAATCACCAGGATACTCATGTTTCTCTAGTGATCATGGATCTTTCTCCAGAATGGACCATATGCTGGGACATAAAACAAGCCTCAATAAATTTTTTTAAAAAAATGAATATATTCAAAGCACGTTCTCCAACCACAATGGAATACAAATAGAAGTCAATAATTTTTGAATTGTAACTCCACTATTTACTTCCTATATGATATAAAATACACAAACTCTAATGACAAATCAGTGGTTTTGAACTCAATGTAAAATATATAACTTTTGACAAGAACTATATAAAGGTGGGGGAATGGAGGAGTATAGGAACATAGTTTATGTGTCCTATTGAAGTTAAGCTGGTATCAAAGAAAAACAAGATTGTTATGTTATGAGGTTAATTTTAAGCCCCACAGTAAACACAACAAAACTATCAGAGAATATGACCATAGAGTATGGGTTAAGAGAAATGGGGAAAGGGGCAATGGGGAGTTAAGGAATGAGTGTAGGGTTGCTGTTTGAGTTGAAGGGAAATTTCTAGTAATGGATGGTGGGAAGGTGATAGCATTACACCATTCTAAATGTGATTAATCCCACTAATGGAATGCTAGGGAGGGGGGGTGGAATGGGAAGATTCAGGCTGTATATATGTTTCCACAATTGAGAAAAAAAAAGAAAGAAAGAAAGAAAGAAAGTCTAAATAGATGACAGTTGAATGCCAAGGATGACCCTGGATGGGATCTGAGGATGGAAGACAGGAGGCTCAAAGGGACACAGTTGAGACATAAGGGGAAAAAAAAAAAGAAATATAGACTGTAAGCTTTGTATCAATGTTGAATCTCTTGTTCTCCTTAGCTGCGTTTAATGGGATTGCATAGAAGAATGTTCTTGTTCATGGGAATTGTATATGTGAATTATAGTGTTTGTTCAAGGATGTGTGCAGCTAGCTCTCATATGTTCAGAAGACAGAGCAATAGATGATGGATGATAGATAGGGAGGGAGGGAGGGAAAGAAATAGTGTGACAGCATGTTAAAGTTGGTGGAGTGGGGTGTCAGGGGACGGGGGTCAGGGTATGCTGGAGTTCTGTGTATGGGGTTTGTATTTTTTTTGCAACTGTTCCTATAACTTTGAATTTATTTCAAAAAAAACTTACTAGGAAAAAAAAAAAGTAAATTAAATATTATAATGAACCCCTGTTTAGTTATGAAAAACCCACAGCAAACATTGTACTTAATGGGGAAAGACTGAAAGCTTTCCCTCTAAGATCAGGAACAAGACAAGGATGTCCACAGTCAACAAGTTATTCGACATTGCACTGGATATTCTAGCCAAAGCAATTAGACAGGAAAAAGAAATAAAGTCATCCAGATTGAAAAGGAAGAGGTAAAATTTTCCCCATTTGCAGATGACATGATCCTATGTACATAAATTCCTGAAAACAAAAACAAAAACAAAAAAAAAACAAGAAAGCTCCTAGAGCTAATAAATGGATTCAGCAAAGTGGGGGTACAAGATCAATACCCCCAAATTGGAATGTTTCTATACACTAGTAGTGAATAATCAGGAGAAGAAATTAAGAAAAAAAATCTGTTTACAATAAGAACTGAAAGAATCAAACATCTAGGAATAAATCTAACCAAGGATGTTATTTTAGTTGCCTAGGCTGCTCAAGCAAATTCCATGAAATGCGTCAGGTTAAACGATGAGAATTACTTACTCGTGGTTTTGAGGCTGGGAAAATGTCCAAATCAAGGCAATGTTTAATCCCCAAAGACTGTGGCATTTTCTCTGGTTACCAGTGGTCCTTGGTTCCTCTGTCACATGGCAAGGCACAAGGTGGCATTTCCTGGTCTCTTCCTTCTCTTCCAGCTTCCATTTCAGCTCTTACTTCCTGTGCCTTTCTCTCTCTCCGTCTGAATTTCATTCTCTTATAAAGACCCATCCTGACTGATACGGGGCACTCCTTACTTAGGTTTATACCCACAGGAATGGATTCAGTTTAAGAACATGTTTTTCTGAGATACATACAGCTTCAAACCACCACAGATGTAAAGGACTTGTATGCAGAAAACTACAAAGGTTGGTAAAAGAAATCAAAGAAGACCTAAAAAAAAGGAAGGGCATTCCATGTTCACGGATTGGAAGGCTAAATATTGTTAAGATCTCAATCTTGTGCAAAGCAATGTATAGATTCAATGCAATCCCAATAAAAATTCCTACAGCCTTTTTGTAGAAATGGAACAGCCAATATTCAAATTTGTATGGAAGAGTTTAGTGCCCCAAAGAGCCAAAACCATCTTGAAAAAGAAGAACAAAGTTAGAGGACTCATACTTCCCAATCTTAAAACTTATTACAAAGCCATAGTAATCAAAACAGCATGTTACTGCATAAGGACAGACATATATACCCATGCAATCAAATGGAATAAAATTGAGAGTTCAGAAATCAACCCTCATATTTAGGGCCAACGGATTTTTGACAGGAGCAAAGACCATTCAGTTGGAAAAGAATAGTCTCTTCAACAAATGGTGCTGGGTAAACTGGATGTCCATTTGCAAAAGAATGAAGGTGGACTCCTAATTCACACCATATACAAAAATCAACTCAGAATGGATCAAAGACATAAATATAAGAACCAGAACTATAAAACTCCTAGAAGAAAATGTAGGGAAGCATCCTCAGGACCTTGTGTTAGGCAGTGGTTTCTTAGACTCTATACTCAAAGCTCAAGCAACAAAAGAAAAAATTAGATAAATGGGACCTCCTCAAAACTAAAAACTTTTGTTCATCAACAAACTTTATCATGAGAAAAACAACACCTATCCAGTGGGAGAAAATATTTGGAAACCACATAACCAATAAGGGTTTAATATCCAGAATTTATAAAGAAATCCTTCAACTCAACAACAGAAAGACAAACGACCTAATTAAAAACTGGGCAAAAGACTTGAATAGACATTCCTCCAAAGATGATCTACAGATGGCAAAGAAGCACATGATAAGATGCTCAACATCATTAGCCATTAGAGAAGTGCAAATCAAAACCACAATGAGATAACCATTTCACACCAACTAGAATGTCTGCTATTTAAAAAATGGAAGATTACAGTTGTTGGAGAGGATATGGAGAAAAAGGAACACTCACTCATTGCTGCTGATGATGTAAAATGATGCAGATGCTGTGGAAGACAGTTTGGCAGTTCCTCAAAAAGCTAAGTATAAAATTACCATGTGACATGGCAATCTCACTTCTAGGTGTATACCCAAAAAGAATTGAAAGCAAGGACTTGAATAGATATTTGTACATAATGACATTATTCACAATTAACCCAAGTGTCAATCAACTGATGAATGGATAAACAAAATGTGGTATATGCACACAATGGGATATTATTCAACCATAAAAAGGAACGAAGTCCTGATACATGAGAGAGCATGGATGAACTTTGAAGACATCATATTGAGTGAGATAAGCCAGACACACAAAAAAACAACTATTGCATGGTCTCACTGTTACAAAATAATTAGAATAAGCAAACTCATGGAGTCAGAATATAGAATATAGGTTACCAGGGGATGGGGTGGGAATAGGAAATAGGGAGTTAAGGCTTAAAATGTAGAGAGTTTCTATTTGAGGCAATAGAAAAGTTTTGGTAATGGATGGTGGTGATAGTAGCACCACGTTGTGAATGTAATTGACGGCACTGAATATTTATTTAAATTTCGTTAAAAGGGGAAATTTTTGGTTGTACATATGTTACTGACATAAAATTTAAAACAAAATCTATGAACCTGCACAACACGGTGAACCCTAAGTTAAACCATGGATTATAGTTAATAGAACAATTATAAAAATGTGCTTTCATCAATTGTAACAAATGTACCACACCATTGCAGGGTATAAAAATAGGATGGTATATGGGAACCCTGTATTTGACACATGAATTTTCTGTAAACTGAGATCTTCTCTTAAAAAAAAAAAAAAATGGATAAAGCATCCTTTTCCTTTTCAAAACTCTGAATCAATGAGTTAAACTTGGTGCCTGAAGAAAACAATGAATTATTGCATCTTGTTTCTTAATTACACTGAAGAATAATTATGAAACATTGCATTTATCATTTTGGATTAAGATTAACAAATATCTATTGTTAGGTAAAAAGAGTTTTGCTGTTAGTAGTCTTCACTATAACCTTTTTTTTCAATTCATTTTATTGAGATATATTCACATACTATGCAGTCATACAAAACAAATCGTATATTCGATTATTCACAGTACCATTACATAGTTGTGCATTCATCACCAAAATCAATCCCTGACACCTTCATTACCACACACACAAAAAAAACAAGAATAATAATTAAAGTGAAAAAGAGCAATTAAAGTAAAAAACACTGGGTGCCTTTGTTTGTTTGTTTCTTTGTTTTTTCCCTTCCCTCATTTTTCTACTCATCCATCTGTAAACTAGACAAAGGGGAGTGTGGTCCTTAAGGCTTTCCCAATCACATTGTCCCCTCATAAGCTACATTTTTGTACAATCGTCTTCAAGATTCATGGGTTCTGGGTTGTAGTTTGATAGTTTCATGTATCTACCGCCAGCTACCCCAATTCATTAAAACCTAAAAAGGGTTGTCTATATTGTGCGTAAGAGTGCCTACCAGAGTGACCTCTCGGCTCCTTTTGGAATCTCTCTGCCACTGAAGCTTATTTCGTTTCCTTTCACTTCCCTCTTTTGGTCAAGAAGATGTTCTCCATCCCATGATGCCGGGTCTGCATTCCTCCTCGGGAGTCATATTTCACGTTGCCAGGGAAGTTCACTCCCCTGGGTGTCTGATCCCACATAGAGGGGAGGGCAGTGATTTCACCTGCCAAGTTGACTTGGCTAGAGAGAGTTCACTATAACCTTTTTGTTTGAACTAGGTCTTTCAGATTTAACCTAATTTAAAATAAACAAACAAACAAAATAAACACAAATAGAATAAAGAACAGACTCTGTATTGTGCCAGATATGTATGGGGTGTTTTCCTCATATGTTCTGGACTGGAATGAATTTAGAACAGGCAAGCACACCTTTAGAATTAAGTAAAGCCTTTCCTAATTTTTCTGTTTTTGTATTTATTTTTGGAATTTTTTGTGTTATATTTAAATATTAATAAAATCACATTTGTTAATAACTTTATTTTGTCTTATGCAAAGTAAAGGTAAATAATATGAAATTTTGATGTACACACAGAGAGACATCTTTCTGATTTATAATGCAGAATGTGTTTCTTACTGTTTGTAAACAGAAATTTGAAAACCACTTTTCTAGGCATTCTGCAGTTTTGGTTTTGATTTCCTTTTTGACCCAAACGTTGTTTCAAAGAGTATAGTCTAAGTTATTCTATATTATTTTTCCTTCTTGGAAAAAAGGTGTACTTTCTATTGCCAGTTTGTATGTTTGGTTTATATATGTATTAGACCTGCTTTATTAATTTTATTATATAGATCATTTGTATACTTTTTAAACTTTTTAGTTTGAAATAATTTCACTTAAAGAAATGTTTCAAAAATAGTACAAAGAGGCGGGTCCCAGCAGCTCCCGTAGCAGGAGGAGGAGCGGGTAGCGGTCAGCAGCCAGCAGCCGCGCTCAGCAAGGGCTCAAGGCGCGCCTGTGGAAGCAGCACCCGCGGACGCAGTCCCCGGCACTCGCCGGCTCCGCCACCAAGATGCCGGAAGGGTAGGGAAGGTCGGCGAGGCTGTCTGCTAAACCCGCTCCCGCAGAAGTGGAGCTGAAGCCGAAAAAGGCATCGGGAAAGGATAACTCTTAAGACAAAAAAGTGCAACCAAAAGGGGAAAGGGGAGCAAAGGGGGAAAAGGCAGGAGTGGTTAACCAAGAAACTAAAGAAGATTTACCTGCAGAAAATGGAGAAACCAAAAATGAGGCGAGTCCAGCCACTGATGAAGCAGGAAAGAAAGAAGCCAAGTCCGGTTAATATCATATACCATATATATCAGTGGTTCCTGTTTCTCCCTTGGTATACAATCCAGAGGAATATTTTTATCAATTATTTTGTAAATGCAAATTTTTTAGTAGCTCTAGAAGAAAGCTTTTTAAGGAGATTGGAATCCCACCTAGTCCCATTTTTTAAGTGTAAATGCTGCTTTTTTAAGAGGAAATCGCTGTGTTTTTTTTGTTTGTTCCAAACAAATAGTGGGATATTGAATTTTGGGAGGCTTTGACTGTCTTGGATGTTAACATTCCTGGGTGGGGTGGGTGTGGTGTGTGGCAGTTTTTATACACAGTACATACTAAATTTAAAAAAATAGTATAAAGAATTCCTGTATACTCCTCTCCCTCCCTCTTCCTCCCTCCCTCTGCACACACATACATTATTTTTCCTAACCATTTGGGAATACTGTAGATATATTTTTGCCAACCTGATCTGACATAGGTTAATAAAGGGAGTTAAAGACTCCTACTATTGCTATGTTTTGTGTTTTAAATTTTATTGTGGCAATTATATATATATATATCATATATGATATTTATACACACATATATCATAGTTTGCTATTTTAACAATTTATTTTACTTTTTATTTTGAAGTAATTTCAAACTTATAAGACAGTTGCAAAAACAATAGAAACTCCATAAAGAGAACCCCAACATATCCCCATCCCACCCCAGATACCCAGATCTTCCAATTTTAACATTTTTCCACCTTTGCACCCTTCTTTCCCTTCCCTTCTCTCCCTCCCTCCCTTCCTTCCTTCCCTCCTTCCATCCATCCATCCATCTGCAACATTTGAAAACAGATTGCACGCATTCATACTCCATGAACACATAATACTTCCAGGTACATTTCCCAAGAACAACGATATTCACTTATGAATATGCAACTATCAAGTTCAAGAAATTTAGCATCAATATAAAGCTTACATTCTATGTTCCAGTTTTTTCTTATGTCCCAGTAATGTCCTTTTAAGCCTTTTCTCCTCCATTCTTAGATCCCATTAAGGATCATGTATTTCATTTAATTGTCATTCAAAGAGTTTCTCTTTCTTTTTTTTTTTTTTTTTTAATTGTGGAAACTTCCATACAACATAAATCTTCCCATCCCAACCCCTCCCAAGCATACCATTCAGTGTGGTTAATCACATTCACCATGTTGAGGTATCCTCACCACCATAAATTACTGGAACTTTACCTTCATCCCAAACAGAAACCCTCCATTCATTATGCATTAACTCCTTTCACCCAACTGTGGTAACCTGTACTCTACTTTCTGTCTCTATGAGTTTGCATATTCTTTGATATTTCCTTTGTGGTTACCATAGGGCTTAATTGTAACATCCTAAATCTATAATGATCTTATTTGGTTTGATACCAAATTAACTTCAATAGCATACATAAACTGTGTTCCTATACCTCTCCATCTCCCCAACTTTATGTAGTTCTTATACACTGAGTCCAAAACCATTGATTAATCATTGCATTTTATGCTTTTGCTTTATAGATCCTGTAGGAAGTAAAAAGTGGAGTTACAAATAAAAAATACAGTAGTACTGGTATTTATATTTACCCATGTCATTATCTTTACCAGAGATCTGTATTTCTTCATGTGACTTCAGTCATTTGTCTAATATTCTTTCCTTTCAACCTACAGAACTCCTTTTAGCATTTCTTGTAGGGCCAGTTATAATAATGATAAAGTCCCTTAGCTTTTGTTTATTTGGGAATGTCTTCATTCCTCCCTCAATTTTTTTAAATTCAGTTTTATTGAGATTATTCACATCCCATACAGTCTTCCAAAGGGTACAATCATTTGTTCATGGTACCATTATATAGTTGTGCATTTATCACAATTAATTTTTTTTCAATTTTAGAACATTTTCATTACTCCAGAAAAGAAATAAAAATTAAAAAGAAAGCTCAAATCCTCTCATACCCCTAACTCCCATCCATTATTGGCTCATAGTGTTGGTATAGTATATTTCTTACCGTTCATGACAAAATATTAAAATATTACTAACTATAGTACATTTATTCTCCATTTACCCCTCTATTATTAACTTCTAACTGTAGTGTCATACATTTGTTCTAGTTCATGAAAGAAATTTCTAATATTTGAACAGTTAATCATCGACATTGTCCACCACATGATTCACTGTGTTATACATTCCCATGTTTTAACCTCCAACTTTCCTTCTGGTGACATACATGACTCTAAATTTCCCCTTTCCACCCCATTCACATGCAGTTCAGCACTGTTAGCTATTCTGTCAATAACATGCTACTGTCACCTCTGTCCATTTCCAAATGCTTAAGTTCAACCTAGTTAAATGTTCTGCACATATTATGCAACCACTCCCCATTCTTTAGCCTAATTCTAAATCCTGTTAACCTGTATTACATGTGTACGAGTTTACATATTATAATTCGTTCATGTCAGTGAGATCATACAATATCTGTCCTTTTGTGTCTGACTTATTCAACATAATGTCCTCAAGTTTCATTCATCAACCTGTTTTTTTTAAGACGGTTTTGTTCATGCACCATATATTCCGTCCTAAGTAAACAATCAATGTTCCCTGTATAACCACGTAGTTGTGCATTCACCACCTCCACCACTGTCTATGTAAGGACAATTACGTTTCTTCCACAAAAAAAAGAGGAACAGTAAAAAAAAAACTAGAAAGATGAAAGAAGAAAAAAAAGAAAAAGAAAAAATGACAGCTAAAAAGCAACAAAAGAAAAGATTGAATTCAAGTACAATTAAAAAGTCAGACAACATCACCAATGACAAGAATCCCACACCCCTCCCTTATATCCCCGCCTTTTAGGCATTTAGCTTTGCTATATTGCCTTTGTTACATTAAAGGAAGCATAATACAATGTTTCTGTTAACTATAGACTCAAGATTGCATTGATTGTATTTTTCCCCAATACCACCCCATTTTAAACACCTTGCAAGGTTAACATTCATTTATTCTCCGTCATGTAAAAACATATTTGTACATTTTCTCACAATCATTGACCACTCTAGTTTTCACTCAAGTTATGCAATTCCAGTCTTTAGCTTCCCTCTTTCCTTCTGGTGTCCCACATGCCCCTAACCTTCCTCTTTCAACCATACTCACTATCATCTTTGTTCAGTGTGCTTATATTATTGTGCTACCATCACCCAAAATTGTGCTCCAAACCTCTCACTCCTGACTTTTCCTATCTGTCTGTAGTGCTCCCTTTAGTATTTCCTGTATAACACGTATCTTGTTTACAAACTCTCTCATTGTCTGTCAGAGAATATTTTAAACTCTCCCTCATATTTAAAGGACAGTTTTGTTGGGTATAAAATTCTTGGTTCGCAGTTTTTCTCTTTCAGTATCTTAAATATATCACACCACTGCCTTCTTGCCTCCATGGTTCCTGCTGAGAAATCCACAAATAGTCTTATCAAGCTTCCCTTGTATGTGATGGATCACTTTTCTCTTGCTGCTTTCAGGATTCTCTCTGTCTTTGACGTTTGATAATCTGATTATTAAGTGTCTTGGTGTAGGCCTATTCAGAGCGCTTCTGATTGGGGTATACTGTGTTTCTTGGATCTGTAATTTTATATCTTTCATAAGAGATGGGAAATTTTCAGTGATTATTTCCTCCATTACTGCTTCTGCCCTTTTTCCCTTCTCTTATCCTTCTAGGACACCCATGACACATACATTCATGTGCTTCATGTTGTCATTCAATTCTCTGAGACATTGCTCATATTTTTCCATTCTTTTCACTATCTGTTCTTTTGTGTGTAGGATTTCAGGTGTCTTGTTCTTCAGTTTCTGAATGTTTTCTTTTGCCTCTTGAAATCTGCTTTTGTATGTCTCCATTATGTTTTTCACCTCTTGTGTTGTGCTTTTCATTTCCATAGGTTCTGCCAGTTGTTTTTTCAAACTTTTGAGTTCTTTTCTTCATATCCTTCATCTCTTTTGCCATATGTTCCCTCATCTTGTTGAACTGGCTTTTGAATTGATCTAGCATATTTATTTGAAGATCTTTAATTAGTTGTTTCAATTCCCATATCTCACTTGAAGTGTAAGTTTTTTCCATTAACTGGGCCATATCTTCATTCTTCCTGGTGTGATTTGCAGTTTTCTGTTGTCTTGGCATCTGGTTTCCTTGATTACCCCAATCAGATTTTCCCAGACCAGAAGGGACTCAGGTCTCAGGAGGGGGAAATATTCAGTATCAGGTTTCCCTGAGGGTGTGTCCTAGAAAAGTGACTGACTTTACCATGAGACCTCTAGATGCTGTGCTTTTCCTAACCTGCCCAGCAGGTGGTGCCTGTCAGCCCATCAGTCCCCACTGGTGTAAAGAGGTGTGGTCCCTTTAATTCACAGTGGACCCAGTTATGGCCAGAGACCAAGGGTGTCAGAAGCCAAGGTTAAGTTGTTTCTGGTTTGATTGTTTGTTTTCCCCCAGGTCCTGGGGTCTGAGTTCTTAAGGGAGGGCGGCCACTTGAGCTGGGACTGGCACCCCTCCTCTTAGGGAAGATACACCCCCTAGGGAATTATCTTCTGCATTTGGATTATTCCTTTATCTCTCTGATTCTGTTAACTCCAGCCCTACATGAGTCAGCCCACCGAGAACTGAAAATGCCTGAGGCTTTCTCCACTGAGCCATTCAGATTGAGAGAGAAAAAAAGAAAGTGAGAAAACCCCTTTTTAGAGCCAGTCCCTGCCCCCCCCCCCCAGTTTCACCTGTTGACCGAGATAGTACTCAGCCCTCTGTGCTCCTTTTCTTGGGATACAGCCGGTTTCCAGTATTCTAAGCTCAGCTATCTCCAAAAGCCTCTGTATTTTTTTCTCTGTCAGCCCCACTCCTCTCCATTGGGAGCGACCTCAGGGTACTTTGCTGCTTGTTAGCGGTTTGTCTGTGTTTGGAACTCGTATTCAACTGTCCACATTTGTTAATTAAAACCCTAGTTGGAGCTTGGTTGAGCTATATTCGCTTGCTCCCAGCAGGGACTGCTTCTTTCTCCCACAGCGAAGTTTTGCAGCTTAGCCTGCCATGGGGGCAGGGGCACTGGTTCCGCAGTTTTTACTTATAGCTTTTATCCTGTGATCTCAGCCATTCCACCCATTCCAGGCTGCTGTATGATGTGTGGACAGTCAAGGATGTCCCCCAATAGCTGTTCCAGACTATTTACTAGTTGTTCCTAGCTATTTACTAGTTTCTCTTTATGCTGCCATTTTGCCCTGCCGTCATTTTTGAAAGACAGTTTTGCTGAATTTAGAATTCTTGGTTGGCCATTTTCTGCTTTCAGTGCTTTAAATGTATCTTCCCACTGCCTCCTTGCCTCTATAGTTTCCAATGAAAAATTAGCACTTAATCTTATTGAGGATCTCTTGTATGTGACATGCTGGTTTTCTTTTGAAGGTTTCAGAATTTTCTCTTTATCTTTGGATTTCACCAGTTTGATTATAACATGGCATGGTGTGGCTCTATTTGGATTTATCTTGTCTGGAGTTCACTGAGCACCTTAGATGTGTATTCATGTCTTTTGTGAAATTTGGGAAGGTTTCATCTATTATTTCTTTGAATATTCTCTCTACTCTTTTCTCTCTTTTCCTCTGGAAATCCCACAATGTGCATATTGGTATGCTTGATGGCACCCTACAGGTTTATCAGGCTCTGTTGACTGTCCTTCATTATTTCCTCTTTCTATTCCTCAGACTGGATGATTTCATTTTTCTTATCTTCAAGTTCACTGATTTTTCTTCTTCCAGCTCCAATCTGCTGTTGAGCTCCTCTAGGGAATTTTTCATTTCTATTCTTGTGGTCTTCAGCTCTGAATAATTCCTTTTCATAATTTCCATCTCCCTATTGATATTTTGTTTTTGTACACCTGTTGTTTTCCTGATTTCCTTTAATTCTTTGTCCATGTTTTCCTTTAGCTCTTTTCGTCCATGTAAGACCATTTTTTAAAAAAAGTCTGACTGTTATGTCCCAGGTCTTTTCCTTCTCTTTGATGGTTTCAAATGTTCCAGTCTTCTCATTTGCCTGGGCTATCACTTCCTGTTTGTTTGTGTTTTTTTGGTATGTTTTGTAAGCTTTTGTTGAAACCTTGACAATTTGATATTTTAATGTGTTATAAGACTGGAATTTAAACTCTGAGGCTTCTGTTCCTTAAGCTTGTACTCAGCTAGTATTATTGTAGAGCTTTCCTTGAATGCCAGGAGCTTAAAAAAAAGCAAAAACACCTTTCCAGTCTTTGCAGATTTACCTGTGCAAGTGTTCTCCTTCAGAGCTTTTCCATACAGTGAGTTTAAAGAATAGCTCTAGGCCAAAGAATAGGGTCCTCCCTGTTCCTTTGTGTGCATGCCTCTTGTCTTGGGCACACACATTTGGCCCAAGAATCCCTCTTGTTTACATAGATACAAATGTCCCTTCTTCCCTAGGAAATAGTTTCCTCATGATCGCAAGTACTGCACTGTAAATCATAGAGCCTGTTATCCCTTGCCCCTGGTAGCCACTTAACTGCTCTACTACAGAGTTGTTTAGGAGAGCTCTGTAAGCCACCTTCTATACACAGCAAGTTCTGGGACAGTGAGTTCCTCGGGCCCTCATCAGACAGGTTGAGCCAGACATACATACCCTAGTATGTGCACAAGGCTCACTCTGTTCCCTCTGGAACCCACTGTTCTAGTTTGCTAATGCTGCCAGAATGCAAAACACCAGAGATGGATTGGCTTTTATAAAAGGGAGTTTATTTGGTTACACAGTCACAGTTTTAAGGCCATAAAGTGTCCAAGGTAACACATCAACAATCGGGTACCTTCACTGGAGGATGGCCAATGGTGTCTGGAAAACCTCTGTTAGCTGGGAAGGCAATGGCTGGTGTCTGCTCCAAAGTTCTGGTTTCAAAATGGCTTTCTCCCAGGATGTTCCTCTCTAGGCTGCAGTTCCTTAAAAATGTCACTCTTAGTTGCACTTGGGATATTTGTCCTCTCTTAGCTTCTCCAGAGCAAGAGTCTGCTTTCAACAGCCGTCTTCAAACTGTCTCTCATCTGCAGCTCCTGTGCTTTCTTCAAAGTGTCCCTCTTGGCTGTAGCTCCTCTTCAAAGTGTTACTCTCAGCTGCACTGAGTTCCCTCTGCCTGTCAGCTCATTTATATAGCTCCACTGATCAAGGCCCACCCTGAATGGGTGGGGCCATGCCTCCATGGAAATATCTAATCAGAGTTATCACCTACAGTTGGGTGGGGCACATTCCATGGAAACACTCAAAGAATTCCAATCTAATCAGCACTAAAATGTCTGCCCCACAAGATTGCATCAAAGATTGCATTTGGGGGACATAATACATTCAAACCAGCACACCCACACTGGGAGCATGGGCTGGCTCCATGCCAAGCCAGAGAGGGGTGCGGGAGGGGTCAGCAGGGCACCATGAGATCGTACTGCTTTTTTCTTAATTGAGGTTGTTCACATGCCATACAATTATCCAAAGTGTACAATAAATTGCCCCAGTACCATGATACAGCTGTGCATCCATCACCACAATTAATTATGTTTCTCTTTTGCCTACGGTTTTCTTATTGGTTGTTTCTGATCTCTGTCTTTTCTTTGTTTCTCTTGTTGGCTGGTTGTCAGATTGGCTCTGCTACCCAGTCTTCCCCCAGAAATCAGTCACCCACTGTGGCCTCCTGTAGGGATGGGAGGTAGGCACTGGGCACCCCAACAGACTCACTGTATGTGGGAATACAAATCTGCTGGCTTCCAGTAGTGCTCTGTTTTCTACTGGCCAGCAAGACCTGGGTTTGTTTTAGACCCTGTTTTAACAGTTGGCTCTTTCATATTTCTCAACCCAAACAGGGCCGGGTTTCCATACAGGGCATGTAGACCAGCTCCTGTGGTCCTAAAAAAGGGTCTGAAGCATCTTTTTAAAAGTGTTTCAATTTTGTTGCATCTTCTGGACTGTTCAGCACATGGCACTGTTTGGTAACTTAATCATCCTCAGAAGCTGCTTTGCCTCTGAGCACAGGCTGTGTCTATACAGGTGAGCTGAAACTGTGGGATTCCTATGCCTTCACTTTGCCGGCCAAAATTTGGCATGTGTGGGGCTCCACCTGTGGCAAAGTACTCCTTCAGCTGACCCAGTACTCTGGCTGTCCCCAAGGCATGGAAACAGCTGCCAGCTGCTGCTTTCCTGAAGGATTGGGGAAGGGCTTACAGACCCAAGGCTGGAAACACAATCTCTGTCCAGGTTTTCTAAGTCTCTTTGTCCCTCACTGACCAGGGCCTTGAAATGTCCTCCCCTGTCCCCTTGGTCTTCAAATGGCGAGGGTATGACTCACTGCTGTGAGAGATTTTATAGTCTGTGTCCCTGGTGGAAAGGGTCCCACCTGCTGATTCTGTGCCTTTCCCACACTGAGACTGAGTGAGGGAGAGGGAGAGGACCAACTGGTCCAGGATGGAAGATTCCTACCTGATATTTCTTCTCTTTCTTCAGTTTAGCATTTGCAGGGTCATTCTGCAGTCTACATCCTCCTCCAGAGTTTCAAACAATTCAGAATTGTCCTTTTTTTCATTGAATCTCTGGAGAGAAGTTTTCAAGTAGCTATTTACATCACCATGTTGATGATGCCACTCCTATCCTACCACTTTTAAGTGATCTTTTTCTTGATTCAACTCTCATTCTATTACTGCAGTCCTTTAACTTTTCTGGAGCTTTGAGAAAGATATTTCTGCCAGTTCTTGCTGCTTGTTCAAAATTCTATAGAGGAACAGAGCCTTGAAGCTTCTCACTCCACCATCTTAATTGGGGCAGGCCATTTTACCATTTTTAAGTGAACAATTATATGGCACTAATTGCATTTACAGTGTTATGCTACTATCACCATCATCCAGTACCAAAACTTTTTCATCACCCCGAACAGAAACTCTATACCCTTTAGGAAATAACTCTCTATTAAGCCCAAGCCCCAGCCTCTGGTAACCTCTAATCTACTTTCTGCCTCTGTGAATTTCCTTATTCTAGATATTTCATAAAAGAAAATTAATGCAATGTTTGTCCTTTTGTGTCTGGCTTATTTCATTAGCATAATGTTTTCAAGGTTCAAACATGTTGTGGTATGTATCAGGACTTCATTCCTTTTTGTGGCTAAATAACATTCCATTATATGGATATACCACATTTTGTTTATCCATTTATCTGTTGACAGACACTTGGGTTGTTTCCACCTTTTGGCTATTGTAAATAATGCTGCTGTGAACGTTGGTGTACAAATATGTATTTGATTCCATGTTTTCAATTCTTTTGAGGAGTGGAATTGCCAGGTCATAGCATAATTCTATGTTTAATTTTTTGAGGAACTGCCAAACTCTTTTCCACCATATAACTATGTTTTGATCCATTTCTCCTTGCATGTCTTGCAATTTTTGCTTTATGTACTTTGATGTTGTTATTTAATACATAAAGATCATGACAATTACCTCCTCATTGTATATTGCGTCTCTTCATTTCGTTTAATAATTTTAACTTAAAATAAATGAATTTAATATGTCCTTTACAGTGATACAAGAAGGAAGAACTCAAAGGATCCCATCTGCCAGCATTATGAATGTTTTCAAATGCTTTTTGGTTCAGAAACACTTTCCATTCTTAACAATTTTTGAAGACCACAAAGAGGTTTTGTTTTTAAGGACTTTTGTTTATGTGAGTTAAATCTACTCATAGTCACCATTTACCTTATTAGAAATAAAAGATAGAAATTTAAGAATATTTATTATCTCATTTTAAAAATAAATCCATTATATAGTAGCATAATAACATGTTTGAAGGTAACTGTATTAGTTAGGGTTCTCTAGGGAAACAGAATCAATGAGAGATATCTGTGAATATAAGATTTATAAAAATGTTTCATGCTACTGTGGGTATGCACGAGTCCAAATTCCGTAGGGCAGGCAGCAAACTGGCAACTCCAATGAAGATGTTCACTGAACTCCTCAGGAAACGAACTGGCAACTTCGACGAACTCCTCAGGAAACGCTTTACTGGGCAGCTGAAGAAGAAGTGAAGGTCCTCTATCTCTCTCACTTTAAAGTCTTCAACTGATTGATTGGATTTAATCCAGCCAACTGCATTCTCTCATTGCGGAAGACACGCCCTTCATTGATGTCATCAGTCACAGCTGCAGCCAATTGGTTTATTACCCAGCCACAAACGTCCTCACAGCAACAGTTAGGCCGTTGCTTGCTTGACCAGACAGCTGGGTACTATCATCTGGCCAAGCTGACATGTAAACCTAACCATCAAAGTAACCATTTTACAAAAGAAAATAAAAGTGAAAAGAATGGCATTGTTTTACGTTTTTGCAAATCTCTTTAATGTTTGGGTTAACAAAAAACAACTGGATGCTCCTAGATATGCCTGTATTCAATCTGTAGCTGTGTTGATTTGGTTAATGTACATGAAAAAATTCTGTCCTCTCAAAGATAAGTAGTTGGCAAAGGGAAGGATATTTTAATAGCCTTTTCAGATAATTGAGGACATTCTTTATATGTGTGTGTGTGTGTGTGTATGTATATATCTATATATATGTATTATTGAGATTGTTCACATACCATACAACTATCCAAGAATCCAAAGTGTACAATCAGTTGCCCATGATACCATCATACAGCTGTGCATCCATCACCCCAACTTTTTTTTCAATTTTTAGAACATTTTCATTACTCCAGAAAAGAAAGACAAAAAACGAAACTCAAATCCTCCACCCCTAACCACCTCCCCCTCCATTATTGATTCATAGGTTTGGTATAGTACATTTGTTACAGTTGATGAGGAATGTTAAAATACTACTAACTGTAGTATATAGTTTGCAGTAGGTATATATATTTTTCCTATATGCCCCTCTATTATTAACTTCTAGTTATAGTGTCATGCATTTGTTCTAGTTCATGAGAGAGATTTCTAATATTTGTATAGTCCATCATGGACATTGTCCACCACAAGACTCACTGTTTTATACATTCACATCTTTTAACCTACAGCTTTCCTTCTGATGACATACATGACTCTGAGCTTACCCTTTCTGCCACCTTCGCATACCTTTCAGCACTGTTAGTTATTCTCACAACATGCTACCATCACCCCTGTCCATTTTCAAACGTTTAAGTTCACCCTAGTTGAACATTCTGCTCATAATAAGCAGCCACTTCCCATTCTTTAGCCTCATTCTATATCCTGGTAACTTATATTTCATGTCTATGAGTTTACATATTATAATTAGTTCATATCGGTGAGACCCTGCAATATTTGCCTTTATGTGTCTGTCTTATTTCACTCAACATAGTACCCTCAAGGTTTCTTCATCATTCCCTTTGTTTTAAGACAGTTTTGCTCACACACCATACATTCCGTCCTAAATAGACAATTGTTGGTTCCCTGTATAGTCACATATTTATGTATTCAGCACCATTGACACTATCTATATGAGGACATCTCCATTTCTTTCACAAAGAAGGAGGAAGAGTCAAAGAAGGCAGAGAGACAAAAGAAAAAGAAGAGAGAAGAGAGAGAAACAACAACATGACAGCTAGAAAGCAACAAAAGGAAAATAGCATTAACATAAAGTAGAATAAAGAGTCAGTCAACATCACCAATGCTAGGAGTCCCATATCCTTCCCCTATTCCCACCCCTCCATATGCATTTTGCTTTGGTATATTGCCTTTGTTATATTAAAGGAAGCATAATACAATGTTTCCATTAATTATAGTCTCTAGTTTGCATTGATTGTATTTCTCCCCAATCCCACCCTATTTTTAACACTTTGCAGTGTTGACATTCATTTGTTCTACCTCATGTAAAAACATATTTGTACCTTTTATTACAATCGTTGAGCACCCTAGGGTTCACTGAGTTATACAGTCCCAGTCTTTATCCTTCGTCTTTTGTTCTGGTGTCCCACATGGTTCCAACCTTCCTCTTTCAACTCACAGTCATCTTTGTTCAGTGTACTTACATTGCTGTGCTACTGTCTCCCAAAATTGTTTTCCAAACCTCTCACTCCTGTCTTTTCCTTTCTGTCTGCAATGCTTCCTTTAGTGTTTCCTGTAGAGCAGGTATCTTGTTCACAAACTCTGTCATTGTCTATTTGTCTGAGAATGTTTTAAGCTCTCCCTCATATTTGAAGGATAGTTTTGCCAGCTTTAGGATTCTGGTTGGTGGTTTTTCTCTTTCAGTATCTTATATATATCACCCCACTTCCTTCTTCCCTTCATGGTTTCTATTGAGAAACCTGCACATAGTCTTATTAAGATTCTTTGTATGTGATGGATCACTTTTCTCTTGCTGCTCTCAGGATTCTCTCTTTATCTTTGACATTTGATAATCTTATTATTAAGTGTCTTGGCATAGGCCTATTCAGGTTTGTTCTGTTTGGGGTACGTTGTGCTTCTTGGAACCGTAATTTTATGTTTTTCATAAGAGATGGGAAATTTTCATTGATTATTTCCTCTGTTATTGCTTCTGCCCCTTTTCCCTTCTCTTCTCCTTCTGGGACACCAATGACATGTACATTGCTGATTTTCATTTTGTCCTTAAGTTCCCAGAGACGTTGCTTGTATTTTTCCATTTTTTTCTCTATCTGTTCTTTTGTTTGTAGGCTTTCAGGTGCCTTGTTCTCCAGTTCCTGAGTGTTTTCTTCTGCCTCTTGAGATCTGCTGCTGTATGTTTGCATTGTGTCTTTCATCTCTTGTGTTGTGCCTTTTATTTCCATAGATTCTGCCAGTTGGTTTTTCGAACTTTCAATTTCTACCTTATGTATGTCCAGTGTTTTCATTATATGGTTCATCTCTTTTGCCATATCTTCCCTAAACTTTTTGAATTGACTTAGTAATACTGACTTCCTGTATCTCAGTTGAAGTGTAAGTTTGTTCCTTTGACTGGGCCATAACTTCGTTTTTCTTAGTGTAGGTTGCAGTAGTTTTCTGTTGTCTAGGCATGGTTTCCTTGGTTACCCCAATCAGGTTTTCCCAGACCAAAACAGGCTCTGGTCCCAGAAGCGAAAACTATTCAGTATCTGGTTTCCCTGAAGGTGTGTCTTAGAAAATTGGTATACCCTGTGAGGCCTCAGGTCACTGTGCTTTTCTGCCCAGCAGGTGGCGCCTGTCAGCCTGTAACTCCTGACTGGTGTAAGGAGATGTGGCCCGTGGCTGTTTTCCCCCAGGCTCTGGGGTCTGGTTCTGAATGGAAGGCGAGTAATAGAGCTGGGCCCCACCCCTTTCTTCTTAGGGAAGATAGATCCCCTAGGGAGAAGTCATTAGCATTTCAATGGTCTCTCTCTGCCTCTGCTATCTCTACCCTTGTCTGAGTCAGAGCACTGGGAACTGAAAGTGGCTGAGGCTTTCTCCACTGAGCCAAAACAGGGCCAGTCTGCTGCTACCCTCTGGCTCTCTGAGGTCAGTCTTCACCCAAAGCCTCTGTTGGCTTGTTGATTCGTATGGAGCAGTCCACGCTTGTTAAAACCCTAGTTGGAGCTCAGCTGAGCTATATTCGCTTGCTCGGAGAGAGCTGCTCTAGCTCCACAAGGCTTTGCACCTAGGGCTGTGGCAGGAGGGGACTCCTGGCTTGGATCCACAGTTTTTACTTACAGATTTGTGCTGCAGTCTCAGGCATTCCTCCCAATTCAGGTTGATGTATGATGAGTGGACGGTCACGTTTGTCCCCCCACGGTTATTCTGGATTATTTACTAGTTGTTCCTGGTTGTTTATTAGTTGCTCCAGGGGGATTAACTAGCTTCCACTCCTCTCTGTGCTGCCATCTTAGCTCTCCAAGGACATTCTTTTTTGATGCTACACCAAAACTTAACAAATGGTAGTTTCTTAAAGGTTAATTGGAATGTAGAATTTGAAACCAGATGAATGAAATTTCAAACTCTGTTACGTTAAAATCCATTGGTCTTAAAAGGGGGATGTGAAAGGAAATGAAATAAGCTTCAGTAGCAGAGAGATTCCAAAAGGAGCCGAGAGGTCACTCTGGTGGGCACTCTTACGCACACTTTAGACAACCCTTTTTAGGTTCTAAAGAATTGGGGTAGCTGGTGGTGGATACCTGAAACTATCAAACTACAACCCAGAACCCATGAATCTCGAAGACAGTTGTATAAAAATGTAGCTTATGAGGGGTGACAATGGGATTGGGAAAGCCATAAGGACCACACTCCACTTTGTCTAGTTTATGGATGGATGAGTAGAAAAATAGGGGAAGGAAACAAACAGACAAAGGTACCCAGTGTTCTTTTTTACTTCAATTGCTCTTTTTCACTTTAATTATTATTCTTGTTATTTTTGTGTGTGTGCTAATGAAGGTGTCAGGGATTGATTTAGGTGATGAATGTACAACTATGTAATGGTACTGTAAACAATCGAAAGTACGATTTGTTGTGTATGACTGCATGGTATGTGAATATATCTCAATAAAATGAAGATAAAAAAAAAAAAAAGTACCCCAAGGGGGGAAAAAAAAAATCCATTGGTCTCAAACTACCAAACTCCAGCCCAGTAGCCTTTATTCTTGAAGGCGATGATTTAACAATGTAGATTACAAGTGGTGACAGTGTGATTGTGAAAACCCTGTGGATCTCAGTCCCTTTTTCCAGTGTGTGGATGGATGAATAGAAAAATGGGGACAGGGAAGTCAACAGAATCCAAAGGAGAAAAGAGAATATGATGCTATAAAGCCTAGGACAGGGGGCAAGATGGCAGACTGGTGAGCTGTATGTTTTAGTTAAACATTGAAAAAAATGGAACACTACCTAACTCATTTTATGAAGCTAACATCAATCTAATACCAAAACCAGGCAAAGATGTTACAAAAAAGGAAAACTACCGGCCAATCTCCCTAATGAATATAGATGCAAAAATCCTCAACAAAATACTTGCAAATCGAATCCAAAGACACATTAAAAAAATCATACACCATGACCAAGTGGGGTTTATTCCAGGCATGCAAGGATGGTTCAACATAAGAAAATCAATCAATGTATTACAACACATTAACAGGTCAAAAGGGAAAAATCAATTGATCATCTCAATAGATGCTGAAAAAGCATTTGACAAAATCCAACATCCCTTTTTGATAAAAACACTTCAAAAGGTAGGAATTGAAGGAAACTTCCTCAACATGATAAAGAGCATATCTGAAAAACCCACAGCCAGCATAGTACTCAATGGTGAGAGACTGAAAGCCTTCCCTCTAAGATCAGGAACAAGACAAGGATGCCCGCTATCACCACTGTTATTCAACATTGTGCTGGAAGTGCTAGCCAGGGCAATCCGGCAAGACAAAGAAATAAAAGGCATCCAAATTGGAAAAGAAGAAGTAAAACTGTCATTGTTTGCAGACGATATGATCTTATATCTAGAAAACCCTGAGAAATCGACGATACAGCTACTAGAGCTAATAAACAAATTTAGCAAAGTAGCGGGATACAAGGTTAATGCACATAAGTCAGTAATGTTTCTATATGCTAGAAATGAACAAACTGAAGAGACACTCAAGAAAAAGATACCATTTTCAATAGCAACTAAAAAAATCAAGTACCTAGGAATAAACTTAACCAAAGATGTAAAAGACCTATACAAAGAAAACTACATAACTCTACTAAAAGAAATAGAAGGGGACCTTAAAAGATGGAAAAATATTCCATGTTCATGGATAGGAAGACTAAATGTCATTAAGATGTCAATTCTACCCAAACTCATCTACAGATTCAATGCAATCCCAATCAAAATTCCAACAACCTACTTTGCAGACTTGGAAAAGCTAGTTATCAAATTTATTTGGAAAGGGAAGATGCCTCGAATTGCTAAAGACACTCTAAAAAAGAAAAACGAAGTGGGAGGACTTACACTCCCTGACTTTGAAGCTTATTATAAAGCCACAGTTACCAAAACAGCATGGTACTGGCACAAAGATAGACATATAGATCAATGGAATCGAATTGAGAATTCGGAGATAGACCCTCAGATCTATGGCCGACTGATCTTTGATAAGGCCCCCAAAGTCACTGAACTGAGTCATAATGGTCTTTTCAACAAATGGGGCTGGGAGAGTTGGATATCCATATCCAAAAGAATGAAAGAGGACCCCTACCTCACCCCCTACACAAAAATTAACTCAAAATGGACCAAAGATCTCAATATAAAAGAAAGTACCATAAAACTCCTAGAAGATAATGTAGGAAAACATCTTCAAGACCTTGTATTAGGCGGCCACTTCCTAGACTTTACACCCAAAGCACAAGCAACAAAAGAAAAAATAGATAAATGGGAACTCCTCAAGCTTAGAAGTTTCTGCACCTCAAAGGAATTTCTCAAAAAGGTAAAGAGGCAGCCAACTCAATGGGAAAAAATTTTTGGAAACCATGTATCTGACAAAAGACTGATATCTTGCATATATAAAGAAATCCTACAACTCAATGACAATAGTACAGACAGCCCAATTATAAAATGGGCAAAAGATATGAAAAGACAGTTCTCTGAAGAGGAAATACAAATGGCCAAGAAACACATGAAAAAATGTTCAGCTTCACTAGCTATTAGAGAGATGCAAATTAAGACCACAATGAGATACCATCTAACACTGGTTAGAATGGCTGCCATTAAACAAACAGGAAACTACAAATGCTGGAAGGAATGTGGAGAAATTGGAACTCTTATTCACTGTTGGTGGGACTGTATAATGGTTCAGCCACTCTGGAAATCAGTCTGGCAGTTCCTTAGAAAACTAGATATAGAGTTACCATTCGACCCAGCGATTGCACTTCTCGGTATATACCCGGAAGATCGGAAAGCAGTGACACGAACAGATATCTGCACGCCAATGTTCATAGCAGCATTATTCACAATTGCCAAAAGATGGAAACAACCCAAATGTCCTTCAACAGATGAGTGGATAAATAAAATGTGGTATATACACACGATGGAATACTACGCGGCAGTAAGAAGGAACGATCTCGTCAAACATATGACAACATGGATGAACCTTGAAGACATAATGCTAAGCGAAATAAGCCAGGCACAAAAAGAGAAATATTATATGCTACCACTAATGTGAACTTTGAAAAATATAAAACAAATGGCTTATAATGTAGAATGTAGGGGAACTAGCAATAGAGAGCAATTAAGGAAGGGGGAACAATAATCCAAGAAGAACAGATAAGCTATTTAACGTTCTGGGGATGCCCAGGAATGACTATGGTCTGTTAATTTCTGATGGATATAGTAGGAGCAAGTTCACAGAAATGTTGCTATATTAGGCAACTTTCTTGGGGTAAAGTAGGAACATGTTGGAAGTTAAGCAGTTATCTTAGGTTAGTTGTCTTTTTCTTACTCCCTTGTTATGGTCTCTTTAAAATGTTCTTTTATTGTATGTTTGTTTTCTTTTTAACTTTTTTTTCATACAGTTGATTTAAAAAAGAAGGGAAAGTTAAAAAAAAAACAAACAAGGAAAAAAAAAAAGATGCAGTGCCCCCTTGAGGAGCCTGTGGAAAATGCAGGGGTATTGGCCTACCCCACCTCCATGGTTGCTAACATGACCACAGACATAGGGGACTGGTGGTTTGATGGGTTGAGCCCTCTACCACAGGTTTTACCCTTGGGAAGACGGTTGCTGCAAAGGAGAGGCTAGGCCTCCCTATGGTTGTGCCTAAGAGCCTCCTCCCGAATGCCTCTTTGTTGCTCAGATGTGGCCCTCTCTCTCTAGCTAAGCCAACTTGAAAGGTGAAATCACTGCCCTCCCCCCTACGTGGGATCAGACACCCAGGGGAGTGAATCTCCCTGACAACGTGGAATATGACTCCCGGGGAGGAATGTAGACCTGGCATCGTGGGACGGAGAACATCTTCTTGACCAAAAGGGGGATGTGAAAGGAAATGAAATAAGCTCCAGTGGCAGAGAGAATCCAAAAGGAGCCGAGAGGTCACTCTGGTGGGCACTCTTACGCACACTTTAGACAACCTTTTTTAGGTTCTAAAGAATTGGGGTAGCTGGTGGTGGATACCTGAAACTATCAAACTACAACCCAGAACTCATGAATCTCGAAGACAGTTGTATAAAAATGTAGCTTATGAGGGGTGACAAGGGGATTGGGAAAGCCATAAGGACCACACTCCACTTTGTCTAGTTTATGGATGGATGAGTAGAAAAATAGGGGAAGGAAACAAACAGACAAAGGTACCCAGTGTTCTTTTTTACTTCAATTGCTCTTTTTCACTCTAATTATTATTCTTGTTATTCTTGTGTGTGTGCTAATGAAGGTGTCAGGGATTGATTTGGGTGATGAATGTACAACTATGTAATGGTACTGTGAACAATCGAAAGTACGATTTGTTTTGTATGACTGCGTGGTATATGAATATATCTCAATAAAATGAAGATTAATAAAAAAAAAAAAAGACATAATGCTGAGCAAAATAAGCCAGGCACAAAAAGAGACATATTGTATGTTACCACTAATGTGAATTCTGTGAAAAATGTACAATGTTTTATACTGTAGAATGTAGGGGACCTAGAGATACCAATTAGTGGAGGGGGAATGATAATCTAATAAGAACAGATAAACTATGGAGGGTAATCTCAATGTTATGGGAATGCTCAGGAATGATTATGGTTTGTAAACTTTCTTGGATATACTAAGATCATGTTGGATGCAATAGAGTTATTTTAGGTTTTTTTTTCTCTTATTCCTTTGTTTTCTTAGGGGTTGTTAATTTTCTTGGGGTATGATAGGAACATGTTGGAAGCAATGTAGTTATTTTAGATTATTTGTTTTTCTTACTCCTCTGTTTGGACATGGTTTATTAATTTTCCTGGGGTATGGTAGGAACATATTGGAAGCAAAGTAATTATTTTAGGTTATTTGTTTTCCTTAATCCATTGCTTTGTTTGAAATGTTGTGGGGTTTTTTTGGTTGTTGTTTGCCTGTTTGTTTTTAATTTTTTGATAAACAAAGTTAAAAAATTGAAAAAAAATCAGTAGAAAAATGGGAGTAAAAACTAAATGACAAATAGGGTGGGATGGGGGGATGGTTTGGGTATTCTCTTTTCACTTTTATTTTTTATTCTTATTCTGATTCTTTCTGATGTAAGGAAAATGTTCAGAAATAGATTGTGGTGATGAACGCATAACTATATGATCATACTGTGAACAGTTGATTGTATACCATGGATGACTGTATGGTTTGTGAATATATTTCAATAAAACTGAATTTAAAAAAAAAAAAAAAAAAAAAAGAAAAGAAAAATGGGGACAAAAACTAAATGAAAAATAGGGTGGGATGGAGGGGATTATTTGGGTGTTCTTTTTTATTTTTATCTTTTATTCTTATTCTGATTCTTCCTGGTGTAAGGAAAATGTTCAAAAATTGATTGTGGTGATGAATGCACAACTATATGATGGTACTGTGAACAGTTGATTGTGCACCGTGGATGATTAATGATATGTGAATTTATCTCAATAAAACTGAATTTTAAAAACATCATATTGGAAAAGACAAGTTTTCTAACATATGATATTGAAAATCACAGAGAAAAAAATGAGAATTTCCTTTGAAAAGGAAGTCTGTACTTGATTTCAACCCTTCTTTTGTTTCTTTCTTTCTTCGTGTAGACCTGAGGATGAGATGTTTTTAAAAAGACTTTCTAGCAGTTGCTTGGTAGGAAAGGATCCTGATGCTCCTCTTTTCTACAGAGAAGAAGGAAACAAAAAATTTCAGGGAGAGGACTATGTGGGAGCTGCAGTGCTGTACTCTAAGGTAAGCCACTCTCAGCCCAGCAGGAGGTGCTGTCTCAACAATTTAACAATGCCTATTTCTTCAGAAGACAGAGCCAAATTGCTGAATTTTGTAGCCAACGTTAGCCTTGTCTATAAATTTCGGTTTGGGTTTGAAAAAGAAAACTTGGCAGAATTCTGCTAGTGGTTATATAATAGTTGGTATTATATATCCTGAATTCCATCAAGAAACATCTTTCAGCAGTTGGCTTATTGGACCCCTTGTCATGTCTTGTCCATGCTTGTCCGCTTTCAATTGATTTGTGTGCCATTTTGTCTGAATGACTGATGAAGTTTATTGGTTTGATAGTCTTGATCTAGAGAACAAGTAGATCTTGGGTAGCCACAGGGTTAGCTTGCAACCAGTTTGACTTAGATTGTCAAAAAGGAAAATGAGCTCATTGGCCACAACCCGGTTGAACTCCATTTTGAAGGTTGTTAGCAACCTACTAATATTAGTGGCAGTCAGCAAATAGTTATTGTGTAACTACAGTTTAACCATCACCTAGCTAGGTTTTGAGGAGTAATCATGGCTTTTAACAATTTGTTATTTTTATTGTCCTGCTTCCATAATAGGAACTGGACCAAAATCCCGAGAGATTTCCTTCCATAATTTTTATGAAATTTATATGGACATAAGGCGAGAATGTATCACCTCCTTCCAAGTCTGTGACCTTGTATAGTAAAAGAATTAGGTAAATTTGAAGGGTGTTCCCTTAGTTTGAATTTTGCACAAGCCTATGCTTAAAGTTTAGAATTAGTTTTCCCACAACCATCAGACCTATATCAGCAACTTCTACAGGTGATAAAAGCCTTGCTTTTAGTATTATAACAAAGTATGTAGCTAAATAATATAAGTGTTAGTGATTGCTGAAGGATTAAAATCCATTAGATGTAACGATCCAGTGATAAATGACTTAATAGTTCTTTTTAAGAGCTAATCGCTTCAACTTTATACATGTGTATCATAAATATAATCAAGGGGGAAATTTAAGGAAACAGGTAGAATAAACATTGAAGTCAGACAAAAGATTAAGAATGTGGAAGATGAGCCTTCCTATTTCATGAAGCTAGTATTTTGGTGATTATGGTACTTGCAATTTTACATAAAACTGCTATTTTCATTCTTCTTAAAAATAATATTTGTTGTTTTTGTCTGATTGTAAGTAATATATGCTTACTTTGGAAAATAAAAAGAGGTGTAAAGAGTAAAAAAATCCCATAATCAGTGATACAGACACTGTAAACATTTTTACTTACATCCATCCAGTCAGACTTTTTCCTCTAAAAAATATGTTTTTCTTTTACAAAATTGGGATAATGCTGCATCTACTGTTTTGTAACTTGCTTTTTTCCCTCAACAATTTATTGTGACCGTTTTCTCATGTTATTAAATTTTCCACTAGAACATGGTTTTTTATAGCTGGCTTAGTGTTCCATTACAGAAAAATACTGTACTTGATTTAACATCTCCTAATGTTGGCAAATTGTTTCGTATCATAATGCTACAATAAACATCTTTCTATGTAAATATTTGCACACATCTGATTATTTTCTTAGGATAGATTCCTTGAAGGGCAATTGCCTGGTCAAGGTGAATGTATTTTTTAAGGTCTTTGGTACTTGATGCTGAATTGTACTCGAGAAAAAAAACTAGTTAACATCCCTTATAGGGGAATATGGGAATGTTTATTTCTCTATATCCTACGCAGTACTTATTATTATGGTTATATTATTATATCTATTTTTAAAATTATTTACTTGGTTTTAATTGCAGTAAAATAGATATAACAAAAATTATTTTAACCATTTTAATTATTTTAAACTCTTTGTCTGGAGGATGGGGTGGAGTTGGGGGTTTTAAGCATTTTAAGTGAACAATTCTTTGCCATTAAGTATATCAACAATACTGTGTAACTTTCACCACCCTCTATTTCCGGACTATTTTCATCATCTCAAAGCAAAACTCAAGCTCGTTTAGAAATAACTCCCCATTCCACCCTCCTCCCACCCCAGTTTACCACTATTCTGTTTTCTGTCTCTATGAATAGGCTTATTCTAAGTATTTCATGAGAGAAATAATACAATATTTGTCCTCTTATGTCTGGCTTATTTCATTCAACATGATGTCTTCAAGGTTAATCCATGTCATAGTATGTGCTAGCGCTTCACATCTTTTTACAGCTGAATAATATTCCATCGTGTGGATATGCCACATTTTGTTTATCCATTCATCTGTCAATGGACGTGTGGGTTGTTTCCACCTTTTGGCTATTGTTAATAATGCTGCAGTGAACATTAGTGTACAAATATCTATCTGAGTCCTTGCTTTCAGTTATTTGGGTGTATACCTAGGAGTGGAATATGGTAATTGTGTTTAACTTTCTGAGGAAAAGTGGCTGCACAATTTTAAATTCCCACTAACAAGGTACAAAGGTTCCTGTTTGTTTCTTTTTCTCCAACAGTTGTTATTTTCAAATTTTTTAATAATTCTTATCCTAGTGGATGTGAAGCAGTATCTCATAATTGTTTGAATTTGCATTTCTCTAATGGCTAATGATGTTGAGCATGTTTTCATATACTTTTTGGCCATTTGAATATCTTCTTTGGAGAAATATCTATTCAAATTCTTGACCTGTTTTTTTTTTAATTCAGTTTTATTGAGATATATGCACATACCATATAATCATCCATGGTGTACAATTAACTGTTCACAGTACCATCATATAGTTGTACATTCATCACCCCAATCTATTTTTTAACATTTTCCGTATACCAGAAAAAATCAGAATAAGAATAAAAAATAAAAATAAAAAAGAACACCCAAATCATCCCCCCATCCTACTCTATTTTTCATTTAGTTTTTGTCCCCTTTTTTGTACTCATTCATCCATACACTGGATAAAGGGAGTGTGATCCACAAGGTTTTCACAATCACAGTCACTCCTTATAATCTATATTTTTTTATTAAATTCAGTTTTATTGAAATACATTCACACACCATACAATCATCCATGATATACAATCCACTGTCCACAGTATGATAACATAGTTATGCGTTCATCACCACAATCTATCTCTGAACATTTTCCTTACATCAGAAAGAACCAGAACAAGAATAAAAAATAAAAGTGAAAAAAAGAACACCCAAATCCTTATAATCTATATTGTTATACAGTTGTCTTCAAGAGTCAAGGCTACTGGGTTGGAGTTTGGTAGTTTCAGGTATTTACTTCTAGCTATTCCAATACAGTAAAACCTAAGAAGTGTTATCTGTATAGTGCATAAGAATGTCCACCAGGGTGACCTCTCAATTCCGTTTGAAATCTCTCAGCCACTGAAGCTTTATTTCATTTCATTTTGCATCCTCCTTTTGGTCAAGAAGATTTTCTCAATCCCACGATGCTGGGTCCGGATTCATCCCCAGGAGTCATATCCCACGTTGCCAGGGAGATTTATACCCCTGGGAGTCGGGTCCCACATAGTGGGGAGATCACCTGCCAAGGTGGCTTAGCTAGAGAGAGGGGGCCACATCTGAACAACAAAGAGGCGCTAAGGGGGAGACTCTTACGCACAGTTATAAGGAGGTTTAGCCTCTCCTTTGCAGTAACAAGCTTCATAGGGGCAAGCCCCAAGACAGAGGGCTCACATTGGACCTGTTTTTAATTGGGTGTTTGTCTTTTGTTGTTGAGTTGTAGGAGTTCTTTATATATTCTGATATTAAACCCTTATCAGTTATAGTTTCAAATATTTTCTCCTATTTCTGTAGATTGTCTTTTCACTTTCTTGATAACGTCTTTTGATGAACAAAAGTCTTACATTTTGATGGTTTATTTTATCTATTTTTTAAACATTTTTCATTTTATCTTTTTTTTTGTCTTTTATAACTTGTCCTTTTAGTCCAAAAACTAAAAATCCTTTTCCTACTACCAGGTCCTAAAGATATTTCCCTATGTTTTCTTGTAAGAGTTTTATATTAGTTCTACAGGTTGTTGATCCAATTTGAATTTTTGTATATGGTGAGAGGTACAGGTCCATTTTCTTCTTTTCCATGTGGGTTTCCAGTTGTCCCAGCACCATTTGTTAAACAGACTATTCCTTCCCTGTTAATGGACTTAACCCCCTTGTTGAATATCAGCTGGCCATAGATGTATGGATTTATTTCTGGATTCTCAATTCTGTTCCATGCCATTGGTCTGTATGTGTAACCTTATGCCAGTGCCATACTGCTTTAGTTTCTGTAGCTTTGTAGTAAGTTTTTAAATCAGGAAGTGTGAGTTTTCCAACTTTGTTCTTCTTTTTCAAGATTATTTTAGCTCCTTGGGACCCTTTGCAATTCCATAGGAATTTGAGGATCAGCTTTTCCATTTTTGCAAAAAAAAGTCTGCTGGAATTTCTATAGGGATTACATTGAATTTGTAGATGAATTTAGGCAGTGTTGACAACATAATATTATGTCTTATAATCAATGAACATGGTATGTCTTCCCATTTATTTAGGTCTTTTTAATTTCTTTCATCATATTTTGTAGTTTTCAGTGTGCAAGTCTTTCACCTCCTTGTTAAATTCATTCCTAAATATTTTATCTTTTATATGCTGTTGTAAATGGAATTGCTTTCTTGATTTCCTTTTCAGATTGTTCATTACTAGTGTATTGAAACCCAGTTGACTTCTGCATGTTTATCTTGATCCTGCAATTTTGCTGAATTTGTTTATTAGTTTTAATAGCTTTCTTATGGATTCTCTGGAATTTTCTATGTATAGATTTGTACCATCTGCAAATAGGGATAATTTTACTTCTTCCTTTGCAATTTAGATGCCTTTTATTTATTTCTTTTACCTGATTGCTCTGGCTAGTACTTTCAGTACATTGTTGAATAATAGTAGTGACAGCAGGGTATCCTTGTGTTCTTGATCTTAAGGGAAAAGCTCTCAGTTTTTCCCCATTGAGTATAATTTTTGTTGTGGGTTTTTCATAAATGTCCTTTATCATGTTGAGAAAATTCCCTTCTATTCCTGCTTTTCTGAGTATTTTTATCATGAAAGGATATTGGATTTTCTCAGATGCCTTTTCTGCAGCAATTGAGTTGATCATGTTTATTTTCCCCCTTCGTTCTACTAATGTGGTGTATTACATTGATTTTCTTATGTTGAACCATCCTTGCATTCCTGGAATAAATCTCATCTGATCACGGTATATAATCCATTTAATACATGGCTGGACTTGGTTTGCCACTATTTTGTTGTGGCTTTTTGCATCTATATTCATAAGGATATTGGTCTATAATTTTCTTTTCTTGTGCTGTCTTCATCTGACTTTGGTAACAGGGTAATGCTGAATGAATTAGAAAGTAATCCTTTCTCTTCTAGTTCTTGGGAGAGTTAGGAAATGTTGTTGTTATATTTTCTTTAAATGTTTGGTAGAATACAGTAGTGAGTCTCTTGTAGACAGCATTTAGATGGATCGAGCTTTTTCATCCAATATACCAATCTCTGCCTTTTAATAGGGGAATTTAATCCATTCATATCTAAGGGAATAACTGAGAAGGAGGGAATTACTTCTGCCATTAACTATTTATTTTTTGTATATCTTATGTAAGTTTTTGGTTACTACTTACTCCATTAGTGCATTTTTTTGTATTTAGTTGTTTTTTTGTCATGTACCATTTTGATTCCCTTCTTCTTTCCTTTTCTCTATATTTTTTAATTATTTTCTTAGTAGTTATCTTTGTGATTACGGTTAACATCTTAAACTAATAACAGTCTAGTTTGACTAGTACAACTTAGTTTCAGTAGTGTACAAACTCTTTACTCCTATATCTCCATCTCTCCCTCTTAATAATATTATTGGCTCAGATTATATATTTCTGCATTGTATGTCCATTAATATAGACTTAAAATGTTATTTCACACATTGCCTGTTAAGTCATATAGGTGGTGGTGGGAGGTACACACAAACCAAAGTAGGTACCTTTACCAATGTTCTTTTTTTCTCTTATGGCTTCACGTTACTGTTTAGCATCCTTTTATTTCATCCTGAAGGACTCCAGTTAGCATTTCTTTCAGGGCAGGTCTTCTGGTAATAAAGTTTTTCAGCTTGTTTATCTGTACATGTCTTAATTTCTCCTTCATTTTTGAAAGATAATTTTGTTGGATAGAGAATTCTTGGTTGACAGTTTTTCTTTTCTTTAAGGACTTTAAACATGCATCCCACTGTCTTCTGGCCTCCATGGTTTCTGATGAGAAATCCACTGTTAATCTTACTAGGGATGCCTTGACTGTCAAAGTCATTATTCCTTTCTTCATTATTTTTGTCTTTTGGCTCCTCACACTGTATAGTGTCAATTGTCTTTTCTTCATATTCGCTGAGTCTTTCTTCTGCTTGTTCAAATCTATCGAATCCATCTAATGAGTTTTTCAATTACTATTCTTTGCAGCTCCAAAATTTCTGTTTGGTTCCTTTTTATAATTTCTGTCTCTTTATTTTGTTCAGACAATATTTTCCTAATTTTCTTTAGTTTTTTTGTATGTGAATTTCTTTTGCTCATTTAACATAAGACAGTTGATTTAAAGTCTGACAAATAGTTCCAATGTATGATCTTTCTGAGCGATGGTTTCTGGCTATTTTTTCCTGTTAATAAGCCATACTTTCCTGTTTATTGGTGTGTTTTGTAATTTTTTATTGAAAACTGGTCATTCTGAGTATTATGTTGTTATAACTGGAAATCTAGGTCTCCCACTTCTCTGAGATTGCTAGGTGGTGGTGGTGGTGGTGTTTGGGGTGGGGGGGGGTGGTGGCTGGAGTCATCAATCTGTGACTTTTCCTAACTATTTTTACTCCCAAACATGGAATGGAAAGAGGGGAGAGAGAGAGTGAAAGAGAGAGAGAGGGAGATTCTGCCCCTTTAAAATCCTCTGCTGGTTTTGCCTGAATTGCAACAATGGCGGTCCTCCAAGCCAGCCCTCCAGCAATCTGAAATAGCTAATCAAAAGCAATGATCAATGATCATACACAAATGCATACAACTCCAGATTTTCAAGGATTAGATTTTTAAGGCCCATCCTGGCACCAGCAATCTGCCTCAGGAGCCAGGCTGCAGTCCCCACTATTGCCTGCCATGCAATTGGGGAGTGGGGGTGGTAGCTGCTGTACCGAGGGTGAAAATTCACTGATAATTACTGCAATTTACCAGCCTCTTCCTCCAGCTCTTTCCTGGATGAGGCATAGTGTCCCACTAGACTCCAGAGTTTCAAATAATCGTCAAGACAGTTCCTGCCAGTTCAATGGTTGTTTTGGTGGAGGAACTCATTCTTGGACCTTCCTACTCTGCCATCTTCTCACAATCCTCATTGCTATTTATTTATTTTGTTTTTACATTTTTTATCGTGAAATAGAACATGTACTAAAAAGTGATAACTTTCAAAGCATGGTTTAACAAGTAGTTAGCAAATTTCAAAAGAATGTTATGGGTTACAGTTCCACCATTTCAATTATTTCCTTATTTGAAGTATAACTTATAAACCAAAACGGGATGAATTTCAAAGTACGATTTAACAAATAGTTATAGAGCAAATTTCAAAGAATATTGTGAGTTACAGTTCCACAATTTCAATTATTTCCTTATTGTGAAATATAACACATATACAGAAATGTAATAACTTTCAAAGTATAATTTAACAAATAGTTATAGAATAAATTTCGAAGCATGGTATATGTTAAAGTCCCACCGTGTCAAGTATTTCCTTCTAGCTATTCTAGTACCCTACACACTAAAAAAGCAACTATCTATATAAAAAATTCAGTATTCATAATCCTTTGTTAAATCCTATCTTGTCAGTTGCTATTCCTCTCTCTCATTTGATCACTGTCTCAATCTTCAAGGATATCTGGGCAGTGACCACCCTAACTTGTTCATATTGGAAAAGGGTGTCAAAATTATGGGGAAGGAGAATGCATCTGTTTGATGTTCTTGGAGAGGCTGTTGCCTCTGAGTTGGGAACTTATCTGGCATAGGAGCACTTGGGATTTAAGCCTCTGAAAAGTAAACTTAGTGAGTCAAACTTTTATAGAATCTACTTTAGGGACCTGGGTATTCTTCAGTATTTTTGGGACTACTGTTGCTTAGGGCTTGGCATACTGTGGGCATTTGGAATTTCTAGCTGGAGCTTGCATGAAAGTAACCTCCAGGATAGCCTCTAGACTCTATTTGAAATCTCTTAGCCACTGAAACCTTACTTTGTTACTTTTATTTTCCCCCTTTTGGTCAGAAAGGCATTCTCAATCCCTTGATGCCAGGGCCAGGCTCATTCCTGACAGTCATGTTCCACGTCACCAGGGAGATTCACTCCCCTGGGAGTCATGTTCCACATGGAGGCGAGGGTGATGAATTTATTTGCCGAGTTAAGCTTAAAAAGAGAAAGGCCACATCTGAGCAACAAAAGAGTTTCTCTGGAGGTGACTCCTAGGCGTAATTATAGGTAGGCTTAGTATCCCCTTTGCATCCATAAGTTTCACTGGAGCATGCCTCAAGATTGAGGGCTTGACTTATTAAGTAAGGGGTTCCTAATTTCATATAACATACATTATTCTAAGATGAATAATCACTGTCACACATTATGTTCACTTAGTTGTACAATCATCATCACTCTCAATTTTAAACAATTATCATTACCCAAAATACCCCAAAGCTCTTATCAGCCCCTACTTATTTGTCCCTAGTATTAGTGTGGTTCTGGTAAGGTATTCCTATTAAATATATCTATACTATACAATATGTAGTTTTTCCCATATACCATTCTGTCGTTAACTCTGCACCAGTGTCATACCTTAGAAGTAGATCATACACTGAGGATGGAGGAGAGGAGGCTCAAAGGGACACAGTTGGGACATAAGAAAAAAAAGAAGAAAACATAGAATGTAAGCGTTGTATCAGCGTTGAATTTCTTGAACTTCTTAGCTATGCTTAATGGGATCACATAAAAGAATGTTCTTGTTCATGGGAAATGTATATGTGAATTAGATTGTTCAAGGATGTGTGCAGCTTGCTCTCATATGTTCAGAAGACAGAGCAATAGATGATGGATGATAGATAGGGAGGAAGGGAGGGAGGAGGGGAGAGAAATAAAGAAATGCTGTGACAGGATGTTAAAGTTGGTGGAACGGGGTATCGGGGGAGAGGGGTCAGGATCTGCTGGAGTTCTGTGTATGGGGTTTGTATTTTTTTTTAAATTCATTTTATAGAAATATGTTCACATACCATGCAGTCATACAAAACAAAGCATACATTCGATTGTTCATACTACCATTACATAGTTGTGCGTTCATCACCAAAATCAATCCCTGACACCTTCATTAGCACACACACAAGAATAATAATTAGTGAAAAAGAGCAATTAAAGTAAAAAAGAACACTGGGTGCCTTTGTTTGTTTCTTTTTTTCCTTCCCCCATTTTTCTACTCATCCATCCATAAACTAGACAAAGGGGAGTGTGGTCCATATGGCTTTCCCAGTCACATTGTCACCCCTCATAAGCTACATTTTTGTACAACCGTCTTCAAGGTACATGGGTTCTGGGTTGTAGTTTGATAGTTTCAGGTATTTACTGCTAGCTACTCCAATTCACTAGAACCTAAAAAGGGTTGTCTATATTGTGCATAAGAGTGCCCATGAGAGTGACCTCTTGGCTCCTTTTGGAATCTCTCTGCCACTGTAGCTTATTTCATTTCCTTTCACATCCCCCTTTTGGTCAAGAAGATGTTCTTCATCCCACAATGCCGGGTCTACATTCTTCCCTGGGTGGCATATTCCATGTTGTCAGGGAGATTCACTCCCCTGGGTGTCTGATCCACATAGAGGGGAGGGCAGTGATTTCACCTGCCTAGTTGGCTTACCTAGAGAAAGAGGGCCACATCTGAACAACAAAGAGGTATTCAGGAGGAGGCTCTTACGCACAATTATAGGGAGGCCTAGCCTCTCCTTTACAGCAACAGTCTTCCCAAGGGCAAGTCCTGTGGTAGAGGGCTCAACCCATCAAACCACCAGTCCCCTATGTCTGTGAGCACATCAGCAACCATCGAGGTGGGGAAGCCCAATATCCCTGCATTCTCCACCAGCTCCTCAAGGGGGCTCTGCATATTTTTTTCATTTTTTTTAATTAACTTTTTTTTTTTAAATCAACTATATAAAAAAATTAAAAATTTTAAGAATTTTTTAAAAATACATTAAAAAAAAGCATTTCAAACAGACCATAACAAGGGAGTAAGAAAAAGACAGCTGTTCCTGTAAGTTTGTATTTCAAAATAAAATTAAAAAAAAAAAAAAGAAGTAGATCATACAAGCACTTGCAGGGTACATACCTTTTAACAAACCCTTTCAATCATGTTTGCCTTCAGTGTAGCACTGATACTTCTAATCCCATTAACAAACTATCATCACCTCTGTCCATTCCCATACCTTTAAGTTCACCCTAATTAACATGTCTGTACATATTAGGTAATCATTCCCCCTTTACTAGCTTCTGACTATCTCTAGTTCCCCTATATTCTACATTAAAAAACACTGACTTTACGTTGTTCAGGGAATTCATATTAGTGATAACATACAAGCTCTCTCTTTTTGTGTCTGATGTATTTCATTCAGCACTGTCTTCAAGTTTCATTCACGTTTTCATATGTTTAGGACATTGTTCCTTCATACTTGTGCCAGTTTGAATGTATTGTGTCCCCCAAACGCCAGTATCTTTGATGTAGTCTTGTGGGGCAGACGTTTTGGTGCTGATTAGATTTGCTTGGAATGTGCCCCACCCAGCTGTGGGTAATGACTCTGACGAGATATTCCCATGGAGGCATGACCCCACCCATTCAGGGTGGGCCTTGATCAGTAGAGCCATATAAATGAGCTGACTCAAAGAGAAGGAACTAAGTGCAGCTGTGAGTGACGTTTTGAAGAGGAGCAAGCTTGCTAGAGAGGAACATGCTGAGAGAAAGCCATTTTGGAACCAGAACTTGAAGCAGACACCAGCCACGCGCCTTCCCAGCTAACAGAGGTTTTCCAGAAACCATTGGCCATCCTCCAGTGAAGGTACCCAATTGCTGATGTTACCTTGGACACTTTATGGCCTTAAGACTGTAACTGTGTAGCCAAATAAACCCCCTTTTTATAAAAGCCAGTCCATCTCTGGTGTTTTGCATTCCGCAGCATTAGCAAACTAGAACAATACTGCTACATCATATTCCATCATATGTATATACCACATTTTGTTTATCCACTCATCTGTTGAAGGACACTTGGGTTTTTTCCACCTCTTGGCAGTTGTGAACAATGCCACTATGAATACTGGTGTACAAATGTCTGTTTGTGTCACTGCTTTCAGATCTTCTGGGTATATACCAAGAAGTGAAATTGCCAGATCATAGGGTAACTCAATACTAGTTTTCTGAGGAACTGCCAAACTGTCTTGCACAGGGACTGTACCATTATACATTCCCACCAGCAATGAGTAAGAGTCCAAATTTGCCATATCCTCTCCATGCCTCTTTGTTTAATGGCAGCCATTCTTCTTGGTGTGAGATGATATCTCATTGTGGTTTTGATTTACATCCCTAATAGCTAGTGAAGATGAATATTTTTTGTGTTTTTTTTAGCCATTTGTACTTTCTTTTCAGAAAAATGTCTTTTCATATCTTTTGCCCATTTTATAATTGGGCTGTTTGTGCTATTGTTGTTGAGTTGTAGGATCTCTTTATATATGCAAGATATCAGTGTCTTATCAGATACATGGTTTCCAAATCTTTTCTCCAATTGTATTGGCTGTGTCTTCACCTTTTTGACAAATTCCTTTGAAGTACAGAAGCTTGTGATTTTTAGGAGTTCCCATTTATCTATTTTTTTCTTTCATTGCTCATGCTTTGAATAAGTTCTAAGACGGTACCTCCTAATACTAGGTCTTGAAAGTGTTACCCTACATTATTATCTGGGAAATTTATGGTATTGTCTCTTATATTGAAGTCTTTGATCCACTTCAAGTTGATTTTTGTGTAGGATGTAAGGTAGGGGTCCTCTTTCGTTCTTTTCTATATGGATATCCAGTTCTCCCAGCCTCATTTGTTGAAGAGACTGTTCTGTCCCAGTTCAGTGGATTTGGGAGCCTTATCAAAAATCAGTCAACTGTAGATCTGGGGATCTGTTTCCAAACTGTCGATTCAATTCCATTGATCGTTACATCTGTCTTTGTGCCGGTATCATGCTGTTTTGACCACTGTGGCTTTATGGTAGGCTTTAAAGTCAGGAAGTGTAAGTACTCCCACTCTGTTCTTTTTTAGGATGTTTTGGGCAATTCAAGACCCTTTTCCCTTCCAAATAAATTTGATAACTATGTTTTCCAAGTCTGGAAAGTAGGTTGTTGGAATTTTGATTGGAATTGTGTTGAATATGTAGATCATTTTGGGTAGAATTGACATCTTAACTATGTTTAGCCTTCCTATCTATGAACACAGAATATCTTTTAGGCCCTCTTTGACTTCTTTTAGTAAAGTTTTGTAATTTTCTATGTAGAGGTTTTTTGCATCCTTGGTTAAGTTTATTTCTAGGTACTTGATTTTTTAGTTGCTATTGTGAATGGAATTTTTTTTTTTTTTTTTTGAGTGTCTCTTCAGTTAGGTCATTTCTAGTGTATAGGAACATTAGACTTTTTCACATTAATCTTGTATGTTGCTGCTTTGCTGAATTTGTTTATTAGCTCAAGTAGCTTTATCATTGATTTCTCAGGATTTTCCAAATATATGATCATATCATCTGCAAATAATGACAGTTGTACTTCTTCCTTTCCAATTTGGATGCCTTTTATTTCTTTCTCTTATTGCTCTGGCTAGAACTTCTAGCACAATGTTGAATAATAGTGGTGACAGTGGGCATCCTTGTCTTGTTCCTGATTGTTCTAGTTTGCTAATGCTGCCGGAATGCAAAACACCAGAGATGGATTGGCTTTTATGAAAGGGGGTTTATTTGGTTACACAGTTACTGTCTTAAGGCCATAAAGTGTCCAAGGTAACATCAGCAATCGGGTACCTTCACTGGAGGATGGCCAATGGTTTCCGGAAAACCTCTGTTAGCTGGGAAGGTGCGTGGCTGGTGTCTGCTTCAAGTTCTGGTTTCAAAATGGCTTTTTCCCAGGACATTCCTTTCTAGGCTGCAGTTCCTCAAAAATGTCACTCTCAGTTGCTCTTGGGGCATTTGTCCTCCCTTAGCTTCTTCAGAGCAGGAGTCTGCTTTCAACAGTTGTCTTCAAACTGTCTCTCATCTGCAGCTTCTATGCTTTCTTCAAAGTGTCCCTCTTGGCTGTAACTCCTCTTCCAAATGTCACTCTCAGCTGCATTGAGTTCCTTCTGTTTGTCAGCTCATTTATATGGCTCCAGTGATTTAATTTAGACCCATCCTGAATGGGTGGAGTAACATCCCCATGGAAATTATCCTATCAGAGTCATCACACACAGTTGGGTGGGACATATCTCCACGGAAACACTCAAAGAATTACAGTCTAATCAACACTGATAGGTCTGCCCACACAAGATTACATCAAAGAATATGACCTTTTCTGAGGGACATAATACATTCAAACCAGCACACCGATCTTAGGGGGAAGGCTTTCAGTCTCTCACCGTTGAGTACTATGCTGGCTGTGGGTTTTTCATATATGCTGTTTATCATATATTAAGAAGTTTCCTTCAGTTCCTGCTTTTTGAAGTAAAAAGATGTTGGCTTTGTCAATCATTTGATTTTTCCCTTTCATTTTGTTAATGTGTTGTATTACATTGATTGGTTTTCTTGTGTTAAACCACCCTTGCCTGCTTGGAATGAACCCCACTTGGTCGTGGTATATGATTCTTTTAATATATTGGATTAGATTTGCAAGTATTTTGTTGAGAATTTTTACGTCTGTATTCATGTAGGAGATTGGCCTGTAGTTTTCCTTTTTTGTAATGTCTTTATCTGGTTGTGATATTAGGGTGATGTTAGCTTCATAAAATGAGTTAGGCAGTTTTCCATTTTCTTCAGTGTTTTGAAAGAGCTTGAGCAGGAATGGTGTCAATTATTTTTGGAAACGTTGGTAAAATTCCCCTGTGAAGCCATCTAGCCCTAGACTTTTATTTGTAGGAAAACTTTTGATGCCTGATTAGATCTCTTTGCTTGTGATTGGTTTGTTGAGGTCTTCTCTTTCTTCTCGGGTCAGTCTGTGCTGTTTCCTGTTTCAAGGAAATCATCCGTTTCCTCTAAATTGTCTAGTTTGTTGGTGTAAAGTTGTTCATAGTATCCTCTGATGATTTTTTAAATTTCTTTGGGATCCACAGTAATGCCCTGCCTCTCATTTATTATTTTGTTTATTTGGGTCTAATCTCTTTTTAACCATGTCAGTCTAGCTAAGGGTTTATCAATCTTGTTGATTTTCTCAAAGAACAAACTTTTGGTTTTATTTATTCTTCTATTGTTTTTTGTTCTCCTTATCATTTATTTCTGCTTTAAACCTTGTTATTTCTTTTCTTCTACTTGCTTTAGGGTTAGTTTCATGATCATTCTTTTTTTTTAACTTAGTTTTATTGAGATATATTCACATATCATACAATCATCCGTGGTGTAAAATCAATTGTTGACATTACCGTCATATAGTTGTACATTCATCACACCAATCAATTTTTTGAACAGTTTCCTTATACCATAAAAAGTAAAAATAAGAATAAAAAATAGAAGTAAAAAAATAACACCCAAATCATCCCTCTCATCCCACCCTATTTTTCATTTAGTTTTTGTCCCCATTTTTCTACTCATCCATCCATACACTGGATAAAGGGAGTGTGATCCATGAGGCTTTCACAAGCACACAGTCACCCCTAGTAAGCTACATTGTTATACAATTGTCTTTAAGAGTTAAGGCTACTGGGCTGCAGTTTGATAGTTTCAGATATTTACTTCTAGCTATTCCAATACCTTAAAACCTAAAAAGAGTTATCTATAGAGTACGTAAGAGTGCTCACCAGAGTGACCTCTCGACTCCATTTGATATCTCTCAGCCACTGAAACTTATTTCATTTCATTTCATATCCCCCTTTTGGTCAAGAAGATGTTCTTAGCCCCACAGTATCAGGTCCGGATTCATCCTTGGGAGTCATATCCTGCATGGGCAAGGAGATTTACACCCCTGGGAGTCAGCTCCCACATAGGAGGGAAAGCAGTGAGTTCACCTGCTGAGGTGGCTTAGTTAGAGAGAGAGGGCCACATCTGAGCAACAAAGAGTCACCCAAGGGGAGACTCTTAGGCACAATTATAAGCAGGTTTAGCCTCTCCTTTGCATTAATGAGATTCATAAGGGCAAGCACCAAGATAGAGCTCTCAGTGTACCAAACCGCCAGTCCTCAATGTTTGTGAGAACATCAGCAACAATCCAGGTGAGGAAGTCCAACACTTGTGCATTTTCCCCCAGCTCCTTAGGGGAACCCTGCTTATATATTTTTATTCTCTGTCCAAATTACTTTGGGATGTGTTGCTATGTCACACTAACCTGTACAAATCTACCAGGTCTCACTTCCTTTTCAAAGTTCCATGTAATTATGGTATTTGAACATACTATATGAGTTAAACTGTTCAGGAAATATAGATCCTGCACCAAACAAACATCTTTTCCCCTGGTTTCAAATGAAGTTGAAGTTTTAAAACAGTCAGTATCATCCCTTACCCTTTGGCCCAATTTGCCCTAGTCTTAACTAGATCTACTTCATTCATATCTCTAATTGAAGTCTGGAATCTTTTTCAGCTTTTTTAACAGTTGCTGTATGCTCTAATACTGACATTCGTATCTGCCGAGCTCTAGCTCTGAGTTTCAGGTGTCACACAGATAACCAAGGTTCCAGGGTCCTGATCATTCGTCAGCTTCTTCAGTTGTTCACTTAGGTCTTTGATTTTAGCTCTTTTCTTCCTTTTTAATGTATGCATTTAGAGCTATAAATCCCCCCCCCAGCACCACTTTCACTGCATCCCATAGGTTTTGATATGTTGTGTTCTTATTTTCATTCATCTCTAGATATTTACTGATTTCTCTTGCAATTTCTTCTTTCACCCACTGATTGTTTAGGAATGTGTTCTTTGACCTCCACATATTTGCGAATATTCTGTTTCTTTGGTGGTTATTGATTTCTTGTTTCATTCCATTATGGTCAGGCAATGTGCTTTGAATAATTTCTATCTGTTTAAATTTATTGAGGCTTGTTTTGTGCCCCAGCATATGATCTATCGTGGTAATTTGGGATGTAATGCTCTATACATGTCTGTTAAGTCTAATTCATTTACCACATTGTTTAAGTTCTCAGTTTCCTTATTGGTCCTCTGTCTGGTTGTTCTATCTATAAAAGAGAATTGTGTCTTTAAGTCTCCCAGTATTGTTGTAGAAACATCTTTGCTCCCTTCAATTTTGCCAGTGTTTGTCTCATGTACTTTGGAGCACCTTGATTGGGTGCATAAACATTTATGATTGTTATTTCTTCTTGGTGAATTGTCCCTTTTATTAGCATATAGTGTCCTTCTTTTTCTCTTATGACATCTTTGCATCTAAGGTCTATTTTGACTGATATTAGTATTGCTATCCCTGCTTTCTTTTAGTTGCAGCTTGCATGGAATACTTTTTTCCATCCTTTCACTTTCAATCTCTTTGTGTTGCTGGGTCTAAGATGAGTTTTGGTAAACAGCATATCAATGGATCGTACTTTGAAGTCTTTTAATTGGGGAGTTTAACCCATTTACATTCAGTGTTATTACATGAAGGCAATTCTTGAACCATCCATCTTATCCTTTGGTTTTTATTTGTCAGATCTATTTTTAACGCTCCCTCTCTTTTTTTTTCCCTTTAAGTTACCCTTACTTGTACTCTTCAGTTCTGTGCCCTTCTCCTGATCTCTCTCTCTCCTTTCTTCTTTTTTTTTTTTTTTTTTTTTCCCCTGAGCTAGTAGAGCGCCATTTAGTATTTCTTGCAGGGCAAGTGTGTTAACAAATTCTCTCAGCATTTGTTTGTCTGTTAAAATTTTAAACTCTCCTTCAATTTTGAAGAAGAGCTTTGCTGGATAAAGAATTATTGCCTGACAATTTTTCTTTTTCAGAATCTTAAATATGTCATACCACCGTCTTCTCGCCTCCATGGTGCCTGCTGAGTACTCAGTACTTAGTCTTACATGGTTTCCCTTGTATGTGGTGAATCGCTTCTCTTCTGCTGCTTTCAGGACTTTCTTCTTCTCTTCAGCATTTGACAATCTGGTTAGGCTTTACTTGGGTTTATGCTATTTGAGGTTTGTTTGAATCTTTGATTTGCATATTGATGTCATTTAGAAGGATTGGGAAGTTTTTCCCCGTTATGTCTTCAGATACTCTTCCTAGCCCTTTTCTCTTCTCTTTCTGAGTCACCAGTGATTCTTACATTTATGTGCTTCATGTTGTCCATCATTTCCCTGAGATCCATTTCAGACTTTTCCATTTTTTTCACCATTTCTTCTCTTGTGTGTTTGCATTCAATTGCAAAGCAATTGACAGATCCTCTAGTTCACTTCTTCTTTCTTCTGCCTCTTCAAATCTGGTGTTAAATGTCTCAAGAACCTTTTCAATTTGATCAACAGTATCTTTTATTTCCATGAGATCTGCTATATTTTTATTTACTCTTTCAAATTCTTCTTTATGCTCTTTTTGACTCTTCTTGACTCTTCTTGATGTCCTTTATGTCCTTAGCCAATTCATTGAAGTTGATTTGGAGATTTGTGAGTAATTCTTTGATTAATTGCTCCAAGTTCTATGTCTCCTCTGGATTTTTAATTTGGTTGTTTGGCTTGTCCATATCTTCTTGTTTCTTCCTGTGCTTTATGATTTTCTGTTGGCTTCTGGGCATTTGCTTATCTTGATAAGGTTATTTTGGGAAATGCAGGATTTTTTGAACATTTATCTATTTTTTTTTTGGCAGAGCCACAGCTTGCTGGAGTGTACTTTCCCTGTCTTCCCAGCAGATGGCACTATTGAGCCACCTCTCACGCTCAAACCAGCCTTCTCCCAACTTCGCCTGTGCACTGGGCAGTGTCCAAAGCGGGTGGAAATCCATTCAGCACACCTGTTCATGTGCACTGGGGACTGCTGGCCCTGGGGGTGCGGTGTGGGCCCTCTGTAGTTTGGCAGGGAGTCCTCTCAAGGGCATCATGTGTCTGGTGATTCCCAGGCCTCCAGGTGGGTCACTCTCGGGCTGTGGGGCTGCGTATTTTACCCTCAAGCTCAAACCCTTCTGCTCTGTGCCCACCATGCTCCTGGGAGCCTCTGGAGTATTGGAGGGGCTCCTGGTGCTTCCATGTGGTACCCTCGCCTATCCCTGCGTCTCACTGGTGCACAGCACAGAGTTCCACAGAGGGAGAGTAAATGCGGTCAACACTGGTCTGCTGCCTCCTGGGTTCCCTCATGGGAGCTCCCAGCCATGTGGCTGTGGAGGATTATCTCCCCAACTAATTGCTGAGATGGGTACATGGAAGTGGAGAGCTGCTCAGCCCCTGCTCAGCAGCTGCCTCACCACTGCCAGCCCCCCGGCAGCAGTCCCAGCTGAATAAACCCACCCCATCCTTTGAGACACAGTTTCTCCACTTTTTTGTCGAAGTCCCCTCCTCTTATTATAGAAGTCCCTCTCTGGCTGCCCACACCCTGAAACTGCTGTCTGGGACATCTTCCAGCCCTTCTCTAGTTTCTTTCCCTTATTTATTTACTTTTTTAAGTTAAGTATTCTTTTATTATAACCATCTTACAGATAAGGAAACCAAAACTCAGAAAACTTATGTGACTTGTCCAAAGTAAGATTTTATCTTCATCTCTCCTGTCTCATAAAACATCATGTTAGAGAATGAATTGACACTACATTGAAAATACTTAGTATAATTTCCTTTTTTTTTCTTTTGAATCTGCTGACTGTATGTCTGTCTCTTGTCTGTCTTTGTCGACAACGGTCATTCTAACTAAACTGAAATCAGGGAGTACTTCTTCCCTTGACATTTCATGTACCATGCCTGGTACTGTAGCCACTGGCATTTGAAGAAATGAACTGTCATTTTCAAATGGACTTGAATCAAGACATGGAAGAGTAGTTGAGAAAAGCCAAGTAGAACTTACAGACCTTAATTTAATAAGCAAAGATATAAGGCCATTAAAAATAGAATAGGATCCAGTATCTGAATTGGATCAGGTCAATTTTGGAGGCAAGCAAAGTTAGTTCCAGCTACAGCTGGAATCCATCAATTTCTCACTACTTTCAATGCTGGTTTAAGTCACAATCATCTCATCTCTCATTTGGAGTTCTGCAATAGCCTCCTAACAGGTTACCCTGTGTCTACCCTTTGCCTCCCTACAATTTATTCCCAATACAGTAGTCAGAGTGGGCCTTTGAAAACATAAGTCATACTGTCACTCCTTTGCTCAAAATCTTGCAGCAACCACCCCCTCCCCACATTTCAATCATAAAAAAAAATGCAAGTCATTAAATTGGGCTACAAGACCCTATGTTGTATGGGCCCACTTCTTCTAAACACTCAACTTCAAATCACACTACTGTGCTCCTTGCTCATTGTGCTCTAGTCTCACTGGGTTGTCGCTTTTCCTCTAAAACTCTAACATGTCAGACACACTCTGTCTTGTGGTCATTTTCTGTAGCCAGTCCTTTGCCTAGGTCAAATCTTCCCGCAGGATCTGTTTGGCTAATTCTCTCACCTCCTTCAAGTCTTGGCTCAACTCTCACCTTCTCAAGGAGACCTACCCTATACTGAAGATTGCCCAACCATTGCCCACCCCTACTCGCAGAGTCTTCACTTACCCTGATCTACTTTTTTTAAATTTTTTATTGAGATTGTTCACATACCATACAGTTATCCAAAGATCCAAAGTGTACAATCAATTGCTCATAGTGCCATCAATCAGCTGTGCATCCATCACCACAATTAATTTTTTTTTCAATTTTTAGAACATTTTCATTACTCCAGAAAAGAAACAAAGACCAAAAAAAGGAAACTGAAATCCTCCCATTCCCCTAACCACCTCCCCTCCATTATTGACTCATAGTATTGGGGTAGTACATTTGTTACTGTTGGTGAAAGAAGGTTAAAATATTACTAATGGTAGTATATAGTTTGTAATAGGTATATTTTTTTCCTATATGCCCCTTTATTATTAACTTCTAGTTATAGTGTCATACATTTGTTCTGTTTCATGAAAGAGATTTCTAATAGTTGTACAGTTAATCATGGACATTGCCCACTACAAGATTCACTGTTTTATACATTCCCATCTTTTAACCTCCAACTTTCCTTCTGATGACATACATGACTCTGAGCTTACCCTTTCCACCACATTCACAGACCATTCAGCACGGTTAGTTATTCCGACAACATGCTACCATCTCCTCTGTCCACTTCCAAACGTTTAAGTTCACCCTAGTTAAACATTCTGCTCATAATAAGCAATTGCTCCCCATTCTCTAGCCTCGTTCTGTGTCCTGGTAACTTATATTTCATGTCTATGAGTTTACATATTATAATTAGTTCATATCAGTGAGATTCTGCAATATTTGTCCTTATGTGTCTGACTTATTTCACTCAATATAGTGCCCTCAGGGTTTCTTCATCAACCCATTTTTTTAAGATGGTTTTGTTCACACACCATACATTCTGTCCTAAGTAAACAATCAATGGTTCCCTGTATAATCTCATATTTATGTATTTACCACCATTACTACTATCTATATAAGGACATCTCCATTTCTTCCACAAAGAAGGAGAAAGAGTCAAAGAAGGTAGAGAGACAAAAGAAAAAGGAAAAAAAAAAAAAGACATGACAGCTAGGAAGCAACAAAAGGAAAGATAGCATTAAACTAAAGTAGAATAAGAGTCAGACAACATCACCAATGCCAAGAGTCCCATTCCCCTCCCGTATATCCCCTCCTTGTGTGCATTTAGCTTTGGTATATTGCCTTTGTTACATTAAAGGAAGTGTAATATAATGTTTCTGTTATTATGGTCTCTAGTTTGCGTTGATTGTATTTTCCCCCAATCCCACCCTGTTTTTAACACCTTGCAATGTTGACATTCATTTGTTCTCCCTCATGTAAAAATATGTGTACCTTTTTTCACAGATGTTGCGCCCTCTAGGTTTCACTGAGTTATACAGTCCCAGTCTTTATCTTTCCTCTTTCCTGTGGTATCCCGCATGGTCCTAACCTTCCTCTTTCAACCATAATCACAGTCATCTTTGTTCAGTGTACTTATATTGCTGTGCTACTATCACCCAAAATTGTGTTCCCAACCTCTCACACCTGTCTTTTCCTATCTTTCTGTAGTGCTCCTTTTAGTATTTCCTGTAGAGCAGGTATCTTGTTCACAAACTGTCATTGTCTGCTTGTCAGAGAATATTTTAAGCTCTCCGTCATATTTAAAGGACAGTTTTGTTGGATATAGGATTCTTGGTTGGCGGGTTTTCTCTTTCAGTATCTTAAATACATCACCCCACTTCCTTCTTGCCTCCATGGTTTCTGCTGAGAAATCTGCGCGTAGTCTCATCAAGCTTCCTTTCTGTGTGATGGTTCACTTTTCTCTTGCTGCTTTCAGGATTCTCTCTTTGTCTTTGACATTTGATAATCTGATTATCAAGTGTCTTGGCATAGGCCTATTCAGATCTATTCTGTTTGTGGTACGCTGCACTTCTTGAAACTGTAATTTTATGTCTTTCATAAGATATGCGAAATTTTCATTGATTGTTTCCTCTATTATTGCTTTGCCCCTTTTCCCTTCTCTTCTCCTTCTGGGACACCCATGACGTGTACATTCATGCATTTCATGTTGTAATTCAATTCCCTGAGATGTTGCTCATATTTTTCCATTCTTTTCCTTCTCTGTTCTTTTGTGTGTAGGGTTTCAGGTGTCTTGTTCTCCTGTTCCTGAGTGTTTTCTTCTACCTCTTGAGATCTGCTGTTGTATGTCTCCATTGTGTCTTTCGTCTCTTCAATTGTGCCTGTCATTTCCATAGATTCTGCCCCTTATGTTTTCGAACTTTTGATTTCTACCTTATGTATGCCCAGTGTTTTCATTATATGCTTTATCTCTTTTGCCATATCTTCCCTAAACTTTTTGAATTGATTTAGCATTAGTTGTTTCAGTTCCTGTATCTCAGTTGAAGTATAAGTTGTTCCTTTGACTGGGCCATAACTTCATTTTTCTTAGTGTGGGTTGAAGTTTTCCGTTGTCGGCATCTGGTTTCCTTGGTTACCCCAATCAGGTTTTCCCAGACCATAATGGGCACAGGTCTCAAAAGGAAGCAATAGTATCAGGGTTCCCTGAGGATGTGTCTTAAAAGATTGACACACCGTGGGAGGCCTCAAGCCACTCTGCTTTTCTGCCCCGCAGGTGGCGCCTGTCAGCCTGTTGCTCCTGACTGGTGTAAGGAGGTGTGGCCTGTGGCTGTTTTCCCTCAGGCTCTGGGGTCTGGTTCTGAATGGAAGGCAGGTAGTAGAGCTTGGCACCACCTCCTTCCTCTTAGGGAAGATAGACCCCCTAGGAGGAGGTCATTTGCATTTTAAGTCTCTCTAACTCTGCTATCTCCGTTCTTGTCTGGGTCAGAGCACTGGGAACTGAAAATGGCTGAGGCTTTCTCCACTGAGCCATAAAAGAGACATAAAGCCCCCCTTCAGGGTCAGTCCGTGACCCCCTCAGTTTCACCCTTCGGCCAGAGTTAGCACCTGGTCCTCTGGGCTCCATTTCCCTCCCAGAGAGGTCCTCCGGTTCTCCGAGGTCAGTTGTCACGAAAAGCCTCTGTCTGCTTGTTAGGGATTCATAGCTTGTATTGAGCAGTCTACATTTGTTAATTGAAACCCCAGGTGGGGTTGGACTGAGCTGTGTTTGCTCACCCCAGGAATGCTGCTTTCTGCCACGGGGAGGTTTTGCAGTTCGAACTGCCATGTGGGGAGGGTGCTCCCAGCTCGTTCCACAGTTTTTACTTACAGACTTTATGCTGCAATCTCGGGCATTCCTCCCAATCCCGGTTGGTGTACGATGTGTGGACAGTCACAGTTGTCCCCAGCAGTTATTCCAGGTTATTTACTAGTTGTTCCTCATTGTTTATTAGTTGTTCCAGGGGGACTAACTAACTTCCACTCCTCTCTATGCCATCTTCTTCCTCCTCTCCCCTATTTATTTTTTAATAGAAAACATGTTCACATAATTAGAATTCAAAAGATAAGAGTATACAGTGAAGTCTACTTCCCCTTCCCCTTAAGAACCAGTTTCCCAACCCTAGAAACTACCTCGTTAAATGTATCCTTCCAGAGATATTCATGCATATACAAATAAATGCAAAATCTTCCCCCACACATGCACACACACACACACACACACACACACCTTTATTATATAAATGAATTTATAACATTCTATACATACCATTTTGTTCCATGGTGTCTTCACTTAATATCTTGAAAATCATTCCACATCAGGACATAAAGAGCTTCCTCATTCTTTTTTGTGGCTCCATGTTATTTCAATGTATCATAGTTTATTTAATCAGTCACCTGTTGATCAACATTAAGTTTTTCTCTATCTTTGGCTATTTCAAACAATTCTGTGTTGAGAAACTTTGCACTTATATCATGTAGACTAAGTGATTATATCCATAGGATAAATTCCTAGAAGAAGAATTTCTGGGTCAATGAGTATATATGTATTTGTAGTTTTTATGTATATTGCTAATTTGCCTCCATAATCCTGGGATCAATTTGTACTCCCCAGAGCAATGTATGAGGCTACCCATTATCCTAGCCCTTTGCAACTCAGTATGTGATCTATTTTATTTTTCTTTGTCAATCCGATAGGGGAAAAAAAAAATCTCAGTAGAGTTTTAATTTGTATTTCACTGATTATGGATGAGACTGAGCAATTTTTATATGTATAACAGTTATTTGTATTTTAAAAACTTCCTATTCATATAATTTGCTTATTTTCTTATTGATCATCATTGATTTGTAGGAACTCTTGATATGAAGAAATTAGCTCTTTGTCTGTGATATGACTTGCAAATATTTTTTCCAGTTCAGTGTTTGTCTCTTGATAGTCCTTATGTTGGTTTTTGCTGTGAAGAAAGTTTTTTATTTTTATGTGGCCGAACTTATTAACCTTTTCTTTTATGATTTCTGGGTTTTGTGTCATTGGGTAGAAGTGAATTCCTCACTCAAACTTTACTTTAAATTCATGTAGTTTTTTTTTGTACTCTTATGGTTTCATTTTTTACATCAAGATTTTGATCCATTTGGAGTTTATACTAATGAAAAATTTATCATATACAGAACCAACTTTATTTTTTCTCAGTGGTTACCTACTTGTCCTGACACTTTTATTGAATAATACGTCCATTGTCTCCAGTGATTTGAGATGCCACCTTTATGGTTATTATTAATCCCTACCAATTTCATTGTAGAAAGAAATTCATCCCCTCCCCCCCCTTTTTTTTTGCTTTCATTTTCATATATTTGGCTATCCATGTGTTAATTAACTGTTTTCCATATATTGATTAACCATTTGTACTTCTTTTGTAAATTCCAATTTGGGCCATTCGCCCTTTGTTATACATAGGATTATGCTTGCAAATATTTTCCTCAGTTTTTCATATTTGTTCAGTATTGTTTGTGGCATTCTGATGGTGTTATCTTCAAATCTTTGAATGTTTTTTCCTTACTGGTATCCTACCTCTAAGGTACTTAGAAATGAAACTGAAGCATCTGAAGCACAAAGAGGTTCAGTAACTTTTCTAGTTTCATACACTCTGTAATAGTACAGCCCCTGTTACCTGAAAAAAAAATACATTAAAGATGCTAGATTCCATTTATACTTTTAACCTATTCATTGTTTTGCAGGGAGTATCACATTCAAGGCCTAACACAGAGGATGTTTCATTGTGTTATGCCAATCGCTCTGCAGCCCTCTTCCATCTGGGTCAGTATGAGGTGAGTATCAGGATGCCTGGTGTTATTTGAGAGAACTGTGTGGGGTTCACTTGAAGACTGGCCCTTCATCTCTGCTTCTACCTCAGAACGCTAAATCAAGCCATACGGTGATTGGTTGAATTGGAAGCACATTGGAATCCACCCAGATTTGTTCTTTCTTCTGACTCATTTCACCTGTTGCAGGTGATTGCAGGGTAGTGTTGGTTGACGAGAAAGAGTTATGGTACATTCCACAAGGCCATCAACTGTATCCAGTAGGTCAGCATTCTCAGTGTCGAGATCGTTTGTGAGATATGTTGTTTATAGTTCAGATTCCAAGTGTTTGCAAATTATTTGCTTGTTTTTTTTTTTAAGTAGAGCATACAATAGCTGCTCGTTGAATTGTGCCTTGAAGGTCTTCACCTTTCTGTGTATACCTTGTATTGCATAATAGGAAAGGGACTGAGACTATGGAACTGTAACCCATAACAGTTTTTGAAATTACCTATATAACTGCTTGTTGAGCTATACATCAAGAGTCAACACCTTTCTGTGTGTATGTTACATTTTTCAGTAATGGAAATGGCTGAAGGTGTAGAACTGTGACCCATGACATTCTTTGAAATTTGCTAACAACTTGTGAAATCGTACTTTGAAAGTTGTCACTGTTATGTATATATGTTAAAGTTCACAATTTTAAAAAACAGTTTAAAAATATATTTAAAAAATAAATAAAGTAGAACATGTACAGAATTATCCTTGCAATAATATAGCTCATCCTCAATATGCTTTTTTGAGTGGGAAAGTAAATGGTGTACTGAAATGTCTGTGTATGCCTATGAGGGGGGTGGGCTTTATTTGAGTGGCTTTCTTCTTATACCCTAATTGTGGCAACAGAAAAAAAATATTGAGAACTGTATTAGTGGAGTTTTTTAACCAGGAAGTGACCATAATCAAATGTATCTTTCAGGAAGATAATTCTTAGGCATCTTTGATTTCTAATAGAGAGGTCTAAGGTCAAATTCTAAAATACCATTCTGGTACATCCTCAGAAATTCAAATTATACCCTATAGTTTAGAACTATTTGAATAACCACAAGTTCATACTTTATTGCCCTTAGGACTAAAAGAGAGGACCAAGAATCTAACTCCAGGCCCTAAGAGAGTCCTGGACTAGTGAGGACAATTACTGGAAGATCTTGGAAAACATTTAACTTTTTATAGCTTCCTTATTTGTTGTTTCTATTTCCCTTCTTATAATAATGATTACCATTTATTGAGCACTTAGTGTATTCTAGGCACTCTTTTGAGCACTTTAGACATATTATCTTGTTTTATCCTCTAAACAACCTTGTGAGGTATTATTATCCCTATTTTTCAGGTGAGAAAACAATGACTTTGAGATATTAAGTCACTTGCTCTAGGTTATATAACTAGTAAAAGGCAGCATCTGTATTTGAATGAAGGTCTGTTTGACTTCAAAATCAGTCCTCTTACTCACAATACACTAGTTCTTTTTCCTTAAAAACATAAATTTTTAACATGACAATTAAACATAATATCCTCAACAAATATTAAAATATCACTCAGGTAGAACATGAAATAAGCATGTGGTTGTAGTTGCTCCATTTTTAATAATCCTTAACTTTCCTGTAGATTCTTTGAAAGATTTTCAGTGCACATTGAAGAGTAGGAACCAAGGGTCACTTTGGGATTTCCTTTCTGTTTTCAGGCATGTCTTAAAGACATCAGCAGAGCACAGATACATGGGTATCCAGAAAGATTGCAACCCAAGTTGATACTGCGTAAGGCAGAGTGTCTGGTGACCCTGGGGAGGCTACAGGAGGCAAGCCAGACCATCATTGATCTTGAAAGTAGCTTCGCTGACAATCCAACCCTAGCAGCTTCCCACTTTCAAATTCTGCAGAGAAATCTCAGTCATCTGAAAATTAAGGTACAAGAAAAGGAGACTTTCGCAGAACCCTTCCCAGCAGCTCTAACCAAAGTGTTGAAGGATATGGACCTAAAGGAGGAGAATGAACGAATTCCCAGTGCTTCATCATCTGTCGGTTTAGGCACAGACCCTTTGAGAGGTCGTTATCTGATTGCCACGAAAGATATTCTACCAGGAGAGCTCCTGGTGAAGGAGGATGCTTTTGTGAGTGTCCTTAACCCGGGAGAAATGCCACAACTACATCGTGGCCTAGAGAACAAGTGGGACACAAGAGTCACTACTGGGGACCTCTACTGTCACCGATGTTTGAAGCACACTTTGGCCACAGTTCCCTGTGATGGATGCAGCTATGCCAAGTATTGCAGCCAAGAGTGTATGCAGCAGGCCTGGGAGCTCTACCATAGTATAGAGTGTACTCTAGGGGGGCTGCTTCTCACACTGGGTGTCTTTTGCCACACTGCCCTGAGATTAACTCTTTTAGCTAGGTTTGAGGATGTTGGCGGAGTCATAAGGAAGATTTGTGGTGAGATTAGTAACAAAGACATCTATTTACCTGAAAGGAAGAATCGGGGCAAAACACCCAATTATGACCTTGAGCAGAATGAAGAAAATGGTAAAATAGTTGAAACCCCAATTTCTGGATGTGATATTAATGAAAAGTATGAAAATAATTATAATGCTGTCTTCAACCTTTTGCCCCATACGGAAAACCATAGCCCAGAGCACAAATTCCTCTGTGCCTTAAGTGTTGCTGCACTGTGCAGACAGCTAGAAGCAGCCAGCTTTCAGACCCTTACACCAGCTTTGAAATCTTCTAAGCTGAAAGCAGCAGTGGCTCTTGCATTGTCTCCAGAGTTGAATATTTGGGGAGTGGCCATGCTGAGACACATGTTACAGCTGCAATGTAATGCTCAAGCAATAACCACTATACAGCAGAAGGGTAAGAAGGAACTTTTTTTGTTTTTGTGTGTGTTTGTTTTTTACCTAACAACATTGTCCTTGATGCAGCGGATATTTGGGAAAAAACTGAAAGGAGTAGAGTTCAAACGAATTAGTGGTCTAATAGGAAAACACAGGTGCCTTGTATTATTATTATTATGCCGTTGAGAAGCTGTGTGACGTAAACAATTTATCTGATCCCATTCTGCCTCAGTATTCTCATCCATAAAATGGGTAGTTTAACCCCACCCAGCTTTACAGAATTATGAGGTTGACATATTTGTTTGTAAAAAAAATACCTTAAAAAATTAAAAGCACTATTGTGGAGGTTTTTTATTGCAAAGGAAAACTAACTCAAATAATACCAGATTTATTAGAAGAATGCATGCACAGGAATCCAGAGAAAGCTAAATAGTTTTTTTTCCTTAGAAAGGGCAGAAACAGTAGTGTGCAGTACAGGCTGCAGAAAGAGCAGAGTCTGGAGTCAAGTAAGCTATCAGAATTCTAGCTCACTCCTGTGACTTAGCTGCTGTCTGTCTCTTCTGTTCCCAGCTGACAGACGTTTTCTTTTCTTCTGTTTTAAATTTCCAAGAGAGGAACCCAGGCCCCCATAGTACAACCACACGCTGCTGGCCAGCCTATGCAGGAGCTGTCCTTTTGTCAGGAGGCCAACTCAATCCATCTAGGGCTAGACACAGACCAGCCTATCCCTGCTTTCCTGAACTGGGCTCTAGAGAAAAGGCTATTTAAGCTGGATGAGGAGGTTGGCTGTGCCCAGCATCATGACTGAGGTCTCTGGTACAACTGTACTAATCATACAACCATTATTAGAAAAGAAATAATGTTTCCTGTTTTTCTGTTGTATGTTCTCCATTTTAGCAGAAATGTCTGTCACTTCAATCAGTTCCTTATACTTTTCTTAATTTTCTAGTTAGTTCTATTTAAGGAGGGAAACTAGGTGTCAGCTAAACCTAGGATTTGTAGACATATTAATACAAATTTGGCTTAACTAAACTATACATGCTTAGCTCTTTTGATCTTTTCCCATTAGGTAATCTAGAATTTTGCCAACTTTTTTTGTGTATTTTTCCCTTTAATTTTTATTCAGCTACCAAGTTATATAGTATGTAGGTATCTCACTAGAGATGCTTTTGAGTGAGACTCTCTTCCCCATCCTTGAAACACATGGAACATCCAAAAATAGCACTAACCTCCCATCATATTGCCAAATGACATTGCAAATTGGTCTCTTTTCTTATCTGTCTTTTGTTTCTTTGAGCCATTAATTGAATGTTTTTACAGAATTATGTTTTCCCATGAGTACATTTACTTGCATTTTGTTCTGTTTTTCTGAATATAAAACTGTAATATGTGGGCCTTCTAGATTATAATGACAGGAAGTTATCTACTCTTTATTATCTGTCTTCCTTTTGAAAGACTTAACAGAACACACAAAAAATGTACACATTTCAATAGATCTGGAAACTGTTGTCCAGGTAAACAATAGCAATGACACTAACTAAAGCATGGCCGAGTCCCTGAGGCAGAATGTCAGAGCCAGGTGGGCAGAAGAGTTTTACGTCCACTTTCCTCCTTTGGCCTGCCTCTCACGGTAAGAGGATGTTAGCCTAAATGTTTTTGTTCCAGGTACATGACATTTCCTTACAATTGATTTTTTATTTGCATAGTGAATTTTTGGTGAAATTTCTCACAATTTGTTAAGAGTAAATTTTTGGATAGTATCGATAACCAGGAATACCTGTATTTTCTGTGGCTAATAAGGACTATAAGAGTAAACACAGAGCATAATAGAGACATAGCTTCCTGGGTAATAGAAAGGGGATTGGAGACTTCGGCTTTACCTGTAAGGTTATAATTTTTTTTGCATGATCTATTCTTATTTATCAATGTTTTAAAAATATCTACATTAAAAAAACACTAAAACAAAAATACCAAAATCTTAATAGTGATTAATTCTGAAAGTGGAAATATGGGCATTCTGGTATGCTAATGCTGCTGTTATGCAAAATACCAGAAATGGATTGGCTTTTATAAAGGAGTTTTATTAAGTTACAAGTTTACAGTTCTAAGTATCCAAACTAAGGCATCAACAAGATGATACCTTCACTGAAGAATGGCTGATGGCGTCTGGAACACCTCTGTCAGCTAGGAAGGCATGTGGCTGGTGTCTGCTGGTCCTTTGTTCCTGAGTTGTTTCAAAATGGTTTTCTCCAAAATGTCCCTGGGTGTCTGTCTGAGCTCCTCTATCTCAGCTCCTGTGCATCCTTGCTTTTTTCTCCCAGGGCAATTTTCTCTAAGCTTCTGGGGGTCCTTTCTTAGCTTCTCTGGGGCAAGCTCTGGGCTTTCATCTCTTAGCTTAGCATCTCCACACATCCTTGTGTCTGCATCTCCAAGCATCTCCAAGTATCAGCAAGCATCTGGGTCTCTCTTATAGGACTCCAGTGATTTAGTTAAGACCCATCCTGAGTGGGTAGAGTCCACACCTCCATGGACATAATCCAATCCGAGGTTCCGCCGTAATCAACAGACTGATCAATCTGTCTCCACAAGATCGCATTAAAGAATATGGTTTCTCTGGGGGACATAATAATCCAAACTGGCACAATGGGTGATTGCTGTTTTCTTCTTTGAAGTTTTCCATGTGAGTTATTTAAAACTTTGAAGGAACAGATTGTTTCTAAACTGCATAGGGTCTAAACCAGACCCTAGGGGAAAACCTAGAACTCATTCCTACTCACTTTACAAAGCAAAGAATAAAATTTATGGACCAGTCTCACTTGTGAATATGAAGGAATCTGAATCAATCTCTGCTGTATCACATCCAGCAGTTTATTAAAGGAATAATAATATATGACCAAGTTGGGTTTGTTCCAGGAATGCAAGAGTATTTTAATTTGGAGGGGTATGAAACAAGGCTTGAATAAATGCAGAAATGTGTCATGTTCTAAGACGGAAAGACTGAAAAATGTAAAAATGGAAGTTCCCCCCATTAACCTCATAAGTTTGATGCAATTTCAAACAAAATCACAATTGGATTTGACAGTGATTCTAAAGTTCATCTTGAATGAGTGGGTAAGTATAGCCTTTTTTGTTGAGAAAGAGAGTACTGTAGGGGCCTAGTACTCTTGAGAATTCATACCAGCATTGAAGCTACAAAATGGTACTGCTATGGTAGCCCTCAAAAAAGTATTAGATTCTTTCTTCAAATCATTAAAAAGTTAAATATTAAAAAACTAAACCAAACTGCCTATGGGGAAAGGTATATGGGAACCCTGTACTTTCTGTATGCTTTTTCTATAAACCTATAACTACTATAAAATTTTTTATTTAAAATTTTTTAAATTAAAAAACTAAAATAGAAACAAACAAAATAATTAAACCATACACATATTTACAAAAAGATAAGTGAACATATAGCCTTAGAGTAGGAAACGCCTTTTTAAGTATATATACCAAGTTTAGTTAATTAAAAAACAGCTGTATTTAACTACCTAAATACCAAACATCAAAATCACCATACTGGGTAAAGAATATAGGGGATGTAGGTGAAAGAGGTCCTTAAAGGAATGAAAACATTGGATTGGGAGGCAGAAGACCTGGATTTCTGTTCTGGATGTGCCACTAACTCTTTGTATGAACTTGCGCAAGTTAGTTAACCCATGTGTGTCTCAGTATTCTCATCTGTAGAATGAAAGGACTAGATGAGCCTCAAAGCCTCTGGGGTAGCTTGTTTGCAAAGATGGCCACAACAGTGTCTCCATCCCTATATGTGTGCCCCTCTGCCTTTTCTCCCATCAAGAGGTGGAGTCTTATTTCCCGCCCCTTGAATCTGGGCTAGCCCTGTGACTTGCTTTCACTGGGATGCAGTAGAAGTGACATTCTGTGACTTTTGACTTGAAGCTTTAAGACTCCTTGTAGCTTCCTTGTGACCCTCCTGAAATAATGTGGCAATGTGAACAAGCCCAGGGCTAGCCTCCTTGAGGATGAAAGACCATGCACCAGGTAAATGCAGTCATGAACCATCTCAGGTAAGAATAGCAGAAAAACCACTCACCTGAGCCCAGACAAAATTGCTGACCCACAGAACTGTCAGCAAATAAAAGTTATTGTCATAACACCCCCCCCAAAAAAAACAAAAATTAATTTGTGAATGACAAAATGAAGAACATTTCTAGCAATATACAACTCTTAAAATTAATATGCATAGTAATGAAAATGTTCTGTAATGGGTTGTGGTGGTGGTCGCACAACTTTGTAAGTTTCCTAAAAGTCATTGACTTAAGTCCTCAAAACAGATACTATCATATGTAAATTATATCTCAGTAAAGCTGTTAAAAAAAATACATGTAAACAAGCACTTTATCAAAATAGTATTAAAATGGCCAATAAATTCACATCTAAACCCTCTCTAGTAATTAAAACAAGAAACTATTTTTTACCTATCAGATTGGCAGAGTTGGTTTTATTATTATTATTATTATTATATGTATTTATAGGTTAGGGTGTAAAGAAATCACCACTTTTCATACATTTCTTTTCATACCCATCCTTTCTGGAAAACAGTTTGACTAAGTATAACAAAGAACATATCTTTTAACCCTGTTATTCCACTTACAGGAGTTTATCCCAAAGAAATAATCAGGAATTTGTTTAGCGATATATAGAGTCTCATCATAATGTCATCATAGTGAAAAGTTGAAAACAGCCTAAATGTCCAACAATAAGGAATTAAATATGAAATATCCCTGTAGTGGAATGAGTCATTAAAATTGCATATGTAAAAATGTTCATAATTTATTAGGTGAAAAGAAATAAGTTACAAATCACAATGTATATACCATGTTGCCAACTATGTTAAAAATTCTATATATAAACATAGAAAGACTACAAGAAAATACACCAAAATATTATCCCTGGTGATGGGATTACAGATGACTGTTATTTTCTCTGTAATTTTGTTTTTAAATTTGTTTTCTGACTACCATGTATTTCTTTTGTAATTTTAATTGGGTTTTTTTTTTAATAATAAAAGCAATTAAAATGCTGTGAATGTTTTTAAGGCACTTGATACATATTGCAAAATTGCCCTCCAGGAAAGTTGTACCAGTTACACCCACCAGCAATGTTCACCTTCATTTTTGAATCCAATCTAATTTTGTTTTAGTCTGCTCATATTTCTAATCTTGTTATATCCATTTTTATTATTTCTTTGGGGTTCCAACACCTCCCAATTTAGTGTTCTCATTGAATTTCATTAGCAGCTATTTCGTTAGTAGCACAGAAGGATTAAAGTGTTAAAAAGGATAGACTTTGACAAAAACCGGTTAAGATGTGTGTTATTATCTTTGCATAAATCCTATTTAATCAAAATTCCTTAAAAAAACTCTCTCTGGAGCTTATCTCAAGGGGCAGAACTGGCCACGGATGATATTTTAGACCTTGATGTGTGTGGTTATATCTCAGTAGGAATGGCAAATTCATGACATATCCAAACTCATGTCATAACAAGACTTCAAGAGGTTCTAATGTATCTTCAGATCAATTCACTGCCCTTTGCTTTCATTGGTCATCCACCAGGAATCCACCTTTAGTTTGGGTACTTAATTACTTGCCATACACACAAACTTCTGATTTTGCAGAATATGTACCAGAATAGATGTGGTATGGAAGTATTGTGAATGAAACTTGTTTTCTTTACTTGAATCCTATTTTTAATGCACTAGTGATATTAACAAAGACCACTTTTGGTAAAATAAAGAATCATTCCCTCATATATATATATTTTTTTAATACAAAATGTCACATTAAACTTGTTTAATAAGGGACATATATGGTCTCACTTTCTATTATCTCTACTAATAGATGACTAATGCAAAATATTGAATAATTTTTAAAAATCAATACTTGATTTTTTAGGAATAATTAGAGAAATACTCTGACATAAATACTCACCCCAGTCAGTTCCTGGGCTTACTTCTGTTAGGGAATAATCTATAAATAATTCACGAAGCTGACATTAGTCACTGTTTTGTGATAATTTTTTCTGGGAAAATTTTAGCACCTATTCTAATATAGATTGCCAGTTATCAGTAGTTGGGAATGCAAGTCAACTCTTAATTATGCAGAGGCTGATTACTCAGACTACAGATTGTTCATGCCCTGTACTGCTCCTTCCTGCTGCCTACCTTTTAGCATTTTCACTGCTCATTAGCACATACAGCAGAAGGCAGTCATCAGACAAGGAGGGGGAAGGGAGGTGAAACTAAAATCAGTTAAACATTTAGGAGAATCTCTGATGGAAGATTTTAGTACAATTTGTAGAATGGTAAACAGAAATTGAGTCATTTGGATTCTTTGTGAATTTTATTTGCTTATTCTATTCTTGCCCTCCGTTGCAAAAGACAATAGAGTTTTCGGTGCAGAGACCACAGTATTCCTATCTTTAATAATTTCCTTTACCAAATGTTTTCACATCATGATTCATGATATTTTCTTTATTCACGGCATTTGTACCTAGGTAACTTAGTTCTTTGGTGAATGGCATATTGAGATTCCTGGTCTATGTACAGTGTTGCCGCATTATCTGATAGAGGAATCTGGCTTTTCTGTATATAAATGAGTTTTCCAGACATCTGAAGGTTTCCCTGTTAGTGCCAATAGCTTTTGCATTACAGCCTGTTTTGTTGGATACACTGTTTCCTCAGACTTCATCCAAGGCTACTGAACATAATTCAAGCCTTCTGGATACCCAGAGTTACCTTATACTGCATGTGCTCCTGGTATATATATAGCTATTACCAAAACCCATGCAGGTATCCTGTCAGTATAGGAATCTCTAGCTAAGTGAAATGTTACAACTGTAGTAAAACTTGAGTGATGCTAGTGTTTTCATTTACTCTCAGTCCTTTATTCTTATATAAGTTTTCTGCTTTCTTCTCCAGTCTGTTACCTATCTCATCTGCCATTTCAGAAAACCTGCCTCATATATATTTTTTCCTGTTTATTAATTCTCTGCTTATCCACTGTTGTGGTCTGAGAAACTGAGTAACTAATCTGGTTAGAGCAAATAAGCCTGCTTGAGAGTACGAAGACCCCACATAGGAATATATAAACACATGAGCTTTGGTGCAGAAACAACTTCACTGCTTGAGTCATTATTTCCCTTCTTCCTGACTTTCAATCATGTAGTTAAGTCTCTGATTAAGTATGTTTCAAAAAAGAGATTATTTGGGACATGAGAATGTCTTGAATAGAGCTAATGCAGAGAGTTTTTACAATGAGAGCTACTGCTGACTGATTTCTCAGAAATATAGGACAAAGGGCAGAATGAATATGGAAGCATAAGGAATATTGACTTTTTAAAAATATATTTAATCCCAGGAATGAGCCTGGCCCTGGCATTGAGGGATTAAGAATGCCTTTTTGACCAAAAGGGGGAAAAGAAAGGTAACAAAATAAGGTTACAGTGGCCAAGAGATTTCAAATAGAGTTGAGAGACTATCCTCTTATGCAAGAGGATATTCCAAAAGCCCACTGTTTGCTAATGCTGCCAGAATGCAAAACACCAGAAACGGATTGGCTTTTATAAAGGGGGTTTATTTGGCTACACAGTTACAGTCTTAAGGCCATAAAGTGTCCAAGGTAAGGCATCTACAATAGGGTACCTTCACTGGAGAAAGGCCATTGGCGTCCAGAAAACCTCTGTTAGCTCAGAAGGCATGGGACTGGCATCCACTTGCTCCCACGTTGCATTTCAAAATGGCATTCTCCAAAATGTTGCTCTTGGGGCATTTTGTCCTCTCTTGCTGCGGCTCCTCTTCAAAATGTCACTCTCAGTTGCTCTCCAAAATGTCACTCACAGCTGCACTGAGTTCCCTCTGTTTGTCACCTCATTTATATGGCTCCAGTGATTTAGTTCAGACCCACCCTGAATGGGTGGGGTAACACCTCCGTGGAAATTATCCAATCAAAGTCATCACCCACAGTTGGGTGGGTCATATCTCCATGGAAACATCCAATCAAAAGGTCACACCCTACTATGTGATGGTGCTGTGAACAGTTGATTGTACACCATGGATGACTGTATGGTATGTGAATATATCTCAGTAAAGCTGAATTTAAAAAAAAAAAGAAAGGGAGAAGGCACTCAGACATAGAGGAGGAGGCCATGTGATGATGGAGGCAGAGAGTAAAGTGCTGCAGCTACAAACCAAGGAACACCAAGGATTGCCAGAAAACAACTAGACACCAGGAAGGAGCAAGGGAGGGTTCTCCCCTTCATGTTTCAGAGGGAGCATGGTCCTGCTCACACCTTGATTTCAGACTTCCAGCCTCCAAAACTAGAAACAATAAATTTCTGTTGTTTTAAGCCACCCAGTTTGTAGTACTTTGTTACAGCAGCCCTAGGAAACTAAGACAGCAAGTGAAATTTATTGGAGAAATTGTGTAATCACCACCAATCCCACTATCCAGAGATTATTAACATTGGATATGTACTTCTGTATATTTTTTTCCTATGCATGACTTTGTATATATGGATATTTTTCTTTCCACAAAAATTGGTATTAAACTGTATATTCTAGTTTGTAACCTGCATATTTCATATAGAATTATATTGTTAACATTCTTCCCATATCAATAAATATTCTTCTATGGTATTAAAAAAAAAAAGTCACACTCTAATCAAAAAGATTAATCAATCTGCCCCCACAAGATTGCATCAAAGATAATGGTGTTTTGGGGGCCATAATACACACAAACCAGCACACCCACCAACCAACAGTAGTCCTAAAAATACTAAAGAATACCTAGGTCCATATCTGAGATTCTATAAAAGTTTCACTCACTAAGTTTACTTTTCAGAAACTTAAGTCCTCCAGAGTGTTCCTATGCCAGATAAGTCCCAGAACCCAGAGGCAACAGCCTCTCCAAGAACATCAACCAAATGCATTCCCCTTCCCCATAATGTCGACACCCCTTTTCAATATTGTGCCAGGTTGAATGTATTATGTTCCCCCAAACGCCATTATCTTTGATGCAGTCTTGTGTGGGCAGACATATTAGTGTTGATTAGATTGTAAGTCTTTGATTGAATGTTTCCATGGAGATGTGACCCACCCAACTGTGGACGAGATCTTTCATTGGATAATTTCCGTGGAGGTGTGGCCCCACCCATTCAGCATGGGTCTTGATTAGTTTATTGGAGCACTGTATAAGCTCAGACAGAAGGAACAAGCTTGCTATAGCCAAGAGGGACACTGAAGAATGCACAGAAGCTGAGAGAGTAGCTGCAGATGAGAGACAGTTTGAAGACGGCCGTTGAAAGCAGACTCTTGCTCCGGAGGAGCTAAGAGAGGACAAACACCCCGAGAGCAACTGAGAGTGACATTTTGGAGAGAAGCTGCAGCCTACAGAGAAACGTCCTGGGAGAAAGCCATTTTGAAACCAGAACTCCAGAGCAGACGCCAGCCACGTGCCTTCCCAGCTAACAGGTTTTCCAGACACCAACTGCCATCCTCCAGAAGGTACCTGATTGTTGATGCGTTACCTTGGACACTTGATGGCCTTAAGACTGTAACTGTGTAACCAAATAAGCCATTTTATAAAAGCCAATCCATTTCTGGTGCTTTGCATTCCGGCAGCATTAGCAAACTGGAACAAATATGAACAAGTTATGGTGGTCATGGCATTGAATCTTTATATAAATAATTTTTTCTTAGTTTCTAAGGTACTAGAATAGCTAGAAAGAAATAACTGACGATATTGACTCGGGCAAGATGGCGGCATAGAGAGGAGTGGAAGCTAAGTAGTCCCCCTGGAACAACTACAAAAAACCAGAAACAACTAGTAAATAATCCAGAATAACTGCGGGGGGACAAACAAGACCATCCATTCATCATACACCAACCTGAATTGGGAGGAATGCCCAAGAACACAGCATAAAATCTGTAAGTAAAACCTGCGGAACCAGGTCGGGAGACCCCCTCCCCCATAGCCCGAGCTGCGGAGCCTTGTGGTGCCAGAGAGAAGCTCTCTCCCAGCAAGTGAATACGGCTCAGCTGAGCTCCAACTGGGGTTTTAAGTAGCGAGTGTGAACTGCTCACTACAGGTACGCAGCCCCAAAAAACAGACAGAGGCTTTGGGTGACGACTGACCTGGGAGAGCCGGAGGATCGCCTTGACTGGGTCTGAAGGGGACTATCTGTTTCTTTTTCGGCTCAGTGGAGAAAGCCCCAGTCATTTTAAGTTTCCAGGGCTATGACTCGGGGAAGGGCGGAGACAGCACAAGCAGAGAGCAAGACCATTGAAATGCTAATGACCTCCACCTGGGGGGTCTGTCTTCTCTAGGAGGAAAGGGGTGGGGCCCTTTCCATTCAGAACCAGACCCCAGAGCCTGGGGGAACACGGCCATACCTCCTCACACCAGTCAAGAATTATAGGCTAACAGGCGTCACCTGCTGGGCAGAAAAGCACAGTGACCCGAGGCATCAAAGGGTGGAGCAATTTTCTAAGACACTCCTGCAGGGAAACCAGATACTGAATATTTCTTCCCTCTGGGACCTGAGCCTGTTCTGGTCTGGGAAAACCTGATTTGGATAACCAAGGAAACCATGCCTAGACAAACAAAGTTATGGCCCAGACAAAGGAACAAACATACACTTCAACTGAGATACAGGAATTTAAACAACTAATGCTAAATCAATTCAAAAAGTTTAGAGAAGATATCGCAAAAGAGATAGAGGCTGTAAAGGAAGCACTGGACATGTATATGGCAGAAATCAAAAGTTCAAAAAACCTACTAGTAGAATCTATGGAAATGAAAGGCACAACGCAAGAGATGAAAGACAATGGAAACATACAACAGCAGATCTCAAGAGGCAGAAGAAAACACTCAGGAACTGGAGAACAAAACACCTGAAAGCCTACATGCAAAGGAGCAGATGAAGAAAAGAATGAAAAAATATGAGCAACGTCTCCAGGAACTCAAGGATGAAACAAAGTACAATAATGTACGTATCATTGGTGTCCCAGAAGGAGAAGAGAAGGGAAAGGGGACAGAAGCAATAATAGAGGAAATAATCAATGAAAATTTCCCATCTCTTATGAAAGACATAAAATTGCAGATCCAAGAAGCGCAGCGTACTCCAAACAGAAGAGATATGAATAGGCCTACGCCAAGACACTTAATAATCAGATTATCAAATGTCAAAGACAAAGAGAATCCTGAAAGCAGCAAGAGAAAAGCAATCCATTACATACAAAGGAAGCTTCATAAGACTATGTGCGGATCTCTCAGCAGAAACCATGGAGGCAAGAAGGAAGTGGTGTGATATATTTAAGATACTGAAAGAGAAAAACCACCAACCAAGAATCCTGTATCCAGCAAAACTGTCCTTCAAATATGAGGGAGAGCTCAAAATATTTTCTGACAAACAGACAATGAGAGACTTTGTGAACGAGACACCTGCCCTACAGGAAATACTAAAGGGAGCACTACAGGGTGATAGAAGACAAGAGTGCGTGGTTTGGAACACAATTTTGGGAGATGGTAGCAGTGTAAGTACACTGAACAAAGGTAACTATGAATACGGTTGGGAGAGAAAGATGGGGAGCATGTGAGACACCACAAGAAAGGAGGAAAGATAACAACTGGGACTGTGTAACTTGGTGAAATCTAGAGTATTCAACAATTGTGATAAAATGTACAAATATGTTCTTTTACGAGGGAGAACAAGCAAATGTCAACCTTGCAAGGTGTTAAAAATGGGGAGGCATTGGGGGAGGGATACAATCAGCATAAACTAGAGACTGTAACTAATAGAATCATTGTATTATGCTTCCTTTAATGTAACAAAGGTGATATACCAAGGTGAATGCAGATAAGACGGAGGGATAGGGGAGGCATGTTAGACACTTGACATTGGTGGTATTGTCTGATTCTTTATTCTACTTTGATTTAAGGTTATTTTTCCTTTTGCTGCTTCCTAGCTGTCATTTTTTGTTTGTTTGTTTCCTCTTCCTTTTGCCTCTCTACCTTCTTTGACTCTCCCTCCTGCCTTGTGGAAGAAATGTAGATACTCTTGCTTAGTATGAGCCGAATGTTCAATTAGGATGAACTTAAATGTTTGGAAATGAACAGGGGTGTTGGTAGCAAGATGTGAGAATAACTAACAGTGCCGAATGGTGTGTGAATGAGGTAGAAAGGGGAAGCTCAGAGTCATATATGTCACCAGAAGGAAAGTTGGAGGTCAAAAGATGGAAATGTATAAAACTGAATCCTATGGTGGGCAATGTCCCTGATCAACTGTACAAATACTAGAAATCACTTCGTGAACCAGAACAAATGTATGACAATACAATTAGAAGTTAATAATAGAGGGGCATATAGGGAAGAACTATATACCTATTACAAACTATATACTACAGTTAGTAGTATTTCAACATTTTTTCATAAACAGTAACAAACGTACTATATCAATACTAGGAGTCAACAATTGAGGGGGTCGGTTAGGGATAGGGGAGGTTTAGAGTTTCCTTTTCTTTTTTTCTTTTTTCATCTTTCACTTTATTTCTTGTCTGGAGTAATGAAAAGTTTCTAAAAATTGAACAAAAATTAAGTGTGGTGATGGATGCACAGCTGTATGAGGGTACCCAGGGGCAAGTGATTGTACACTTTGGATCTTTGGATAATTGTATGGTATCTGAACAATCTCAATAAAAATGAAAAAAAAAAAAAAAGAAATAACTGACATGGTGAAACTAATATATAACATGCTTCAAAATTTGCTCTGTAGCTACTTGTTAAATTATACTTTGAAATTTATCACATTTCTGTATATATGTAATATTTCACAGTAAGGAAATAACTGAATTGTGGAACTGTAACCTATTAACATTCTTTGAAATTTGCCCTCAAACTACTTGTTAAATCTTACTTTGAAAGTTACCACTTTTCTGTAAATATGTTGTATTTCACAATAAAAATGTAAATATATATATACGTATATATATATTTAAACCTGCTTAGTTTGGGTTAGTAATTATGTCACTTGTTCTAGTAACCTACCAAAGACCAGTTAAACAGAAGTACTTGGATTATGAAAGTCTTTGGGGAAAAAAAACCTCAACAGGTACTCTGCTTTCTGTGTCCTTATGAACATTATGAAACTGTCTGGCTGGAAAGCTCCCTACTGATAATTCCTTTTTTATTATTTTTTTATAAATTCTCATCTTTGTTTTTTTTATGGTTTTGAGAGACAATGGTTGGGTTCCAGGATGCCAGTGGACTTTCTGTGTGTTCATTCACCTTGCTTCCTAGGGACCGTGGTTTGCTGTGAGTCATGTTGCGTCTGATTTATATTGGATCCGGCTGTGGAGCTGTGACTCAGCTGGGCTTCAGGCCCAATTTCCCAGCTCATCTTCTGAGGAATGGATGGCGAGGCCAGGACTAATGTCCTGACACATTTTTCCTTTTTCCTCTTGTACTTTCAGGATCTAAAGAGAACATCATTACTGAGAGCAGGCAGGTTCGCCTTGCCACAGGCCTCTTCCCAGTTGTCAGCCTCCTGAACCATTCCTGCAGCCCCAACACCAGCCTGGCTTTCACTGGCACTGTCGCCACCATTCGGGCATCACAGCAGATTGGAAAAGGGCAAGAGATTCTCCACTGCTATGGTGAGCTAGCCCTCCTCACTATCATCCTGCCCTTTTCCAGTAGAAAAGGACAAAATGGATAGAAATGAACAAGCCACTGTGCAGGTGCCCTTACCTGAAAGAGGCAGTGCATGCTTAGACACACAAACACACACACACACAGGCCTTTACTAGGGCCTTTTTGTGCCTAGCTATCATGAATCTCACAGCCTTATCCCTAAATGTCCTATTCTGAAAACGGATCCTATTCTGAAAATGGGGAAGGCACAACTTCTTGGCTTCTTTTTCTTCTGTTCCAGCAACTTGGAAGCTTATTTCTAAATCTAGTGTCAAAAATGTTGAATGAAGAGTACCTGTCACATGATGAATAATTGACCAGACCCTCTGCTAAGCTGAAATTTTTAAAGTAATGCTTGACTCTCTCTTTTTTTTTTAATTCAGTTTATTGAGGTATAATCACATATCCTACAATCATCCACAGTGTGCTTGACTCTCCCTTGCTTTAAATATGGACTGAGGGTGGTCTCTCTGCAGGACCTCATGAGAGCCGCATGGGTGTTGCTGAAAGGCAGCAGAAGTTGAGGTCTCAGTATTTCTTTGAATGCAACTGCCCTGCTTGTCAAAATGAGAAGCACAGAACCACCGCAAGGCCCAGGTGGGAAGCATTCTGTTGTAACAGTTGCAGAGCCATCATGCAGGTAAATCGCTCCCTCCCCTCTCTTCTCTGCATTTCAGGTGTACAACACAAAATCTCATAAATCTTTAGGATAAAGCCATGTGGGAACTTCTATGAGATGCAGATTCTCTGGTCCCACACCAGACCTGAAGAGTCAGAGACATTAGGGGTGGCTCCAGTAACCTATGTGGGGGCTTATAGGTGCCGAGAGTATTAACGTCTTCCCTCCCAGCCAGTCTTCCCTACATGGTACATTGATTGTCCATCTAAAGGAAGAGTAGAAAGAGGTTGGATTTAGTCAAGTTTCACTTGCAAATGACAGAAAATCCCACCTAAACTGGTTTAAGGGTGGGGGTGGGGGAAGACTGGGAATTTATTTGCTCAAGTAAGTCACTAAAAAGTCCCCCAATATGACCATTTCAGATACAGCTTAATCCAGGGGCTCACACAGTGTCACCAGGACCCAACTTTCTCTCTCCCTCTCTCAACTCCATTTTCTCTGTTAGTCCCAACCTCAGACAGGCTTCCCTCCATGCTGACAAAATGGCTGCCAGCAGTTTCAGCCTCTGTGCCACTCTTCCAACAGTGTGGGCAAAATTTTTATTGTGTTTCATTGATTCAGTAACTGTGGCTGGAGGAAAATCATGGTCAAACAGCCTTCCTCTAGGCATTTGGGCTTGGGGTGTAGACCACACTGAGCCCCATGCCCAGCCCCTCAGCCACAGGACACTGCCTATGGGAAGGTCCTTGGGAGAAATAGGGTTGCCGTTGCTGAGTGAGAGCTTAGATACTGGCATCTAAAAAAATAAACAGTCCACCTCAAAGATTTTCTCCTCTGCCAGAGGATACAGTTTATTTCTTAGGGGAATCGTAAGTGGAACATAGAGCTGGTTGTGTTGGCAAGCCAAAGTTACAAACCTAAATTCAAACGTGGGGGTACCTCACCCTCACACCTTTTTCTGTTGGTTTTCTTATAGCCTTTTCAAAACCACTAGAAATATTTCTGTCATGTAGAGTTCTGGCCCAAAAGAAAGATAAGAGACAGGCCATAGAGATGGAAAGAAATGTGGACTCTACCAGTTTGGTTCCAAAATTAAATCTCAAGGTGGGATCCAGGTACTGTTTTCAATAGAATTGCTGCCATCAAACCAAATTAAGTCAGGCTTTAATTATGATGTATTATTGCAGGAGTCTCTTTCCCCGTAGGGTCAGATATTGTGGGGCTGTACTATAATGCAAGCACATGAATGTTGATAACTGACTCAGGTATAGGAATAAAGATAAAACTGACTTCCACAGGGAGATGATGTGCTGAGCTGTGGTAACAGATCTTGTACACAATCGGTCAGCAGGGATCACCTGGTCTCTCGGTTACAGGGCCTTCAGCAGCAGGTTGGAGTGGCCCAGAAGCTTCTCAGAAATGGTAAACTAGGTGAGATTGGCTTCCTGCTTTGGTTTGCTAACTGTCTCCTTTTATTCATTCTCAGATCACCTTGGACTCAAGGATACCCAGTAATGATTGAAGAATTGAATTTAATTATCCTCATGCCAGCCACAAGATGGCTATGTAGTCCACTGAGACCCAAACCAACTCACTTAGTATGGTGTCCTTGAAAAAGGGCCAGATGATTTAAGCTGTTGTTCTCTTATATATCAGATAGCGAAGTTAAAGTTCCCATGACGACTAAAGGGTTATCTCTGACATTGATGAGCTTTGTGCATTTCCAGAAGTTCAGTGTCATTTATTTTATTTCCAGGGCCTAATGACCTAACTTCCTAGAAAGATTGTTCTGCCCTCATTAGAGTCAGTCTCTTCTAGAGAGTAGTGGGATGTGTGCCCAATAGATAAGAGTATCCTAATTTTTTTTAGAGAGTGAGTATGGAACAACCCCCATCACCATGAAAACTCTGCCTTAAGAGTGATGTCATGGGAATTTACCTGCCCTGTTTTATGGAAGTTGACCTTTAACTTAGTTTTCAGAGTCAAGAGAAATAATGACCATAAATGGAATGTAGAGCTGGTTGTGTTGGAAAACTTAAGTTGCAAACCCAAGGTCAAATGGGGCCTTACTTACCACCTTTTTCTATTGATGAAAAAGAAAACAGAAAAATAAGAAAACAGCAGCTTTGTAGGAACAAAGAAATACACCATTGCAAACCGGGACAATACAGGGACACAAAGGGGGAGTTTCCACATTCAGTCCAGCTATTTTAGAATTCAAGATCTGGGTTCTCACTTAAGGACTGGGTTCGTGTGTATAGTGATGCTGTTTTCCTTTGAATTGATAGAGCAAGCCATTCAGCAGTTGCTGGGGTGCCAGCGTGATGCTGAGAGCTTCCTGTCAGCAGAACACACCATGGTGGGCGAAATTGAGGATGACCTGGCCCAGGCCTATGCTGCCTTAGGTACAGCATGTGCCTTCATTTTCTACTCTGAGGAACAAGTCTGTCTGGTGTGGTTCACCGTGACCCTGGCCTTGGCTGGTTGGTTATCTCTTAGTCTCTAAACCAAGGCTGTTTTGCCTTCCATGCAACTTTACTCACCCTGAAAATATTTAACCACAATAGAGTGAGGTTCTTTCCTGGAACAAGACTTTTCTTTCCTTGCAGGAGATTGGGGAATGTCAGCTACCCACCTACAGAAGAGTCTCCGAATGGTTGAGGTTCGCCATGGGCCATCTAGTGTTGAAATGGGCCATGAGCTCTTCAAACTGGCCCAGGTCTTTTTCAATGGGTGAGTTTTTTTCTTGTTTCCTGGCACTTAACCAGGGCACATATTCTTTTGTCTTTTTTTAGGCTCTTCTATGTATTACTTTTATTCTGTTGTGCTTTTAAAAAGCATGTTGAAATAAAGAAATTTCTTTATTTCCCCTTTAGGAGAGATCCTTGCTTTCTGTTTTGCTGACAAACTTGAAGCTTTAGAATTTCCTCCTGAGAGATATGGGGAAAGCTCTTAGATCTGAAGCAAGTTCCCCAGGGAGAACTTGTCAAGCAGCCCTGCCCACCCACCATCACCACATGCCTTCTCCTTCCTCTCTGGTTAATCACACCCCTGTTGGCCCTCTCATTCCCAGCGTCCTCAACACCAGAGTCTCTGCCTTCACCCTACTCAGCATCCTATTCTTTTAGAAGCAGGGATTTTCAACCAGGGAGAATTTTGACTCCCAGGGCAGTCTGGAGACAATTTTGATTATCACTACTGACATCTAATGGGTAGAGCCCAGGGATGCTACTGAACACCTTATGGTGCACGGAATACCCCCTCCACCAGCACCACGAAGAATGTCAGCCCAAAATGTCAGTGGTGGTGAGGCTGAGAAACCCTGCTATGCTATAAAGGTTAAAAGGAAAGAAAAGTAGAGTTGATGAGCTGCCACCACATCCATTTTTACCACTGAGATTATTGGGAGGCCCAAATTTCAGTATGTTTGGATGGAATACCTCCAGATTTGAGAAAACTGCCACTGATGTATGTTGCTGTGACACAGTGTTTGAAGCTTGATCCTACGATCATGAATGGAGGGTGGACCTAGTGCCTGAGAAACATTTTTTCTCTCTCTCTGGCCAAATGGGAGAGAGAAAAGGGCTACAGAGCTAGGTCAGGGTTCAAATTTGTTATCCTAAAATGGAGACTCCTGAGTAAACCTTGGGATAAATATCATATTAAAGCTTTGCGCTCCCTAGTTTTCTCTGGATCCTGGAATTTTGATACTTTTTTTCATAACTTTTTTCTCAAACTCTGCCTTGTACTGTGCTTGTGAGTGAATCTTATCTACCCTTCTAGATTGTACGATCCTTGAGAACAGAGTGGTCTTATATAACTTTTCACAATATGTAGGCACTCAATTAATGTTTGCTTGATTGAATAAGTGCATTAACTTCTCTTACCTCCCTTGGTTCAGGTTTGCAGTACCTGAAGCTCTGAACACGATACAAAAGGCAGAAAAGGTTCTGTCAGTACACTACGGCCCTTGGAATGATGAGATTCAGGAGCTACAAAAGATGAAATCCTGTTTATTGGACTTGCCACCCATACCTATGGGGCCTTCAGTGTAGGGTGCCAACAAGACTTTGACCCACAGGAGAGGAGCCTCTGGAAGATGAGTTAAAGCCAAGCTGTCACCAGGAAGGACAGGATTTGCCTGCAAGTCACAAACCTAGTGTTTGAGGGGAAGGAAGCACTTCAGTTGGAAAGAGATGCTCACCTATTTTGATGACTGTTTCTGAAAATAATTAACTGCCCTCCACTAAAACTCCCAGTTCCCAGAAAAGATTTAAATGAGTATCTGGAGAGTCCAAGCTCTTTAAAAGGATTTTAGCTGATCTGCAGGCATCTGGGTTTTAGCCTTGGGTTTTGGCTAGATTCCATCTCACTAAATCATGATAGTTGGTTTTTGTGAAACATTCCTATGGCTTCTAGTAATGATGAAATGTTACATACCACTCCAGTGGGAACCTAAACTCTTTGTAGTTATCCTGTAACTTGGAAATAATTATAAAGCAAGTGAGGTTCCTTACCTCTAGAGACACACATATCTAGCTTCCTCTAATCCTTTGTTAAAACTGGTGGAGTATAAATTGTAAATAGAGAAGTAAGACGGGGCCATCCTATTGTTGGGCAGTTTCTTCCTGGGGTGGTATCTCTAAATATGTTTTCTACCAATTTTCCAATCCTTATTATTTGACTTTCATTCTATACTCTTGGTAAACTCACTGATGAAACACTAATAAAGTTAAACTTCTAGTAAAGATTTTATAACACATGTGCCTTCTTTCTCAGTTCTTCTATTTATTAGCAAGCCTGAAAGGAGACTTTTTTCCACCAGACCTCCCCAAGCTGGCAAATGAAAACAGACTGCATGAGTACTGACAAGGGAAAAAGCCTTCAGAAGATGCTGATGGAATGGGCACTGCTGCCTGTGGCTAGAGATAGGCGGTAGGATGGCAGCTCCCTTCCATGCTGATGTGTAGCGATAGTCCAGACCTCATCCCAGGCAGAAGACCAGGAGACTAAGTCAGAACCCTGGTTGCTGAATCACCTGTGGTGACAGGTGATCCGGATGAACTTGTGGGAAAGAATGCCAGATCTACATTGCTTTGAGAACATGCCCACCCTGGCCATGCCCAAGAAGTGCCAGTTGTTACCATGATTTTATAATCAGAAAATGAATAGCTCAGAAGATGCCTGGTGGGTGCTTTTCAGGAAGCTGAGTGTTTGGAACAGTTAACACTCAGGCATTTATTAAATGAAGGTCAGGATTTCATTTATCTTTCTTTCTACTACCTCACTGTGGCAAGGCAATGGCTGATGAGACTTTTTGGTAGAGCTAACTTTTCCAAGAAAAAAAATTAGTCCTGTGGGCAATTCTATAGTTACTCTGTTCCAAGCACTTGGCATGTTTCATGTTCTCAAAAAGGCTCTCTTGTGCTATGTAAAACAGGCACACTTCCTTTAAAAGAATGTGTGTAGAATTTTTGCATACTGGATGCTGCTTTATGCATACTTGAGAACTTTCTTTAAATGTTTTGTAAAGAACTATTTCCTGAAGTTACAGATTACCTCCCTCATCTGTCCATGTGTTATCCTATATTGTCACATGTGAGGATATCCGATATTAAATGAAGGCTGTCTTTGCTCACATTAAAACCTAACATCTGATCAACTGATTGCAGGGAGAGGACTTGTCCTCCTAGAGGGATTAATGGTCCTAGTACATGAATATCCTGAGAGCAGAGAAGCAGTCCCCACATTACAAAATGCAGATAACCAAAAGTTCTTGTAAATGATGACTTTCTGCAGAGTTTAGGTAGAACAAGGCTGTAAGTACAGGACCAGCAAATTCCTGGTCTTCATATTGAATTTAACATAGTCAAAAGAGGAGGAACAAGGTCAGAAGAGTAAAGGATAATCCGTACTTCAACACCGTATACAAAAATCAACTCAAAAAGGATCAAAGGCCTAAATATGATGACTAGAATGATAAAACTCCTAAAAGAAAATGTAGGGAAGCATCTGCAGGACCTCGTGTTAGTCAGTTCTTTCTTAGACTCTACACTCAAAGCACAAGCATCAAAAGAAAAAAAAATAGATAAATGGGATCTCATCAAAATTAAAAATTTTTGTGCATCAAAGGACTTTATCATGAAAGTAAAATGACCCCTACACGTTGGGAGAAAATATTTGGAAACCACCTATCTGATAAGGGTTTAATATCCAGAATATATAAAGAAATCCTTCAATCCAACAACAAAAAGACAAATAGCCCAATTAAAAACTGGCCAAAAGACTAGAATAGACATTCCTCCAAAGATGATCAAGAAACTCATGAAAAGATGTTCAACATCATTAGCCATTAAGGAAATGCAAATCAAAACCACAAGATACCATTTCACACCACTAGAATGGCTACTGTTTAAAAAAAAAAAAAATACAGTTGTTGGAGAGGATGTGGAGAACTAGGAACACTCACTCATTGCTGATGGGAATGTAAGAGGGTGCAGCCACTGTGGAAGACAGTTTGGCAGTTCCTCAGAAAGTTAAGTATAGAATTACCATATGTACCGGTTTGTATATATTATGTCCCCTAGAAAAATTCATGTTCTTTGGTGCAGTCTTGTGGGGGCAGATGTATTAGTGCTGATTAAGTTGGATCCTTTGGATTAGGCTGTTCCCATGGAGATGTGACCCACCCACCTGTAGGTGATAACTGATTAGATCATTTCCATGGAGGTGTGGCCCCGCACATCCAGTGTGAGCCTTGATTAGCTTACTAGAGCCCTATATAAGAGCTCAGACAGAAGGAGCTTGCTGCTGCAACTTACAGAGACATTTTGAAGACAGCCATTGAAAGCAGAGTTTTGCTGACGCTTTGGAGGTGCTAGCCCAGAGTTTACCCCAAGAGGCTGACAGACATTTTGGAGAACACCATTTTGAAATGCAACCTGGGAGCAAGTAGACACCAGCAACATGCCTTCTCAGCTAACAGAGGTTTTCCAGATACCGATGGCCTTTCTCCAGTGAAGGTACCCTATTGTTGATGCCTTACCTTGGACACTTAATGGCCTTAAGACTGTAACTTTGTAACTATATAAACCCCCTTTATAAAAGCCAATCCATTTCTGGTACTTTGCTTAACAGCAGCATTAGCAAACCAGAACACCATATGATCCAGCAATCCTACTTCTAAGTATATACCCAAAGGAACTGAAAGCGAGGACTTGAACAATTTGCACATTGATGTTCATATTGACATTATTCACAATTGCCAAAAGATGGAAGCAACCTAAGTGTTTATCAACCAATGAATGGATAAACTAAATATGGCATACGCACACAATGAAATATTATTTAGCCATAATAAGGAATGAAGTTCTGATACATGCAGCAACATGGATGATAAACCTTGAAGACATCATGTTTAGTGAAATAAGCCAGAAAAGGACAAATATTGTATGATCTCAATGAAATGAAATAATTAGAATAAGCAAACTCATAGAGTCAGAATCTAGAATACAGGTTACTGAGGTGGGAGTAGGAAGTGGGGAGTTAAGGTTTAAATTATATAGTTTCTATTTGGGATGATGGATAAGTTTTGGTGATGGATGGTGGTGATGATAGCACAACATTATGAATGTAATTAATTGTAATATATACAATTATATATTTAAATGTAGTTAAAAGGGAAATTTTAGGTTGTATGTATGGTACTAGAATAAAAATTAAAAAACAAAAAAAGTCATGTGGAAAACCTTATGAAAATATTCTGACTTACTAGGGCAAAAATGAAGCCCAGAAATCCTTAAAATCTTCCCAGGTGATTCTGATTAATGGCCAGTTTCAGGAATCAAAAGTGTAACAGAAAAAACATTTTGCCTGATCATCAGTATTTGAGTAGTGTTATGTCTAATAGCTGTGCATGCATTCAACATACATTTATCAACCATCTACTATGTGTTGGCTCATTGGTGGGTTTTGGTATACAAAGAAAAATAAAATATGGTCTGTGTCCTCAAAGCATTTACATTTCAAGCAGGGATGCTGTTATGTATTAAATCATGTCCCCCAAAAGACATGTTCAAGTCCTAACCCCCAGTCCTGTGAATATGAACTTATTTGTAATAGGATCTTTGACTATGTTATTAGTTAAGATGAGGCCAACCTGGATTGGGGTGAGTCTTAATCCCATATGACTGATGTCGTATATGCAGAGTAAACTTGGAACACAGGAAGTAGGAGACAGACACAGAGAGAGAGACATGGCATGTGAAGAAGGCAGAGATTGAGTTGTGCCACAAACCAAGGAACATCCTGGATTGCTGGCAAGCCACCACTAGAGCCCTGCAGGCTTCAGAGGAAGCATGGCCCTGCTGACACCTTGACTTTGGACTTCTAGTCTCCAGAACTGTGAGACTATAAATTTCGGTTGTTTTCTTTTTGAAAACATAAAAAAAGTTAAGGATAAAACTCTTTTATTGCAAAGTAGACATTGAAACATTATAGGGGCAGCCTTCATGTAATATATAATCTGCCATCCCTCTGGAGTTATCTTCTTCTACGGTATCTGAACATTGAACTGGGGCATTAAGTGCTCCTGGGATCCAGAATTTTTCCTATGAAGAGAAGGGCTCCTGTGTCTGAATCCCTCAGTACAAAGATGAAGGGTTGGTTAAGGTGATAGTCCAGGGAAAAGGTGAGACTGGCCGGCTGGAGCTCCTGGGTTGGGGTGGTTCCTGCCCCATCCTCATTCCACTCAATGCCAGCCCGGTGTTCCACCTGAGTAAGTTTGATTGGTTTGCCTGTGATCTTGCTAAAGTCTGGAGAATCAAACAAGGATTGGAGCTCTGCAGAGATCAAGAGAAATTTCCATTAAAACACTGCCTTACCCAACACCCCAAGGGGAAGTACAGTCTTGATTCTTAAATCCAGGTTCTCAAGAAGGCAGGCAAGCTGGGAGTGGAGCACAGCTTTTGGCCATCTGTGAGGTATGCAGAATTCTAAACTGGTTGGGGGTTGAATTGATTTCCCCAAGAGCACAAAGCAAATGAGGTGAGGATTAGAATCTAGGTCAAACATACCTATTTTAAGAAGCAGTGATTTAGCTCCTGCTACAGGATGTATACTCATGGGATTGAGGAATGAGTCTGATAAGGAAGGTAGTTCGTTCACCCTCCAGCACTATTAGAATTAAGGAACCCTTGATGGCCTCCCTACAAGGCCATCATGCTCTTGAGCTCTGCTTAACAAACCAAAAGTCTCAAAGACTCAGTCCCCCCAGAACAAACAGGTGTTGTAGACATACTCATCTCTTGCATGGACTTGGTGACTTCACCGTCGTAACTTAGCTTCAGCTTGGGGATAGTCAGGACTGCTTGAACGGTCTTCAGTTCTCGGTCTATGTCATGAATGAACTCAGAGGTGAGACTCTCTTCTATCATGGTCAAGTTCTGGGTTGCTTTCATGGTCAGGAAGAAGATGATACTCATGCTTCCAGTTAAGGGCAGCTGGGCGATCTGGAACAACAGGGAGGAAGCACATGCCTTAGTCCTTTAGGGCCAGCAATCCATGATGTTTCATCAGAACCCTACGGACTTCAGAGGAAGCACTGTCCTGACACCCACTGAGAAGGGCTTTCTTCTCTCCTGTGCTGGAGCCCTGGCCTCTTGCTTTGCCCCAGCCATCAATCTATTTAGCAATTGTCCCCATAGGCTGTTGCTCTCTAGTGACAAGTCATTTCTTGCTGTTTCCTTAAAAAGTCTGCTGTTGTCTTTTCCTACATCAGCCTAATGCTGGTCAAAGTTATCTGCTGAAAGAATTTTCTCCTCTGGTACTAAGAGCTAGAATTGAATTCCAGGTCTGTGTTTTCCCCCAAGTTTTACTGATATCTGGACTAGACTGGACTCTAGAAATGGGGCCAGTGGGTACAGCAAGTACAAAAGCAGCAATAAATGGGTCCTTGGGCAGAGGTTCTTAGACTAAGGTACATGGAATGAACGGCATCGGGGTCCCAAGAGCCCTGAAATCATAGAGAGATAGATAGAGAAGGAGGGAAGGAAGAAGGAAGGTGAAAGGAAGGAAAGAACGAACACCAATATTTGAATGCTTACTCTTGAGGGCCCATTTCATATTGCCTTATTAATCCTTACAACAAACTCTGAGAGGTTAAGTTTTGATAACTACACTCTCATTTTAAGAAGTGAAAGGCTGAAAGAGGTCATTAGCTTTGTTCAAGCACACAGCAGATAAAATTTTGACAGTTGTCTCAAAGCTCATTCTATTTCCACTGTATCATTCTGCCTCTATGTCCTCTCCCCACAACCCCCAGTCCTCTTACCTCCCACCCATCTTGCCCCACAGACCTTGCAGTTGAGGTCAGAGTCCAAGCCATAGCGTATAATGGCCTTAGGATCTGACATCATGGGGACTTTCACAGTCCTCTCCTCATCCAAGTGGAAATCCTCAAGGGAAGTCTTTCTGGAGTCAAACTTTGTTACCCATTGCCCTGGAATGAAACAAACAGTATCCTGAGGCCCAGACCAGAAAGGCAGTGGGACCATGCTGTGTCCCCAAAACATGTTGTTGAAAATTGCCCAGCTGAAGGAATCTTTGTCATCAGAGACCCTGACACATCAGGAAGTGGTTCTATCTCAGAACGTGTGCCTTGGAACACTGTGACCGCGGGTACATTCCACAAGCATTTTATTGATTTTACTCTGGATTATATAAGTTCTGTAATAGCCTGGGAGAAGGGTGTACTCTTTTACAGTGTTGTCTCTGGGAGATGCAATTGAAGGATATCAGAACTGGAGGGGACCTCAGAGATCATCTTATCACCCTACTCATTTTGTAGCAGAGAAAGCTGAAGCCCAAAGAGGTGAAGTGACTTGTCAGTGTTCACACAGAGAGCTGACAGCCACGCACACTTGGTTATCTGTAGCCTTTAAAATATCAGTGTTTAACCACATCTTTCAGTCACGGAAATCAGTGCTTGAAGTTGGAAACCATCTGGGTCTCTCTGGGAGTTTGGGGGTTCACTCTAACCAGTATTTGATAGGTGGTTCACAAGCATTTCAAGGGGGAGGTGGACCCAAAAACCCACCCAAGGCCTTATCGAGTGGGGCTGGTATCAAACGAGGCCTGTGGCATGACCTCTGGGCACAACTCCACAGTCTAGAAGAATAAAGTTAGATGATACACAAGTGGTTGACAACCACCTGCTGTGGCCCAGATACAGTATGGGATTGTTGTGAAGATGAGAAATGACATACACAAATTGCCTATGAAGGAGTGGTTTTATCCTCCTTTTAAAGATGAGAAAATGGGCCCAAAAAGGTTTTGAAACTTGTGCAGGACTCTACAGCTAGTAAAGGCAGAGCTGGGATTTGAACTTTATCTGACTCTAAAGCCAGAGATCTCACCCAGTGCCCAGCCCCAAATAGGCACTCAAGCACTGAGTTCCTTGACCCTCTCTGCTATTCATTCTCCACAAGCCTCTTAAACTTGGTAGACACTTATCAATTGTTTGCTGATATCTTACATCTGATTGTCATCAGCAGATAACCCTCGGGTGAGTCTTTCTCAGCTCCCGCCACCCCCGGCTTTGCCTCCGAGTTCACTTTGGGCACTTCTCTTTCCCAGTTCTCTCTGATACCTCCTGACACCCTTGGCCAAAGGAGAAGTGGAGAAGCCCTCACCCTTGAAGTAAGCCACACCGAGGAGGAGAATGCTGATCTCACTGGGCATCTCCCTTGTAGACCTAGGGATTTTCCCTTTCATCTGGGCCTGCAGCCAGTTGTTAACCTCCTGAAGGTCCATGCGAGGGTTGCCAGTCAGGATTCTGGGCCTGGTGCCATATGACTTTTCCAGTGGTGCGACAAAGCTGGATTTTATCCTCAGCTCTGGGAAGAAGTGGAGCAGAGTTTAGTGCATGAAAGCTAAACCAGCATGCTCTCCAAGAAACCAGGCTTCAGAGTCAGAAGGCCCCGACTTCCTGCCCAGCCTCCTCCTGGGACTTGCCAGGACTTCACACCAGTTTCCCCAGATCTGGACAGGGAACAACTGATTTTGCTCATTGCTGTTTCTCTTCTTGCTATTGTCCTCCCCCCACCCTCCCACTGTCTCCTCCAGCCCACTTCCTCTCTTTGATCCTCTTTGAGCTCAAGGGGCCCTTCCGGGTCTGGCCTGAGATACATGGTCTCTGGTTTAGAAAGAAGCCCCCAGGGTGTAGTTCAGTTTGCCCTACACTCCTCAGGCAGCCCAAGGGAGGTGACTCACTCTTCTCAAAGATGAGCCGGGAAGCGCTCTTGAAGTTCTTTTCAGGGGCGGTGACGGTGGCAAGGAGTTCCTTGTAGGTACCGTGAATGTCTGGGTTGCTGATCAGGTCGTAATAGAGAGCCCGGTGCATGATGGTCTCTGTTCGCTGATCCGCTCCTGCCACGGAGACGAGGACGTGAGCTTCCATAGCTGCCCAACTCAGGCCGTCTCCCAGGACAGGGAGTACTGTTACTCCTTTTGATCTGCTGAAAGCCTGAGTGGGCTGATATTGGAGATATTCTAGGGGGGCAAGGAATTTGAAGGCATTGGAAGAAATGGGGACTCGATCTGAGAGATCTTCCTAAAGGAGGCTATAAGCATGAGGCCTAGAGAGATGAGACTGAGGGATCCTAGTCCCTGTACTTTCCCTCACAGCACTTACCAGGCTGTTTTGTAGCTTCCTGTTTGTTCCTCCTGTAAAGTTGACTGTGACCCCAGCTGAGGGCAGAGACCACATCTGCTTGTATGCGTTTATATACCCAGCACCTGGCCTACTGGTTGACTCCTAGTAGTGGCTTGTTCACTTCACACATGGTGAAGTTACCGTGTCAATAAGTGGCCCTCAAGACCGCATGCCAGCATCGGTGGTGCTCCGCACCATTCCAAGAAGCGAGGGAATTGTGTGTGTCCAGCCTTTGAGCTCCCACTCACATGAGTTGGGACCCCACTGAGGCCAGAGCTCTCAGAGCCTCTTGGCCCCACCTTAAGGCAAAGTGTCCCTAAGGCGTAGAGCACACAGGTGCACAGGCCTTATGGGGCCTCTCTAGGGCTGTCACAATTCCGGGGTTCTGGGACTTGCTGCATCTGAGAGCTCACCCAGCGACAGGGCAGAGAATGCTGTGGCCACGCTGAGTGGGGACAGGAGCACGTTGGCAGTAGGGCTCATACTGGACTTCATACGATACAGGTCATAGCCAAAGTTGGAGACCGCTGCTGCCAGCTTATTCACGGGCACCTTGAAGAAGGGATCCTCCTCCTCCACTGGCACCCCCGTGTCGGGGGCCACAGAGGCCTGGAAGAAACAGGAAGACCTGGTATTGAGTTCAAGGACGAGTGGCGATGAGTCCTGAGCAACATCTCTCCTAATTGCTCTGATTGGAGTTGTCATGCTGGCCCCAGATCATCTTTCCTAATGTCAGTAAGTTTGGCTGAATGTTGGAATGAGTTTGTGCCCCCTGGGCGTGCCTGCACTCGGCTGGAGAGAGGCAGGCAGAAAAGAGGTTATTAGCTGGCCAGGTGTAAACACTTGTAACCTGTGAGCCTCCTATCTTCATGGCCCTGATCACATACCTCCTCCACCACAGAGTTCCCTGATCTGAAGGGACCTTTGGGTTTTCTGACCTTTTTCTTCAGAGTCAGGTGACACATATTAACCACCTGCCATGTGCCCGGCTCTGTGCTTGTTCTTTTCATTTGTACTTCATCTCATACTTGTTCGTGGATTTGCCTGGTACCCCAGAAAACTAATATCCCCAAACACTAAGTTCCTTGAAGATAAGAGCTGAATCTTTTATCTTTCCTCAACACCTACAGTGTTGGGTATTCAGTTGGTGAGAAATAACCAAATGGCCACAGTGGGCCTGAAAGGATGGATGTTATTATCCCATTTTAGAGATAAAGAAATAGAGACTCAGGTAAAAGTGACTTGCCTAAGGTCACAAAGCTAGCGAGAGGTAGAGCTGGAGTTCTAACTTGGAACGCACAACAGAGTCAGGTCTCCAGCCGATATGCCCCAGCCCCTCGTGTGACAGCCACCCCCCACTGCCACCTACAGAGACTTCCACCAAGCATATGATCTGGCTTCGCAACCAGTCTGTGCTCTCCCTGGGCAGGGAAAAGCTCTGTCCAACTCTTACATCCTCTGCTGCATCCCTGGATAGAGTCTGAACAAATGCCCGAGAGCAATGCCCACTTGATAAGACCACGAGTAGAACAGGTAATGAGACAAGGTCCTCCCTGAAGGGATGGCCCTGGACTTGTTCAGGTACTCTTGAACTTCACTCTTTTGAATCTTATTTTTGTCCCCACTGTGTTCTGTGAAAGATGGAGCAAGATGTTTTCTCTCTGTTTTGCTGTTGGAGAAACAAAGGCCCTGCCTAGATGCAAAGGCCAAAGCCTGACCTGGGACCTGGGTGCCCGGCTCCCATGCTGCCTGCCGAGGAGGAGCTCAGATGTCTCCAGCCCCCACCCTGCTCACCGACCTCCTCCTCGCTGCCAGCGGTGTTCTGGGAGCTGCCGTGCCCGAGGAGGGCTCCAGTCCAGAAGAGTAGCACAAGGGCCTGCATCCCGGGGCCTGAAAGAGAAGCGAGGCAGCAGGCTGCTCCCCTCACCCCACCACCCTGCACCCCTGTGCCACCCTGGGCAGGAGCACCTTCTCACCCGCTTTCCAGCCTGGAAGTAAATCCTTAGCTTGATTCTCCCTCCCTCCACCTGCCTCATGGCCCACTGTCTTATCGTGGGGTTGTGCTTCTATCCGGGTCAGAGGACCCACCTTCAAATCTAAAGCCACAGTGCAGTGAGGATCCAGCAGTGGACTTCTCTGCAGAGTACCCACTAGCAAAAATGCATAATAAGGCTTTTCCCTAGAGGAACCCAACCAGCTCATTTTACAGATCTGGGGACAGAACCCAGGTCCCATACGTAGACTCATAGAACACTGAAAATGGGGACACCGGTCCGGCCTCTGCTTGTCCCAGAAGCTCTTCAGGGCTCTTTGTGAGTCCTTCTGACCAGAAGCTTGTGGCGTCGGAAGGGAGCTCCCTCCCTTCACAGACAGGTCTGTTCCAAGACTCCCGCTGTCACGTTTCAGAGCGCAGTGTCTGGGATCAGACAGCCTGGCTTCAAATCTCAATTCTGCCTCTCAATAACTCTCTGAGTCTTTTTTTTTTCCCTTCTGCAAAATGAAGATAAAATAGTACTTACCTATTTTTATGAGACTTAAATTAGATAATGCCTTAAGAGCACTTAACAATGCCAGAGACAGAGTAAGTGCTCCCTATAACTCCAATCCTTTGGCTCTACTTCTCCCTCACAGAGCCTCATTGTCTTCCCCCTACCAGCCCCTTCAGGTACTTGAAAATAGCTCTAAATTCTCCAGAACCTACTTGACTCCAGGTTGAACGAGGCTGTTTCATAATTAGACAAGCCAAATGCCTTCACTTCCCCAGCAGTGGGCCTCTCTGACCAGGCTCTGGTCTGGTACCTTGACCGCAAGGTAAAATTCGGAAAGCCAGGTGCAGGGCTCCAGGTGCACACCAGCCCTCACCCTCTTGGCCCTCCTGCATTCACCTCGACCACGAGCTTGTCCCTGGAGTCAGGATCTGGGGGCGGGAAGATGAATGCAGAGGGTGAAGTTCCCAGTATCCCAAGAGGCCTTCTGGTTAGAGAGTGGAACAGGGCCTCAGCAGCCAGGGCCCTCGGCTGCTCTGTGCTCTCCCTCCATACATTAGGCCAAGTTAAGAACTTACAATCCTAACCACTTTGTCTCCCCACCCCACTACCTCCACCACCACCCCACACACAGGCCAAGGGTTTTTGGGCTCCTTCATTATCCTTTTACACACACGTACGTACATACTTTTCTGATTTCCCAGAACAAGTTGGATCAGGAAAGTTGGGAGTGCCATGTGTGATTTTTGGCAAAAGTTCTTAGAATTAAATCTGCTAATCCACTGGACAACATTGTAGAGCATGACAGGCAACAAAAGAAAAGACTGCATCCTGAGCTTGCTCAGCTGAAGGCTGGACTGCCTTTGGGAACCAGCCTGGTTTGCTTTTCTAAACACTGATCCTGAGCTTGCATCTCAGAGTGAGAGTTCCAGCTACCCCGTAGATATTCTCGGTCAGCTGCTCTTCCCCATGGCTGCCCTGCCACTTAAGGAGAAATCTGTTGAGAAATCAGGAAGAGCTTTCTGCAGTGCAAGACAGAGAACTTAACAGCAGCCAGACTTAAAGCTGCTCCCTCCACCCTGCCAGCCCCACCCAGAGCCAACCCCACTTGAGCCTCAGCAGAATGGTTTACTTGGAGACTGAAAGCTCAATGAGACTCAGGGAGATGAGGCTGGAGGAAGTGCTGTTAGCTCTTGTCCCTCTGGCTGGGTTAGGAAAATGAGAGAAGGGAGGAGATTCTGGCAAAGCTTTTAGAGAAACTAAGTTCACAATTCAAATGCCCTTGAAAGTGGTGCCTTCTGGTGTCCCTGCAGAGCCTGAAATCATGTGACTGATCACTGTCACCTCCGGGTAGGCTGAGGACTGAGAATGTAGTGAGGGAGTCAGGCAGGAAAAGGCACAAAAGCTGGCGCAGGGCCAGACATGGGGCCGTGTAGTATTAATTGCATCTCTGAATCTCCTACCTTAGAGATGAGGGAAGGGGAGAGACTATTGATCCCCCTATAAGGGCAGTGAGGTGGCAGGGGGGCCCTCAGGGCACCCTCGACTCCCCGTCGAAGGCAACTGTTCTGTTGGCTGGTGTGGGCAGCCATTGGCCGGCCAGGGACACAGGGACAGTGGTGCCATCCTGTCCAAAGGGCAGTATCCAAGCCAGGTGCCTGCCCTGTCAGGTGGGGGAAGGGTATGTGGAGGAGGTAGATGTCCTCCCTGTCCAGCCAAGGTCAGGCTTTGCTTTCCCCCATGTTGCCCAAATCAAGAGAGACTCAAGGAGCTGGGATTTTGTGATCTTGCCTCCAAGCTGGGAGAACAAGTTGTAGCCAATACATGTGTTTCAGATTAAACCCAATTGCAAGACAAACACCATCCCTCCTCCTCCTAGATCCACAAGGCCTTCAAACCACATGGCTGGGACTTCGTGGGCAGTACAGGGAGGCCCCTCCCTCTCCCTTGGTCTGGGAGGAAGATTCCAATGGGTTCCCTCCAGGTCCACCCAGCATGAACCCACCAGCCCCCAGGCAGGTTCCTTCTGAAGTCTTCAAAACTCAGTGAGACAGGCCAGGGTCCCCCAGAGGTATATCGCCCCCCTATACCCCAGAAGGACCAGCCCTAGAAAGTAACCCCCTGGCACCTTTCCCCTCCCACCCTCAGCCTGGGGTGAACTGGTGGACCTGCATGGGGCATGAGCCAGATAGTGACAGGGTTTCTGGGAACTCTGCAGCTTTTCTTTGGCTCCTGGCTGTGGCTTGCCCCAGGGAGCAAAAGAAGTGGACAGCCATTCTCTCCAACAGTGGCAGCTGAGCCCCCCAATCCCTATAAACAGGCTGGGTTTTTAAATAGTGGTCATTTTTTGTGAAAAGCCAAAGCCTCAAGGGTCCCCCAGATTTCATTGCAGCTAATTGGTCCTAAGAGAAAGGGTGGGGTGGAGTAGAAGGACCCAGCTATCCTCCTTCCAGTTGTAGAGCAGGGCTCACAGGGAAGTTATCTTTGAAATCAACACCAGCTGATTTTGAAAACCAAGCAGAGAATTGGGCTGAAGCCAAGGCCCGGTTGCAGGAGGGGCTACCTCCCTGGCTGCCCCTGGTGGGCTCAGAATCCCTTTCAAGTGCTCCTGGGACCTAGACCCATCTGTTTAACTTTTTTAGCTTCTCTTAGCTTCTTCCCCACGACTGCCCGCCGCCACTGTTTTGCACGCACTTCATTCAAAACTCTTTCCAGCCTCTTTTCCCATTGGTGCAATGGGGTTCGGGGATATTTGGGTCCTGGCCTTTTGACACCCCCCTACTCCATCTGCCCTCTTTCATCTACTCACCCGGGTGCCCAAGCTGCAGGGGCTACTGTCTCCCCACCTCCTCTCTCTGCACCCCTCTTTTCTGCTCCCAGGGGTACCCCTACCTCTCCCGAGCACCTCCTGCCCCGGGGAGCCTTTCCCATCTTCCCCTGACATGCAGACCAGACCGGGAGCTGCTTTACCTGCGGGTGTGCTGCGACTCCACTCCCAACCTAGGTCCGGCTAAGCCGTGCACTGAGTGGGCTCCAGCTAGCAAACAGCTTTTTTTTTTTGAGCCCTCCCAATCCAGCAGCCAGCAGGCTTCAGATTACAGCTGCTCCTTTCTTAAAGCGACCTGCACTCAATTGAATTCTGTGATTGCATCATTGTCTGGAGTAAACTTTAACCCACTGCTGTCCTTCCACTGCACACCCCCGAGACACACACATTTGCAACTTGTTCTTCTACCGCACCCTCCTTTAGGGCACTGGCCTTCCTCACTGCCTGCTGGGGCTCCCCGGCCAGCCCTTGGTGGGAGACAGGACTGAGGAATCAACTCTTGCAGGAGGAGGCCAGGGGGACCTGCTGGTGGAGTGGAGAAAACACTGGCCCCCTACTGGGAGTCTGGTTTCTTCCTGGGCCTGGGCGCCGGCGCTAACCGAGGGCTTTGGGGTCAGGTGGTTCTCACGGCTCCTCCCTTTCCTACGTTGAAAAACGAAGGAAGGAACTGGGATGTCTGCTTGGTTTCTGAAGACTCAGAGGGCAATGGGATATTTGGAGGAAGACGTGAGACCCCCCCCGTATATGCTAATGGTGAGAAGAACTACGATGCACTGCACACCAAGCTAGGCACGGGAGAAAACTTGGGGCCTGCCTGCCTCGGGGTGTTGGGGCACTTGAAATGAGGTTGTGAAACTAAACATTTGCATAAGAAATAATTAATTAGACCATATAACAACGTTTTCTGAGTAGGTATAGGTCCTGGCCAAAAGTTTAATGGAAGAAGAGATCAGCAAAAAAAAAAAAAAAAGTGCTCCGAGGAAGAGAAATTTTAGGGAAACCTGCAAGTGTCCTTACATGGGGCTCAGGGAGCAGAATGAGGCCCCTGGGTAGAACAGTCCAGTGGGCAAGGTTCAGCTTTGTGTAAGGGAGAGCATGTCAACAGTCAGGGGTCAGTGTCTTTCAGCCAAAAATCGTCAAATATGTCTGTGCCAGGCACCATGCTAGTGGGAGGAGGCGGAGTACACAGACAAAGAAGACACAGTGTCCACCCTCCAGAAATGTACTGGCTAAGGGAGGCTGACGTGAGAACAGAGCATTCCAGTATAACGTGGCTCATCCTGTAATAGTGGCTCTGTAGCCATGCGGCCCCATATGGTATTGGCCATGGAACCCTTGAAATGTGACTAGTCAGAATTGATATCTGCTGGAAGTGAAAATACACACCAGATGTTGAATGCATCCATTGAAGATGAGAAAAGAATAATCTTAATAATCTTTATTTTGCTTACATATTAAATTATAATATATTGGGTTAAATAATATATGTTATTAAAATTAATTTAACCTATTTCTTTAATTTTTAATGTGGCTACTAGAAAATGTAAAATTACATATGCAGCTTGCATTTGTGACTCACACTTTATTTCTATTGGCTAACAGCTCTCTGCAGGATATTGTGGCAGCATAGTTGAGGTAAGCGTTAGTACAATTTCCTAGAATTTATGAATCTAAGCTGAGCCTCGAAGGATGCGTAAGAGTGGCTAGGCATAGAAAAGTGGGAAGGGCAATCAGGTGGAGGCCAAACAGTGATCATCCATGTGGACAAATTAGAATTAGATCCCTATCTCACGCCATATACAAAAATTAACTCCAGGCACATTAAGGATTTAAATGAGAAAAACAATTTCTGTTTCTGCAGAATCTTTTCTAATGAATTTTATTCAAATCATTTACTTATTTTTGAGTAGGTATTTATTCACATAGTTCAGAACTCAAAAGCAGTAAAAGGTATCCAGCAAGAAAAAGCCCCCCTCACTCTGGCCTCTAGTCACCCAGTTCCACTCCCTGGATGCAGCCAATGCTAATCTTCTTGTGGACCTTTTCAGACATGTATTACACCTAGGCAAGAAAACACACACACACACACACACACACACACACACACACACACACACACATATATAAAACTTGCAAAATTATAAGTTTTAGAAGAAAATATAGATGGATACCTTTTTGACCTCTGGGTAGACAGAATTTCTTAAATAAGACACAAAAAACACAGATTATAAAAGAAAAGACTTACAAGTTGGTCACTGAAATAAAAAGAAAACTTGTTTCATGGACAGATGATATAAAACAAAGTGAAAAGATAAGGCTCACACTGGGAAAAAATATTTGTAACACATATAACAGGCAGAAAGATTACTAACTATATATTATAAAGCACTACAAATCAATAAGAGAAAAGAAAACTATTTGAAAGGAAAATAGGCCCAGGTAATTCACAGAAGAATCCTAAGTGGCCAATAAATTTAAAAGATGTTTTATCATCACTAGTAATCAGGGGACCGCAAATTAAAACCATAATAAGATTATATTTCATACTCATCAGGTTGACAAAATTTAAAGATCTGACAATATCGAGTGTTGGTGAGGATGTGGACAACCAGGATCTTGTATGCTCTTCTGGTGAGACTGTGTATCAGTACAACTACTTTGAAGAAAAATCTGGCAGTAAGTAGCAAAGTTGTTCATATCTGAATGTGGCAGCCCTGGCAGGTAAAGATGGGCAAGCTCAAACCCACAGCTCAGCAATTCCACTCCTAAGCACGTGAGCCGAAAAGATTCCCACATGGGTGCACCCGGAAGCACGTACAAGAATGTTAGAGCAGCTTTATTTGTACTGGCAAAAGAATGAATGCTACCTAAATATCTGTCAACAAGAGAATAGATAGAGGAAAAACCTACGGCCATAAAAATAATCCACTGAGAAGCCCCATATATCAACACAGATTTATCTCACAATCTGTATGTATAGTTTATGTATAGTTTAAATACATGCAAAACGTTTATGTATAGTTTAAATACATGCAAAACCATACCATATATCACTTAGGAATAAAAATGTATATGGTAAAAATTAAAGAAATGCAAGAAAATAATAGCCAAACTCAGGATGGTGTTTATGGGGACAGGAAATAGATTGGTGAAGAGTATCTAGGGCCGTAGCTATATTGAGAGTATTTCTTAAGTTGAAAAGTGGCATTATATTATTCCTTATACCTTTGTGTATGTCCTAATTACTTCATAAATTATAAAAAAAGATTTCTCTTTCCTCCTATGACCGTGAGGGGAGTGTGTCCTACTCCTCTTACAGGCCTTTGTTCCTGCAAACAGTCCCTCTCCTGCATAATCGCTGTGTCCTCTCTGCAGGATCTAAAGGATCATCCCACAACCTTCAAACATTCCCTATTACTCCCCTCTTTAAAAGAACCCCCCTTTCGCTACAGCCCCTACAGCTACTGCTGCATTTCCCTGTTCTCCCTCACAGCCACCCTGGAGCCTCCACTGCCTCAGCCCCCATTCTCTTCTCAACCCACTCCAGACTCGCTTCTGTGCCCAGCTCTCTTTTGCAACTGCTGTTGCCAAGTCCACGGAAGTGTTGACAGCCAAGTGGATCTCTCCGTCCTTGGCAGCAGGCAGATCCTCCCTCTTGAAACTCTGGCTCTCCACACCCTCTCGGATTTCTCCCCTCTTTGCTGCATCTTTTGTGTTCCTTTGCTGGCTTGGTCCTGGGACCCTTTCTCCTCTCTGCATCACTTCTTCGGTGATTTCAACCGGCTCCATGACTTTAAGGTCCCAAATATATAACCCAGCCCTGACCAAAACATCCAATTGCCCAGTTGACATCTCCATCTGGATGCCCAAAGAGTAAGATAAACAAATAATTTCTCATTCAAAGAGACACTTTTAAGAGCTAAAGGGGCACTATTAAGCTGGAACCACAGACATAACCCAGACGGTCCTGGACAAGCTGGGACATACGGTTACCTGACTCAGAGGCACTTCAGTACTCACATGTTCAAACTGGAAATCCCCGACCCGGCTTAACATCTGTCCCTCACTCTGCTTCCCGATTCAGTACAAGGCACTGCCACCTATCCATTTTCTCGAGACACAAACCCAGGAATTTGAACAATGAGCACAACCATCCTAACACTTTCTTTCCCCTCATCTCCCATATAATCTACCCACAAATTTCATAAAGTCTGCCTCGAAAATACATCTTAATTCTGACCATTTTCCTCCACTTGCACAGCCAGTACCCTCCACCAGGACTTCTCTGTCTCCTGCCTCCTCCTAACAGGTCTGTCCACTCCCACTTCTGTCCCTTGACAGCCTGTGCTTCACACAGCAGCGACGTGAGCCTTCTAGAGCTTAAATCACGCCATGGCACCTCTCAATTAGAAGCCTTCTGCAGTGAATGACGTATTGCCATACGCAGCAACACAGATGAATCTCACAAACATGAGGTTGAATGAAAGAAACTAGACACAAAAGAGCACAAACTATATGATTCCTATGATTTCTTTATATAATGTTCAAACACAGTGTGCTGGTTTGGATGTATTATGTCCCCCAAAACTCCATGTTCTTTGATGCAATCTTGTGGGGGCAGGCGTATTAGTGTTGATTAGGTTGGAACCTATTGATTGTTTCCATGGAGATGTGACTCAATCAACTGTGGGCAAGACCTTTGATTGGATAATTTCCATGGAGATGTTGCCCCACCCATTCAGGGTGGGTCTGAATTAAATCACTGGAGCCATATAAAAGAGAGCAGCTGTGCGTGACATTTGGAGAGCAACTGAGAGTGACGTTTTGAAGAGAAGCTGCAGCTAAGAGAGGACAAAACGCCCCAAGAGCAACATTTTGGAGAACGCCATTTTGAAACACAACCTGGGAGCAAGCGGACACCAGCCACGTGCCTCCCCAGCTAACAGAGTTTTTCCGGATGCCACTGGCTTTCCTTTGCTGAAGGTACCCTATTGTTGATTCCTTATCTTGGACACTTTATGGCTTTAAGACTGTAACTTTGTAACCAAATAAACCCCCTTTATAAAAGCCAATCCATTTCTGGTATTTTGCAAAATGGCAGCATTGGCAAACTGGAACACACAGGAAGAACTAATCCATTATGAGAAGTTGGGAGACTAAGTTCTCTTCCTGGATCTGGGTGCTGGGTACAGGGGGGTATTCGGTTTGTGAAAAATTCATTAAGCTCATGTACATTATGATTTGTGTGCTTTATATATGTATATTATGTTTCAATTTAAAAATTTAAAACAAAACCTCCCTTTCAGTAGCTTCCCTTTGTACCCCAGCCTACCTCACCAGTGTCATCTTGCAGTTTGTTCTCTGGCTGGTCGCACTCAGCCACAGCGGGCTTCTTTCTCTTTCTCCAAGGATGCAAGCTCTTTTCTGCCTCAGGGCCTTTGCGCTGGCTGTTCCCTCTTCCCAAACACTCTTCCCCTGACTCTCTGAATGGTCAGGTCCTTATCATCCACCTCTCAGCTCAAATGTCACTTCCCCTGATCTCTCCAACCAGAGTAGGTCTTTCCCAGTTACTCAGAACCACAAAACTCACGAATTTCCTTTATGGCACTTTTTGTTCTGTATACTGTAGTTTGTGTTTTTATTCATTTGCTGGTTTATGGTCCAAGCCACCCCACCACCAAATTTAGCCTCTGGGTGAGTATGGATCTTGACTGCTTGTTTGTTGTCTCATCCCAGAATTTGGTGCACCGCCGGGCACATGGGGTGCACTCAATAAGGACGTGCAGGCTGGAGGATGGAGTGAGGGCAGCAAGACAGGGGAGGAAGAGCCCAGGGGCAATGGCAGTGACCCTAAGAAGTGATGATGAGGCCCAGGCCAGGGCCCTGGGAGCAGAAAAGGGGAGGAAGAGAGAGCCAAGAAACACCTGGAAGGTACAATAACCTTGGCAGGCATGGGGATCTAACCTTCCAGCAACTTCTTACACTCAGGATAAAAACCATGTTTACAATGTTCTTAAAGCTTTGCATGGTCTGTCCCTGCCCACCGCGCCCCTCCACTCCAGCCCCATGCATCTCGCTCATCTTGAAGTCTGCAGACACGCTCAGGAACTCTGCACTCGACATTCTCTCTGCCAGGAAGCTCGTCCCCAAAACTTCCACGACACCCTCACTCACCTCTGTCAGGTCTCATCTTGGCTCAGTGTCACCTTGTCAACGAGGCCTTCCCTCCTAACATTCCCTATCCCCCCTCTTTCCCTGCTTTATTTTCCACCGGAGCTCTTATCACCCTCTGACATACTATGTGTTTCACTTGTCTGTTTATTACCCATCTTCCCACACTGCTGGTAAGAAACAAGGGTCCATCCCAGGTCTCTCTGACCCCAAGGCACTTGCTCTCAACCACTACACTTCGGGGCCACAGGTGGCTGCTGCCACATGGCACCCTGCGCCCACAGCCAACCCCACCAAGAAGCATGCCCACCCACACCCACACCCATGCTGCCCCCGGGTCCTGGGTCTTGGCACAGTGGGAGGCATCAGCCCTGTGCCAAGCTGCCCTCAACTGCCGCCCCCAAACCCTCAGGTGCTGACAGCTTCCAGCTGGTGCCGGTGCTCCAGGCAGCCTGTCCCCGCCTGGCAGGCACCAGCTCCTGGCAGAGGGGCCGGTGTGTAATTAGAAACTCCACAACTCCCTAATTGCCAGTTCTTCTCCCAAACCCGGAGGCTGGTGCTATTCTGAGCCAGCCTTGTTGCTGGCTGCCTAAGGCATGTAGAGGGGACAGGCTGCGAGCAGAGCCAGCCTGGTGGAGGTGGCCCTGGAGGGGGCTGGCATGGGAGGGCTACACAATGGAGTGGGGTCTGGTGAGTGGCTGGCGAGACCAAACGTGGCACAGAGGGGAGCTGTCCCGTTTGCAGTCGGCCTCTCCGGTAGGCCCTGGAGCCTCCTCTGGGCCTTGCTCCCACCCATGCCAGAACAGTGACATCAGACCAGCCTGGCCCATTCATTCTTTATTCAGGTGGCGTAAAAATCACTACAAAAACTTTACAAAAGAGGCTTTGGGAGCTAACGAGGCCCTTCCCTGCCTCAGCCCCGAAGCTTCCATGCAGAAGAGGAAGGCAGGAGAGAGGAAGGAAGGGAAAAGCTGGCAGTGTTGGCATCTCCAGGGACCAGCAGGGAGGCCAGGGTGACAGGGCAGCAGGGGAGTGGACTGGGGCCTGGCAGGGAGGGCATCCCCAGCTTTCTGCCAGTGAGGTCACAGTCAGGCCATGTCACATTCCCAACCTCCTTGTACAGAGCAGGACACAAGTCCCAAGAGGACAGTGCTCTGCCCCCAGGGCCACCACCAGGGCCCGTCTTCCCTCTGCCCAGTCAGGGTGTCCTGAGAGACACCCAAAGGCAGCCTGTCCCTCCTGTGCTTCCCTCACTTGTAAACAAAGGTGGAGGTGCCCCAGCTGACTTGGGGAATAACCTAACCTACCTCACTGACAGAACTGGATCCACAGCTGCCCTCCCACCCGGGCCCCCCGAAAGCACAGCCTCTGAGCCCCTTTGGAAGAAATGATGCAGGATCAAGGCGCAGGATTTCCCTGATGCCCGTCCTCCTCCCAGCCCCACCCCAGCCCAAACTCCCCAAGAGGAGACGGGAGAGATTGGCTCCTCCCCGCCCCACCCACTGCCCGCCTAGGCCCCGCCCCTCGGCCCCCAAGCTGGCTGGAATGAGTCACTTGAATTGAGAGGCGTGTCCAGGCCGGGACTCGGGGTGCTGGCGGCCGCAGCCCCTCACTTGGGGCTGCTGGGTTGGGAGTAAACCTCCTCCTCCGAGGGGGGAGCAAGTTTCAAGTCAGGAACCAAGAGCTTGTCTCCGCGGTGGAAGGGCTTCCGGTTCCAGAAGGGGACCCTGTTGTCGGGGGAATCCTGCTGCTCCTTGCGCTCCCGCTTTGCGTTAGGGTTGGGGTTTCTCACGCTGCCCACGAAGAGGGGCAGGCCCGTGTGGTCCTCGCAGATGAAGAAGAGGAAGGGGCGGTTCACGCTGAAGGAGAAGAGGGACATGCGGGACATGGCCGTGCTGGTTGCCGCCGCCGCCTCCACGCCGGCCTCGCCGAGCTCCAGGGTGGACTGATGCTGCACGCTGGACACCACCAGGCTGTGGTCGGAGATCCCACGCAGGTCTGGGGCCTGGAACAGCTCCTCTAGGCCTGCCGGGGGCAGGAGACCACTGGTCAGAGCGGCCCTCTGCCCACCGCTGCCTGGACCTGCCTGCGAGGGTGTGGGGCACCCGGCTAGGGAGCGCCAGAACCCACAGATCTCTGGCTAACCCCTGTTTAACCTTCAAGTCTCAGCTGTAATGTCACTTCCTCCAGGAAGCCTTCCCTGATTGCCTGCTCCAAAGTCCAGACTAGGTGGCTTTTCAATGTCCTCCCGCAGCTCCCCTCTCTATCTTATCACTGTGCTGAATTCTAAGGGCCTGGTTCCCTGTCTGCCCACACTATTGGATGGAGCTCTTCGCACACGGTGTGCTCCCAGTGCCCAGTGCAGTGCCTGGCACATAGGAGACACTTAGTAAATGGCTGATGGGTGAATGCATCTCCTTAATGTTGTGACACCCCAGCTTCTCTTCTTCCTCATTCCAGAAGAACCAGCAAGGCTCGCAGGCCACCCCGGGCCCTCCACCTGGGTCTTTTTGATTTTCAGTCTTGAGCAGAGCAGGTCTCCATTCCCTGCACTGCCCCAGCCCACTCCAGGACAAAGGGGCTCAAATCAAACCTCCTCACCCTCCCTAAGCCCCAGAAAAGTCCAGAACACAAGTCTAGCTCTGACCCAGACCCTCTAGCAGCTGGGGGCTTCTTCCTCACCCACACTGACCCAGTCTCCTTACCCATCTGGCTAAGGGTGGCCACGAGGTCCAGCTGGTGCTTCAGATGCAGCTTGGGCAGCCGGACCTCGGTGGGCCTCTCACGCAGCAAGGGCTGGTGCAGGGTGTCCCAGCTCAGGTTGGCCAGCACCTGGGACACGTTCCATTCAAACTGGCTGGGCACAATGACCACAAAGCTCATGTTGTTCTTGAAGGGGAACTGGGCCACCTGCAAACAAAGGAGGGAGACAACGTGAGGACAGGGAAGCCCCCAACCTAGGCGGGGGTCTGGGACAGCCTGTGCCTTTGAGACAGATGAACTGGGGTCCAGTCCTTTCTTACTGGGTGTGTGCTTCACCTTGCTGAGCCTTTGTTTCCTCATCTGTGAAATGGTGTGACATTGCCTGCCACCCTGCAGGCTGACATGTGATCCATGAGATAACACTTTTCAAAGCTTCAGCAGAGTGTCTGCACACAGGTGGTGCTCAGTAAGTGCTGTGTTTTTTCTGTCCGTCTGCAACCAGCTAGTTGTGCAATGGGGTGAGGAATCCCCTGCCTTCACCCAGCAGTTGCTCCATGTGCACAGTGGATGGGATCATGGTTTTCAAACTGCCCCTGGGATCTGTGGAGGAGCCCCTGAAATGGGGGGTTCCTCCCCAGCCCTCTTACAACTTCAACCCAAATGACTGTGCTTAGCTATGATTGGGGGTAAGGTTCCATTTGAAAGGGGTTTCTGCAGCTAAAGAAGTGTCTCTTTGCATCTGGGACCCTGTACTGGTCCTGGCTGCCTGTGCCCACCTGCAAAATTTCTGAGGAAGAAGAAGGCTGAAGATGACAAGGAAATGGAGGGGCAAAGGAGGAAGAAAGGGTGGGCAAGGACAACCTGGAAGGGAGGACCTGCAGGAAGAAAAGAACTGGTGGGGGGTGAACCAGCCAGCCCTCCTTTCAGGGCAAACTGGAGAGAAGCCAGGATGCCACTCCTAGGGCCTGCCTGGCCCACAGCCCCCTCTCAGGAGGGCTGCTGGGCCACTCGCCTGCCTCGTGCTCGCCTTGTGAAACCAACACTGCCGGCTCAGGGCTCAGAAGCAAGGGAGTCAGCACCCAAGACAGCTAGCTGTGGAACTCTACCCAACCAGCATGTTCCAAGCAGGAAGCTGACAAATCCAACCCAGCTGGGTCCTCCATCCTAAGGAGCACTGCTACTTGGTGCACAACCCGTCACCCAGGTCGTGGCTCCCAGGCCTGCAGTTGCTGAGCCCCTAAGGGGATTCATGGCTGCTGGGTGGTCCCTGTGCTACAATAAACCCACATCCCCAAGGTCACCTGGGTCTCAACTCCATGTCTTTCCTTAGAGAATTCCCCTCCCCCACTAGTCCACCTAAATCACCTTCCCAGTCACTAACAGATCACCTTCCTTTTTTTGGTTTTCCCTTCACAGCATTTACCAGTCTGAAATTGTGGCATTGACATACGTTTGCCGTGCATTGTATGTCTTCCCTCCTAAGGGCAGAGACCCCGTCTCTCTTGTGCACCACTAAATCCTGCATGCCTAGAACAGTATCTGGTACAAAGTCAAGGTCCTACATATTTTTGTTGAATAAATGAAACTTTAAGAGCCTGCAATCTAAGTGGGAGCACAGAGGACCTTCAGAGCTGCCAGCCCCAGGGATGTGACTGCCCAATGGAGTGACCCCCTCCCCCGGCCTCACCCCTGTACCTGCTCCACCTGCCCCACAGCCTGCCCACTCCCTCCCTGCTTCCCAGCACCCAGGCTCAGCCCGGGCAACCAAGGGTGACCTGAATCTCAGGCTGCTCCAGCAAGATCCAGCGCAGAGGGTACTTGTGGGCATGCATCATGTCCACTGGCACTGTGAACTGCTCATCCAGGTGGAAGGTGTCTCTCTGGGTGAGGCTCGCATCAAACTTGCTCCTCCAGAAACCTGCATCCATGCAGAGGTCAGGGGCCACGTGGGCTGGCACCAGGGTGGGCTTTACATCACCAGCCTCTTCCCCATCCTACCCAGGACCGATAGGAGGGACAAGAGATGGGGGTCAAGCCCCCAGGGGTGCAGTGCCAATTGACACCCAGATGATCTGGGGCCTCTTCCCTGCAGCATCTTTCAAACTGGGCTTGCATTCTCCCTTCCCCTGCAACAGTCCTAGGGGCCTCCCCCTGCGTCTTTTTCATGCCCCCTTCCTCTGATGCTACCTTCTCCACAACCCCACGGCCACCCAGTCCCTGGGTCCCTCCCCATACTCCACTACCTGTCCCCTGCCCGCCTCCCCCAAGCAACAACCCAGAGAGCCCCCTGTCTCACAGCCCAGGTCTGAAGAGGAAAAGGGACCCTCAGAAAAAAGTCTGCAGGGTCCAGCTCAGCCCACAGGGCGAGGGAGAGAAAGTGAGGGCGGGGGGGCTGCCAGGGTGGGGATTCTAGAAGAGGAGGATCGCACCCTGGAAGTGGATGGCATTGAGGAGCAGCAACACGGTGTTCTCTGGCAGCTCTGAGAGGAAATGCTCAATCTTCCCATCCGTGGCCTCCTTCACCCACTGGTTGATGTTCGCCAGGTCATCTCCCTGCCTTCCCGTCAGGCTCATGGGCTTGGCGCCAAAGAGCTGTTCCGACTGTTCCAGGAAATCCTCTTTGATGGGAAATTCTACACGGAAGGAGCCACAAGCTATCCACCAGGCTCAGGGCCCTGCTGGGCAGAGGACCCTGTCCCCGCCAGGCCAAGCCCATCTTCCACACTCCTAGCCATCTGCAGGGTACTGCCGAGGCAGTGCCCTGCCCTCGGCACCTACCTTTCTGCAGGTACATCCTGGCAGCCAATCGGAATGCCTCAGGGCCCAAGTCCTGGTAGAGGCGGCTCAGTAGGTGGGGGAGGCAGGGCCCCACGTCTGCGTGCAGCGCCTGCTGCAACCTCTGAAGCGTCTGGTTCCGAGCACCTGGATGGGACCACATGGGCTGTGGCCCGGGCTGGGGGTTCTTCCCCACCCCCACCTAGTTACTCTTGGAACCCCACGAGGAGCCCACCCACAGCACCACCAACCCTCCACCCATGTCCATCGAACCGGACTGAGTGACACGTTCCTGGAGTTCCAACATCTCTGCTACTGGCAAGCTGGGTCACCTCACAACACGCAAGTTGCTTTCCCTCTCCGGGCCTCAGCTTCCCACAGAGAGAGATACTGTAGCTATGAAACTCTTGCATAAAAATCACCAGGGAACTTTGAATATGCAGATCCCTGGGCCCCGGCCCCAGGAGTCTGATTCAGAAGGACTGGTGATGCGGCCCAGAAATCTGCATTTTCACCAAACACCCACGTGATCCTGATGGAGCAGCCACCCACAGATAACCTCTGGGACGGTGGGTTCCTGCTGGCCTCCCAGCCCTGCCAGTCTTTCAGGTGCTGCCACGGTACCTAGCGCCAGGTGAGACAATGCCAGGGCCACGCTCAGGGGTGACAGGATGAGATTGGGGCTGGTGGACCTCTGGGCCACCAAGGAGAACAGGTCTGTGGTGAAGGCCATCAGGGCCTGGGCCAGCCTGCGGGTCTGCTCCAGAGTTGGGGCCCCTTTGCAGTCTGCTGGGACCCTCTTCAAGACAGGGAGCAGTGGCAGTGGGGTAAAGGGGTTGGCTTCAGGCTCTGTGTTGAATGCCGTCTCCAAAGCCCCGGTGTCTGGGGGCGGCACGACCTTGTTCCCGTCCTGAGGGAAGAGGGCGGCACGTGGTGGGCACTGGCACTTTGGGCACTTGGCCGCTGTGTTCCTTCCAACCCTGACCTTGGGGCTCCCAGACGCCAAAGCCTCCGCCTCCGCCTCCCAGCCACGCCCCCCGGTTCCCCGGCCCCTGGTGATTGGCCCGCCTCCCTCTGGCCCCGCCCACTCTTCCCCAGCCCCACCTGGTTGTACCTGGTTGTCCAGATGGAGGAAGACAAGCGGGGACAGCCTCTCCTGGTTCTGCCCGTCCATCAGCTGAGGAAAGGAGGCGGCTGATGGGAAGCGCCCTTCGCGCAGGGCCCCGCCCCGCACAAGCCCCAGGGGAGACCTTCCTCCCCGTCACACACGCCGCACCCCCCAGTACCTCCTGGCCCAAGGGCTCCACGGCGCTCACAGGAGAGAACTGATGAGAAAGGGATGGGGAGGCAGACGCACCCCTCAGAGCCAAACCCTCCCCCGGCTTCCAACCCCCTCCTCCTGCCCCCAGCTCCTCTGGCTGTCCCCCCAAGCCTCCTCTCCCCTCCCCCCCAGCCCCTCAGGCTCTCCCACCCCAGCCCCCTCTTCTCCCCCCTCCCCAGCTCCTCTGGCTGTCCCACCCCAGCCCCCTCCTCCTGCCGCCCCAAGCCCCTCTGGCTCTCCCACCCCGGCCTCCCCAGCCTCTACTTCAACTTGACAGAACCCTCCACCACCACCACCACCACCGCCGCCGCCACCAGGACCCAGCCTCACCATGGAGAAGGGGCCTTGCAGGCAGGACAAGCTGAGCAGCAGGAACCCCCGGAGTAGCGCCATGTTCCTGTCAGGACAGGAAGCCTCAGCGCCCACCGCTCGCCCCCGCACCCGGCCCTCCGCATCCCACCCACCCGCTCGCTGATGCGCAGACTCCCCAGCAGCAGCGGGACACACACCCACACGCCCAAAACGCTCTCGGAGGGGTCGCCCCCACATGACTTTTTGTTTCCCGTATTTTTTCTGTTTTTTCATAATTCCTGCACTGAGACTGTTTGGTTAATAAGAGATACCAATTATTAAAACAAACCCAAAAAGTCCTCATTCTTCAACGCCTGGTGTTTTGAGTCAAACCTGGGTTGGAATCCAGGCCCTGCCTCCTGCCAGGGGGCCTTGGGCACCTCCCTTAACTTTCCTGGGCTTTGCCTTATTTTGTAAAAAGGTGGCAAATGTCCCTACTCCTCCTACATGTGTCATGAGGACCAAATTGAGACAGCCTTTGTAAACCTGGAGCAAGCACAACGCCTGGCACTCAGTTAATGCCTGTTGCCAGCCAAGTGCAAGACCCCCTCCTCCAGGAAGCCTGCCCTGAAGCCCCTCCACACTAGGTCCCCTCACCAGAGCTCCTAGCCAACCTGCTGTACCTTTGTCCAGTCTTTCTCAGGCTGGTCTGTCTTGCACAGGTGGACAGGCTTGTGTGGCCCAAGGCACCTGGACACAGGCAGATGGTGGGATGGCTGGAGAGCTGCCTTGTTGACCCAGCAGGACAGCCCAGTGAAAAACTTTGGCCAGAGCCCTGAACTTACGGGAATCACAGACCTCTCTCTGTACCCTGCCCCAGGCCAGCTCTGCAAAGCTAGGATAGCAGGTGGGGACTGGCAGGTCATGGCTTGGAGGAGGATAAATCAGGGCCAGTCCATCTGGAGGATCCTACAATCATCCCTGTCCCCCCCAACCACCACCACCGCCACACACAAAGGCTGTTGCCCAGGGCCCTGAGCATCATCCTGGGCTCTGGAATCTTCCAGGCAAGAAAAGGCCTCCAGTTTTCAAGTCCCAGAGGGAAACACTGAATCCTTCCCTCCCCAACCCACACCCCCACCTCCAGCTTTGGCTCCTCAGCACCCTGGGGGGCTGGTGAACTAAAAGCCTCTTGAAGAAATTCAGCCCAGACCCCCTCAGCCGGGTGACCAGCTCCCATCCTCTCTCCTGCCCCAAGGAGCAGGCCAACCCCCCCCCCCCCCAACCCATACCTCTGCGTGCTCCTTGCTGCTGTACGCGATATTCCGGGCCTTCCTCTGGGGCTCCCCACGCTCTGCCCAGGCTCCAACCCATCCAGCCTGGCCCTCCCCTCCCACCAGGACCTTTGCTCTTAGCCAACCCCTTTTCAGATAGCTTTCTATTCTGGTAAATATTGACCTGCACATCCGGTTAAACATTGAAATCAGGGCCAGGTGCCCCTTTCCATCCTTTTCCCACCACAGCATCAAATTCTGGGACAGCCAACCCAACCCCCCGTGGGTTCCGGACCCACCTGGGTCTGCAGAAAGGAGGTTCAGGAGGGGATGGTTGAGGAGGCTGATCTGGCCAATCAAGAGGGCAGATCCAGGAAGAGCGGGAGGCTGGCGCTACGGCAAGCCTTCAGCAACCCCACGAGGTGGGGATTATCCCTGGCTTAAGCCAGGCTTGGAGAAGTGACGTGACCCACCCAAGGACACAGAGCTGGGCCCAGAGCCACTGCCCGTTTCCCGCTTCCAGTGTCCTCTCCTCTCCCCTGCCAGCTGCCACCCCCCTCCTGAGGGGAGGCAGGGGAAGCAGCGGGAGGCTGTGCAGGGAACCCGGGATGGGATACCCACCCCTGAACCTCGCAAGCCAGGATCTTGGTTGGCTGCCTTCACCCTGGACCCGGCTGGGGAGAGAAGAGATGCCAAGGATGCAGTGTCTCCAGCATCGGACCGTGTCGGAGCAATGCCCTCCTTATCCTCCTCAGAGTGAAAGCTTCCGGAAACTGGCTGGCAGGAACCAGAAGCCCCCTACCCTGTGCCACCCAAAGAGAGTGACTGGGCTGCCACCCTACCCTCCTGCACCCGTCGCCCTCCTCGCTGCTGAGTCTCAACTCATCCCCACCCCCAACACCACCATCAAGGAAGAAAAGCCTCAGTCTGTTCCATGGCTCTTCCTAAGGATTTATTGATCACATTTACATCTATTGCAAACAATGAGGAGGCAGTAGGGGCCGAGCCTCAGACCTCATCTCTGCTCTGGTGGGTGAGGACCAGGGGATGCCTGGATCTTCCTGTTCCCTGGGAGAAACCTGAGATGCAGAGAGGATCTTCTTGCCCCTTCTCTCGAGTCTTGGAAGCAAGCCTTCCCCCCAAGGGGTTCTGGGCCCAGGGGCTGCCTCCTCAGCTCAAGGCACAAACACTGTGGCTGGGGGTGGGCAAGCAAGGCGTGGGGCCACTCCTGGCAGGCACCAGTTGGCCCAGCCCATCTTCCCAACCCTGAGCCTGCCCCCCTTTTCCCCCACGGGTCCCACACTGGGCAGGGCCTGGCTGGGTGGACACTCACAGCCCAGACCAAGGCCCTTAACTCCTGGACCACAGCCAGACCCCCTGAGAGGCTGGAGTCCAAGCACCATCAGTGCCCTGGGCTGGGGCAGATCCCCAGTCCTTGCAAGGAAGGGGCAGAGAGAGCCCAGGAAGGGGGCTTTGGCTGGCGATGGGCTGGGCAGGGCCAGTCTCCCTTCTCCTTCCTCGAGCTTCCTGTTCCCATGTGGACCCAGAGGGCAAGTGAGGGAGAAGCAAGGGCAGAGGTGTCCATGCTCGCCTTCTTGCTTCTAGCCAGCTCAGAGCTGCATCTCCCCAAGCCACAAACACCTGTGAGACCTTTCTGGCAGCCCTGGTGGCTCTAGGAGATCAGGAGCCTGGGAACACCCCAGATGGAGGCCCTCGATGTCAGGTTATGTGGGTACACAAGGCTTAGGACCTGGGGGAGCAAGGGTCGAGGGAAGATTCCCAGGGGATGTCTGCCCACCCTTGCTGGGTGGGCCCCTGACTCAGCCTACGCCAGGAGGCGGATGACCCCATTGTCTGAGCCCAGCAGGAGGTGGCGCTTGGTGGGCAGCAAGGCCAGGCTGGTGAGCGTGCCGCGGAAGTTCTCGGAGCTGAGTTTGGTGGTCGCCTGGGAGGGCGGCTCAAGCAGGGAGCAGACGCCGATCTTGTTGGCCACGGTGCCAGTGACCACCTCGCTGCCGTACAGGTCAAAGGTGTGGATGGGGTCGGATGCTGACTTGTAGTGGTGAATGGGCTTCTGCTCTAGCTCCTTCCAGATGGTCAAGGAGTGGTCAGAGGAGGAACTGACCAGGATGCTGTTGTCCACCGCCTGCTGGGAAGAGGAGAGCCTCAGCAGGGGCCTGGGCCCTCTGGTGTGCCCACCAAGCCCCCGGGGTCTTCGCATCTCCTCCTGCAACATCTCCCAGGGAAGACGAAGCATCCTGAGTGGACAACAGGCTGACACCCGCTCAGGCTGGGCTAATGTTAATATGCTAAAGTGCTACTAACCTAATCACCACTATCATTCTAGAATTTACTATATTCAGGCTTTCGGTATGGCATGTCCCTCACATTTAATCTTCATAACAAACCTGAGGTAAATGCTGCCATTGTCACCATTTTACAGAAGAAGAAAAAAAACCAAGGCTCAGAGAGGTCAAGTAGTCAGCCCAAGGTCACAGAGCCAGTAAATGACAGAGCCAGGACTAATACCCAGGCTGACCCCAGAGCCCTCCTGGCCATTTTATGGAACATCAGAGGAACCTGGAGCTCAGGGTCCCCAGGGTATATTGCCCTCAGTAGTGGCAGTGTCTGTCCTCTGGCCTCTGCCCAGGATGGGGATGAGAACCCTGTGAGCCTGGAGAAATCCTCCCACAGTAGCCCTGTTTCTCCCTTCCAGTACCTTCCTGAGCGGTTCCCTGAGACCCATGATTGAGAACAGGGGGTGGGGGCAGGAGAGGGGGTCAGGATCCCCATGCCGAGGCCTGTCCCTGACCCGACCAGGGCAGCCCAGTAGGGGGGCATGGACTCTGCTCAGTGGTCTGGGGGTAGTAAACAGTTTCCCGGCTGAGCTTTAGTTAACCCGAACTGGGTCACGGACAGGGCCTGACCCCTGATCCTCCAAGCAAGACAAATATGGACAAGGGTTATTCATTAGAACAACTCCAGGGAACAGCAGGGTCAGCTCTGCCCCCTCATCCCCGCCCCCGTGGCCTGCTCCTGCTGAGGCCCCCACAGTACAGCTGGCTCCCGAGTCGGCCCAGGAGGGCCGCCTGCCCTGCCCGTCAGGCCTCGGGGCAGGTGGACGGAGAACCAGCCTGGTCCTGTCGCTGGATGGGTCTTAAGCGGAGGTGAGGAGCTGGGGCTGGGTGGTGAGGAGGGGACGGAGACCCGGCCCTTCACCTTGATCTGCAGGATGTCCCCCTCGTGGGCCGGCCAGCCGCGCAGAACCAGGCCCGTGCGGGTGTCCAGGAGCACCACGAAGCCCGAGGAGAAGCCAGCCACGACGCTGCGGCCATTGGGGCTGACGGCCAGGGAGCGGACGAGCCCAGGGTTCAGCCCGCCGCCCAAGCGGAACTCATGCTGCAGAGGCGGGAGAGTGAGCTGGTGAGACCACTGCTGCCCATCCTGCTTCCCTCTATGGGTCCCACCCCACCACCCGAGCCCACACAACAGGAAGGCCTGAGCCTCTGTCCCCCATCAAAGGAAAAGCCCAGGAGCCCTCCCATCGGCTCCTCCATCCCCTTCATCACAGGCCAGAGTCCCACCCCCAGGGTTGGCTGCTGTGGGCAATCTATTGCCGAGGAAGAATGTTCAGTGACCCAGGGATGACACCCCGGCTTTCTTTCTTCAGGGGTCTCCCCTCCCTGCCAGGTCCCCAGGCCAAGCTCAGGGAACTGGATGTCCCCTGACCTGCAGACCAGGTTTCCTGCAGTCCACAAAGCGCAGGGTTGAGTCTGAGCTGGCCATGGTGATGCTGGTGTGGGGGGCAGGCATGACGGCCACGGCAGTCAGGGGCACCCGGCTGTCGGAGGGCTCCACCGTGCGAAGGGTCTTGCCTGGGAAGGAAGGGGACAGTGGACCTGGGGTCCCGGCAGCTGAGGCAAGAGCCCTGACCCTCCAGCCCACTGACCAACCCACAGCTGCTTCCTGTGCCCCGGGGGCCTTCAGAAAATGCCTAAGACATTTCTTGACCCTCCCACCTTCCTGTTTCCATGGCCAGTCCAGGTGCCCACCCCCAAAGCAATCTCTTCTCTTCACACAGCACCCCCTGATCAAAAGCCATCTTCCTCTGTCCACCCCACCACTTCAACCCCTTCCCTTTTTAAACTGCATTTCTCCCCATAACAATGTCAAAAAAAACCCAAAACAATCAAAACATCACTGACTGAACAAGTACCATATGCTGCACGTTAAGCCAAACCCCTACATGCGTTAGCTTCTTAAATCAGCATTTCTGATTCCCATTTTACAGGAGGGGAAACTGATGCTTTCAGCAGCAAAGTGACTTGCTCAAGATCACTCAGCAGGAAAGCTGGTGGAGCCGATTTAAACTGAGGTCTGACCGATTTCAAGCCCCTAACTGCCTCTCTGAGTGGCCTCATTTGGCCTCCCCCAGGCACTTCCACTGCACCCCAACCTTCCACCCTGAAGCCCCATTCCCAGAGGCCTGGCAGGGTAAAGGACAGCAGCAAAGGAACAGGCCTCACCTGGGCTCGCTCACCTGTGAAGGGGTCCCAGAGGTGCACAGCCCCGTCACAGCTCACCAGGTACTGTGGGGCCTCAAGCTGGCCCACGTAGAAGACACTCTTGCGGTGCTGGGCATAGACCAGGCGGGCAGCTGTCTCGCTGGTGCCATCCCCACAGTTGTAGAGTGGCCAGAGACGCACGGTCCGGTCCTTGCTGCCACTCAGGAAGAAGTCCTCACTGCTCAGAGGTGCCACACACTTGACAGCCCCCGAGTGGCCAGGGAAGCTCTGCAGGCGGATCTGGTGGAAGTGAAAGTGGGCATCCTGCTGGCTAACGCCAATCTCGTACTGCCAGTATGCCAGCCAGTTCCCGCTCAGCCCATGGACACTCCGCGGCAGCTCCCGCTTCAAAATGTTGTCCTCACTGCCGCCGCCGAGGCCCCCGCTGCCTGCCCCGGAGATGGGGCCCAGCAAGCCTGGGCTCTCGGGCTGAGAGTCCGTGGGGATCTGGATGCGATTCCCAACCAGGACGCTCCCGAAGGTCCCCGAGTGGCTGTCATCTAGGGGGCTGCCCCCATGCTGGGGGTCCCACTCGGGGCTGGTGCTGGGCACAGTGGACTCCATGCTGGCAGGGTTGTGGCTGCTGGGGCTGATGCTCTCCAAATACAGCCCTGCCAGCTCCCCAACCAGCTCGTGGTTGGGGATGATTTTCTGGATGATGTCACCTGCATGGGGGTGGGAGAGGTCCAAGATCAGGGAAGCTGCCGGGGGGCTGTAACCACCCACCCAAAGACTTGGGAACCACAGATGACAAGGCAGGTACTACCTGAGTCATTCTGGGAAGGTAATTCTTCCTCTCTGAGCCTATTTCCTCCTCAGTAAAATGTGGATCTCTTCATTGACTATGTACAAACAGGATCTTTTCCTTTATGTCCTGGGTGCCACGCCAGGCACAGATACAGAACAATAACTGAGGCAACTGGCTTGCTGCCCTCACAGAGCTTAGATTTTGGTGGAGGGATGATAACAGTACTTAACTCCAGGGTTGTTTCTCCTATTCAGTCACTGTTTAGAGGTTGCCTTGGGACTCGAGATCTGAGGCCAAAACCCTTTGCTCTGACCCAAATAATTGTGCTCAGCACCCACTGCTGACTCTGTCTGCAGCGGGGGAGCATAGGCCCCTCCCAAGGAAAGACACACAGCCACAAAGGCCGTGCAAGGGAAACATGACAGGGCCTTACCCAGCAGGCAGGAGAAGGGCACGTAGATTGTGTATGCCATCTCCAGGGTGAACACCTTCTGCAGCTCATCCAGCAGGGTGGGGTCCACTGGCCGCTGCTGCCCATCAGAGAAGGCCACCTCCGGCAGGGGGCCTTCATTGCGGCCACCGGGCTCCAGCTTCAGATCCTGTGGGCAGGACGCCCAGGAGGTCAGCAGAGTCCACACCCCCTGGCCCCAGCCCACCGCGGCCGGGCAGGCCAGCCCACCTGGTGCCGAAGCTCATGCAGCAGGGAAAACACCTGAAAGAAGGTGGCCACAGGCTCACTGAGGTGCTGCTGGACCATCTCCTGCCCAATCCGCAGGCAGATGAGGGCAATGAGGCTGATGGTTTTCACACAGAGGACGGTCCGGGCCTGGGCCCCACTTGGGAACCTGGAAACAGAGCTCATGAACTCCACTCGCCAGGACTTGCCCAGAATCTCTCAAAAGCTTTCAATGGAAGGGAGCTACAGCACCAAATGTCCAAACCAGCTGAGGACACTGAGGCACAGAAAAAGGGTGTGGCTTGCTCAGGGTCACACAGCTGATTCCAGAACCCGGGACCCCTGACACTCAGTGAGGGGCTGGTACCTCTCCCCCAAGCTTCCCAGCCCCTCCTGGGAGCCCCCTCGGCTGAGGCCTACCCCGTGACGAGGGAAGTAAGAAAGCTGAGCACAGGCAGCAGGACCTCGTGGCTGATACGGGGCAGGATGTCCATGAGGGTGGTGTCCGAGAGGTACACGATGATCTTCTGCGTCAGCGTCACGGCTGCCAACAGCCCCGCCTCCTTACGGCTGTTCAGTCGGCTGGGACCCGAAGTGCCACCCGGGGCCACCTATGGCCACAGAGCGGGTGAGGGCCAGGCTGCCCCAGAGATCCGGCCGGCCCTCCTCACCCCCAGGCCTGCCAAATCGGGGACTGACCAGGTAGCTGATGTAGGGCAGGTACTGGTAGGTTAAGACGGGCTCCCCGTACAGGTGGGCGATGTGGAGGAGGCAGCTGAGCACAGGCCCGGACACCATGTCACCCAGCACCGGCCTCTTCTGGTAGATGTTGCCAGCGCTCAGCGGGGGGCTCTCGCCGCTGCTCACCGTGAACTGCTGCCGCGTGGGCCCTGCCAAGGAAGGGCCAGCAGCCTTGAGCCTCAAGCAGAGGGCAGTGGGGAGGACTGAGGGAGCTGCTATTACTCACTCTGGCCTAGGGTCCGGCCCACCCACCAGCCAAGGAAGGAAGGAGCTCTGAGACGGGCCCAGAAACTGGGCTGGAGGTGGTCTGAGGTGGGAGTAGAAAGCATCCCTGAGAGGGAGCTCAAGATGGGGAGAGGGCCTGGACAGAAGTGCCCTTCTCCAGGAGTGACCACAACCTTACCAACATAACAAGATGTCAACAGGCGGAGCAGGTTCCGGGCCACGTGGCGGGAGGCCACAGTGGGCCCAAGCTTGGCGGACAGCCAGCGGACCATCTTGCAGGCCGTATCTACAGGGTGGGAGCAGGCCCTGAGCTCATCAGATAACAGTGGCTCCCACTCCTCCCGCTGCACCGCGCCCCACCCAGCCGTCTCTGGAGGCAACGCACTGCCAAGGAGCCCAGCCCATCCGGCCGCCCCACCCAGCCCCACCCTCCACTTGGCAGTGGCTAAAGGTTGCTGGCCTGTGGGACCCTGAGTTTGGGGCTGCTCTAGGTGCAGGGAGGTTACTTATCCTTTCAGTGGAAAAGCTCCTTGATGAGGTCTGGCGTGGCCCTGGCCACCTTCCCTTCCGGCCTCTGCTCCCCCCACCCCACCCCACCCCCACTCTCTCAGTCTAATCATAAAGGCCTTTCACTGATTCTTTTACTGGAACTGTGACAGCCTCTGAGCCTTGCACATGCTGTTCCTTCTGCCTGGAATGTTCTTTCCACTTCAGACCTGGCCATTTTTGTCAAGTTACCTCCTCTTCATCGAACCTCAACTGTCCCTATCTTCGGGGAATACTTCTCTGACCCCTGAAACGAGATCTAAGCCCCATCTTACATTCCCTAGTAGCAACCCAGACATGTTTGCTTGAGAGCACTGACATACAATTGCCTACGATGTGACATCTCTGCTAGGCGGGAGCTCCGAGAGGGAAGGCCACCCCCAAGTTGTGTGTGGACCCAGCTCAGTCCACTGCTCAGCACAGAGCAGGTGCTCGGCCAGTGCTGCCGAGTGACCGGCAGGATGAGTGTGGGCCAAGTCCTCCCCGGCCCAGGAACTTACCAAGAAGGATCTTCTGTTCTTTGCCCTCTGACTGCTCGGTCGGCGGCTCCTCCTCTCCCTCCTCATCTCCCCCGCCACCGGCCACGACCGTGTCCATGGACAGCACCGTGTCGGAGAGGGTGAGCTCGGATGTCACTGTGACCTCGTCCTGCTCCTCCCCCTCCTCCTCCAATACCACGCAGCCTTCCTCTTCCTCCTCTTCCTCCTCCTCCTCCTCCTCCTCGGAGCCCTCGCTTTGCTTCAAGTCCTGGCTGCTGTCGCCCGAGTGGAGGCTGCTCTTGTCCAAGGGGGCAGCCCCCTCGTCCAGGGCCCGCTCCTCGCCCAGGGAGGTCTCGCTGGCACTGCTCTTGTCACTCAGCCGGCCCAGGCTCACTGCCTCGGCCTCCTGAGGCTGCGGAGACCCAGCCACGAAGAGCCCGGCCTGGAAGTCCTCGGTCTCGGGGAGGTCGGCCTGGTCGTGGAAGCTGACGCCAGACGTGTAGTCCAGGAGCCCCAGTCCCGGGGCGGCGGCAGGCTGCCCGTCCATCTGGATCTCCTCCCCAAAGGCGCAGGGCCCTGGCCCGACCCCCGGCAGGCCATTCTCCTCATCCTCGGCAGCCCCCGCCAGGCCCTTGCTCTCCTCCTGGGAGGCCTCCACGCCAGCCAGCACCTGCAGGACGTGCGGCAGCAGGTGCACCAGGAAGGCCTGCAGGCCCAGCCGCACCATCAGCTGGGCCACAAAGCAATCCGTGTACAGGTAGAAACGGCCGTGTAGCTGGCAGGGGCTCTCGTAGGCACCAATGAGGGGCTTCAGCAGGTACTTGTTGGCATTTCTGGGGCCCAGGGCTCTGGCAACCGGTTCAAAGAGGTACCAGGCCGTGTACACGGCTGTGTGCTCCTCAGACATGAGTGACAGCACGAAGGGCAGCAGGATCTCCAGGCCCTCGGGGGTGATGTCGCTCAGCACTGCACCCAGCTGCTGCCACAGAGTAAACACCAACTCCCGCCCCTGGGCCTCGTCCTCCACGCGCCTGGCCTGGTACAGGAGGATGAACTTGTGCAGCGCTGGGAAATACGGAGGGAAGGGAACCACGGAGCTGAAGGGGCTAAGGAGCTGGGCCGGGCAGGGTGGGGGCAGTCCCTGATTGATGGGCTGGTACTCAAACAGCAGGTCCGGCTTGCCCCTCTGCACAGCCATGGGGCCTGCAGGTCCACTGAGCTGCAGAAGCGTGTCCAGCACAGGCTGCAAAGACACAGGGATCTCCTTGGGATGCCGGATGCAAAGCCCCCGAACAGCCTCAAAGCGCACCCACAAAGGTGCATCAGGCTGCAACGTCCGGACCCTGGTGGCAAACACCATCTCAGCCATCAGGACCCCCAGTGCCTGCATGTCCCGATGGAAGAGGTCCCGCAGCTGCATGGGTGGCCGGACCTGGGGCTGCTCAGGTACCTCCAACCGGCCCCCTACACCTTTGGCCAGGAAGTTGCCCAGTTTCTCCAGCTCCTCCAGGGCCTGCAAGGGATTGAAGCTCTCGGGAAGAAGGATCTTCCCCTCCTCCCCTTCCCCAGGGTCCACCCCAGCAGCTTTAATCCTGCGGCCCGGTCGAGAGGCTGGGGCTACCGAGAAAGACAGGAGGCCAGGGGGGACTTGACTGGAGGAGGAGGAGCTCAGCTGGTCCCCCGCTTTCCCAGCGAGGGAGATGGAATCCAGAGCTTCTGTGGCCTGCTCCAAATCATCGTCCCCTGCCACAGGCCTGTCTCTGGTCCAGCCAGCCTCACAGGGAGTGGCCTCCAAAACCAGCCTACTTGCCCCGTTCGTAAGCTGTCCTGGGAAGTCCTCCTGGCCTGTGGTCTCCTGGACGGTCTGGACCAACAGTCTGGGGAGGGGCAGAGGCTCAGGGGCAAGGGCAGGAACCCCAGCCAGGCGCTGGGGGTGCGGCTGGTTGAACAGCTGCACCACCCCATAGCTGCTCAGGTGGGTGTGGGCGTCCACCAGATGCAGACACACGTTCTTCTCCTTCACGGCCTCCTTGCCCTGGAGCTTGTAGCCGAAAGTGAGGTCGATCCAGTGGTGCAGGTCCTGGGACACCTCACGGCTCTCCAGCAGCGCCCGGTGGGCAGCCACGAACTCCTGGCTGGAGCTGCACCAGGCCGGCACGTCCAAGTCAGGCATGTCTGGGTGGATGGAGCAGAAGATAGTGGGATCGGTGTAGAACTCGGGAATGCACTCGTCGGGTGTCCAGTTCTGCATCCGCTCCATGCTGGCAGGATACTCGTGGGGCTCCCACTGCGCCCGGACATGTCCACAGAGCACTGACCGGGGTGTGCGCCGCGCCTTGTACACATAGTAAGTGATGTCGGACAGCACGTCGGAGATGTGGTGAGGCACATGAGGTGGTTCACTGCCGCCCGCGCCGCCTGCCACGAACGCCTGCCGCGTCATCTCGTATGTGAAGTCCAGCTGCTTATCTCCCTTGTTGAGGCGGAACTTGGACTTGCGCAGGTCTCGGAAGCGCCCATGGGGCATGGTAAAGTCCACCACCCAGGGCAGCACCGGGTGGTAGTTGGGATCCCCCTGCCGCCGACCTGCCAACCGATTCAGCTGCATGAGGTAGTGGAAGTTGCTGATGCGCCCGTGGACCCAGTCCAGCACAAGGCCCCTAAGTTCTTTCCGGCAGGAGGGACACCCAGTCCCCCCTCCCTGCTCCTCCCCTGGCTCAGTGCCTGCCCCATCCCTTGCTCCAGGGTTCTCCTCATTCTCGTCCTCCTCGGGCCTCTCGTAAGCACTCAGATCCAGCCGGAGCTCGCTGCAAAGCTTCTCGTCCACAGCGATGTGGTGCAAAGACAGGGCCCCGCAAGCCAGCCCCTGGCGGTGACAGGCATCCATGGCCTGCAACACCCGGAAGAGAATGAAGAGCACCTTGGCTTGGCTGTTGGTCAGCTTGGCAGGGCTGAAGGTGACCACATCATGTAAGGAGAACTGCACATAAGGGTGCACTACGTACAGCATCTCCGGTGACTCCAGGAGGGTCTCAGCTCGCAACAGACTGGGGCAGGCTGGGCTGCCCCGAGGGGGACAGGGGCCATCTCTGGTATATGACGGGCATTGGGTAGCTTCACCCACTGGCAGGAAGGAGCAACCATAGACCCTCTGCAGGGCCTGACGTACTGAGTCCAGGGCAGGGACAGCAGAGTGGGCAGGGCTGTGACTATAGGGCTGCCCATAAGTATGATATGCATGCTGCCACAGGTTGCGATAATTCTGGGCAGCTATGTCCTGCATGAAGCGTGTGAGAGTCTCTGGGCCGCAGGAGGCCTCCTCAAAGGGCAGGCCCCCGCCCAGCGGGTAGGACAGCCTCTGTTTCTGCAGCCCGTGCACCTCGATGCGCGTCCAGCCCGGCGGCAGCCTCTGCACGGATCTTTGCAGGAGAGTTCTGACTTCCGCCTCGCCCAGGCCCTCTGCTCGAGGGCAGGGTCCCGGGGGCAGCCGGCGCTCGCGAAGGCTGGTCAGCCAGCGCGCGGGCACTAGGGCCACCACGTGAGTGCCCCCCGGGGCCAGAGCCAGCTGCCGGGCATCGATGTTCAGGTCCCTCTCCACGCTCCGGAGCAGCCCCTCCATGGAGGAGCTTGGGGGCGGGGAGCAGCCCTCAACCCCAGCGGTAGGAGCGACTTCCCGCCCCCTGTTCCGCTGGGCCATCCCCTCCTGGCCGCCTGGGGACAGTGCGGGGCTGAGCCCCGTCACGGCCCTCTTTGCGCCGGCTTCCGGGGTGCCAGGCCGGACGGGGAGGGTGGGCGAAGGAGAGGAGGAGGGGCCGAGGCGGCCGGGGCGAGCCCGGGGGGCAGGAGGGGAAAAGGCGGGGCGCTCTTACCACCCGGCAGGGTCCTGCGCTGCCGGCGCAACAGGGCTGGGGCTGCGGGGTGTCAGCGCGGGGCTCCGCCGTGAAGGGTCAGCTGACGCTGGTCACGTGACAGCCCCGGCCCGGAAACAACAGCACGTGGCTCTGATGGGCCCGGCGGGCCCCCGCCTACCGCAGGCACCACCGCTGGGCGGGCTTGGGCGCCATCCCTTCTTTCTGCTCTGTTCGGCCTGGTCCGGCTTTCGCTTCCTCTTCGCAGGGGTGGAGAGGGCCCAACGGCCCGGGAGGTTTCCCCTCCCTCCCTGCTTTCTCTTGCTCGCGCCAGAACGCTCATCCAGGAGGGCTTTTCTCAGAGATCCCAGCCTTTACTAGGCTTATCTCCCTTCTGGTTTTACAGATAAGAAAATTGAAGCCCGGAAAGGGAAAGTTAGTTGTACAGCCAAGGGCAGAGCTAGAGTTTTTGACATCGTCCCCCCAGCGCGCCTCCGTGCTGCTTTCCAATGGAAGGAGCTGTTAGGTTTCCAAAGCATTTCATCAGTATTCTAGTTGGCCCTCACAGCACTCTGTGGGGAGGCGAGGACGGTGATTACGGGTTATATTTTACTGGTGATAACCAAGAGACACCAAAGTGGTTTGCTCAGGTAACCGAATGGAGACTAGAAGCTGGTGCACAGTTTCTGCCCTCGGAGCTCTCCCTCCCGACAGCCCTCCAACCGCATTTAAGAAACAACAACCACCTTGGGAAATCTGAGGGAAAGAAGTGGCCCAGGCCGAGCAGCCTGGAGCTCTTGGGAGAAAATGTTCCCCCAAGACTTCCTGTTGAAGGCATCCTGCCTCTGTGGTGCCACAGAGGCCGCCTGCTGTGGTCAGAGCCTTGCAGATGCCACGGTGGCTGCGTGGAGGGGGGAGGTGCAGCACAAGACAGGAACGGAAACCAGAAACTTGGCACCAAAAGACATGACTCTTTCAAGGGGTCTTAGTTCAGACTCATGTGCAGGACAGATAGGCCATTGTCTGCAGTAAACCACTGGCTCTGAGTTTTTTGTCTTTTTGTTTGTTTGTTTGTTTGTTTTGAGTCTCACTTCTAAGAGAGTTTGCCTATGTAGGAGTCTGATGTAAAAGTATGAGGGTCCCATAAAGACATTCAAGAAATCTAACACAGGAATGGCTCAGCCATGATCTGATTCCGTCTGTCTCCTCTTTATTTAAGGGGCAGCTGTAGCCGCAGATGTATTGGTCACATGACCTTGGACAGTAATCATTTAGAACCACCATTTATGGGGCACTTACCAGGAGCCAGGCACCATGCTAAACTGTTTACATGCCTTGTTTTGTCCAGTCCTCACCACAAACCTTTTAAGAAGATATTTTTATGCTCACTTTAAGATGAAAAAGCAGACTACTCTAGGTAATTTGCCCAAGGTCATGTAGCTAGTAAGTGGTAGAGCCAGCATTCAAACCCAGACCTCTCTCATGCTAAAACCAGTGTTTTCTGTACTCCTTGGCCATGTGATGGTGGCCACACACTATTGTTTTCCCACATTGAAAATAAGGTGTCCTGTGACAATCCCTTGTATTCCAGCCTTGGACTGAGAACCTGAGTCTAGGGGGTGAGGTTGATGATCAGAAGGTAGTACCTGCTTCTTAGGATCAGTAAAACTGGGTCCACCTGGTCTTTGCTCTGGTCTTTGCTCCGGTCTCCGTTTATCTACAGAGTAGGCACTACTTTTTTTTTCTGCAAGTCTGTGTATGCCCTGCCCTCTATTGGTTTTGGTGTACACTGCAACAGTGACCTTACCTGGTAGAATTCTCCTTTCCCTCCCTTGCAATGCTGGGCACTGGTGCACTGAGATTTCTTGGGCACTGACACCTTCCCCAGTCTGACCCTAGAGTAGTGGTTTGCAAATTTAGGTTGTACTTCTGAGTCAGTAAATCTGGGGTGATAACTCTGAAATCTAAATTTTCAACAAACACCCCCAGGTAATTCTGATGCAGCCAATATGCAGGCCACATCTTGAAAAATAATGCTCCCTAATTTCCCTCTCCCTCCCTCCACAAAAGCTCCCTCTGAATCCCAATCCAAGCACCCTTGGGCTTTGGGGAGTCTGGGACCATATTAGCTACTCCCTTTCACCAACCTCAATATTGGATTTCCTGAAGGTCATGGCTTGTTTGGTCAGGGAGGGAGGCTGCAGCTGCCCCGGCAGTCAGCAGGCACTGAGTGAGGTCAGCTCTTGCTGATCCAGCCAGTAGAGAAGTGAAGGAAGCTAACCTTGAGTCATTTAGTGCACCAGCCGTGGGCCAGAGTGCCTGGCCCTGTGTTCGGTGTTTTCAAATGTTAATTTTTTTTAATCCCCACAACACATCATGAATTTATTATTCACTCTATTTAGTAGATGAGGAAACTGATGCTCAGAGATGTAACTATCTTCAAAGAGCTCACAGCTAGTAAGAGCTGAGATTTGAACCCATTTGTCTAACTCAGTGTTTCTCAACAGTGGGGAAGATTTTGGCCCTCAGGGGACATTTGGCAATGTCTGGAGACCATTTTGATTGTCATGAGGTGGGGAAGGTGTGGGGGCTGCTGCTGGCATCTAGTGGGCAGAGGCCAAGGATGCTTCTAAAGCCACCTCCTACTTTGTACAGGACAGTCCCCTTAAAAGAAAAAATCACCCAGCCACCAATGTCAGTAGTGGTGAGGCTGAGAAATCCTGGATTCAAAGCAGAACAAAATGGTAAAGGGTTTAGTCTAAGGGCCTTAGGTGGGAAAGGGATGGGATTTCCATGCTAAGGATAATAGAGAATGGGGGCAGCTGGTGAGGCTTTCATTTCTTCCAAGTTTGGCCAAGGCCCTGCTCAGTTTCTCCCAACCTTGCCAAGTTAGTCCTGGGACTCCACACCAAGCTTGTCCTGGAGTGACCCTGACTTCCAGTTCAGGGCTGGGGAAAAAATTCTGCAGGATTCCCCAGCCAAAGGCCCTGGTTCCTGGGGCCAGTGTGTCCACCTGCAGCCCCTTAAAAGTTCCACATTAGCACCTTTGCTTTGAAAAGTGTGGGGATGTGGGCAAAGTACCTTTGAGTGTGAAAAATGGAGCAGACAAGTGCCAGGTGGTTTCTGAAAATAGAAGAGAAGTGAATGGGTGAAGTCAGGAGGATCCTTTTAGCGGACCCTAGTCTGGGGAGGGAGAGAGGAACTTGAACACGGAGTGGGGGGCAGCCAGCCCAGGGAGCAGGGTTCTGGCCCCAGGGCTTGCTTTCCACAGCCATTCCTCTCCCCTAAGCTTAATCCTCAGCTTCACTGTACCTTGCCCCATACCGAGTCCACTCATTCAGCCACCATTCTGGACCTCCCCAATACAGGCTTCCCCACTAGACCAGGGAGGTGGGGTCTGAGCTGACTATGTGGACAGAAAAACCTCTCCTTTCAAGCTCAGAACCTCTGAAGAACTAGCAAGCAGATGTGGGGGAGGGAGACAGTCTTGGAATGAGGGGGAAAAGGAAAGACCATACTATCAAGTCCTCCATATTTGGGGTTCTATCTCTTTTCTCCCCTCACCACCCAAGGGGTGGGGGAAGGATAAGGGATGGAGGAGGGCAGGCAGAGAGGAGGATGTGGTAAAAGCTGATTTGTCCCCTGAGGTCACACTTTCCTACAATCAGCTGTTACTGGGATGGAAAGCAGGAAGTTTCGTTAAAGGCATAGAGTTCTGAAGACAGGCTTTCAATTCTGAAGCTCCAAAGAACTGTAGCACTCACTCCGTGGAGCCCATATTTAACCCATTAGGTACTATTTCACACCCCAGGCCCCATCCTTCCGGCTCAGTGATGCTCACCGCAATTTCGAGCTTAGGGAAAAGTCATGGATCCCTGTCCACAAGGTCCTCTTTGGTGGCGGTGGTGGACGTGGGGCGTGATTAGGTAGCGTGGGTCCCAGATTTGCCCCTTTAATTAAGCAGTTCAGTGGCTTTTGCCAAGTCACTGGGTTCGGTTCAGTTTTTTGCCCATCCCCCGCCCCTCTAAGCTCTGACTGGCCCCTGGGGAAGGAGCCGTCTCCTCATTGGTCTCCACCTTTGAAATCTCTTCCTTAAGTAGGCCTGAGTCGAGAGACGCTTTCGCGGGGCGGGACGGAGTGAGGGGTCAGCCGTAGCATGGGGTTGCTGAGCGGTTGAACTTTGGCACGGCCATTCCCCTAGTTTCTCACCTGCAGTCTCCCCTCTACCGTCAGGTATGAATCGTTTGTTAGCTGCTTCCTGAGAGGCTCTGGGGCTCTTCTGCGGCTGGTACAGATATCTACAAGAAAAGACTTTTCTGCCTAGGAAGGGGCTCCCACAGAAGGGGAAGACCAGGACTCCCCAGTGAAAGCTGGGGCTAGGCGAATTAGGCCATCCTCCTTTCTCCCAAAGGACTCGGGAGTCCTCATCCAATGGAAGAATCTCTGTTGTCGTGGGTGCTGATTTCCACCTTTAGCTCTGCGCACTCCTGCCGTTTCGTCTGCTTCACCTTTACCTTAGAGAGCTATTGCCTCCTACAGAGTCCTGCCAGTCAGTTTTGGGAGCGTCTAAAAGCAGCACTCACGGGACGCAAAAACGAGGGGCTGTAGCCCTTTAAGAATTTCGCCGGGATGGATTCAGAGCTCAGTTTAAAAATGCCAACTCACAGAGCGCACTGGATTCTGGGAACGAGGGTGTCAGACCGAGAACTACCTTGACCAGTATGCATTGCAAACACACTCGTCTTCACTTCCTTCTGCTCTTTAGGTCTCTGGTTTGACGTAGAGCTCTTCCAAGCAAGTAGCTCAGGCAGAGGGCTGGGCCACACCATTTCACCTATTGGCCAGCTTGGCCGTTGGTGGGCGTGGTTTAGTGTGACTCCCACTAGGGGAAGGGGTGGCCTCCTTGCCAATCCGAGCTAAGAAGGCGGAGAGGCGGGACGAGGGCGAAGTGCTAACGTCCCCAGAGGGTGTGGCCACGCTGCCTAGCAGTGGGCGGTGATTGGCCCTAGGCGGTGCAATCGCAGCTTGTGCGTCACGACGCTGCCAGCTGATCGGAGACTGGAGCCGGTGTGTGCTGGGCGCTGGGAAGAGACAGAGCCGCCGGCCGTGGGGTGCGGACGCTCTCTTTTGCTCTCCCACCTTCAGCACCCCTCAACCCACCACCAGGTGGGTGTGAGCTGGGGACCCGGCCGCATGGGGTAAGGAGCGGAGCCACGGGGTGATGGGGAAAAAGTAGAGTCCTGGTGGCCACACCCTGCTCTTCCGGGGGAGGGAAAAGGAGGCGGCGGGGGCAGGGGCGCTCTGGGAGAGGGGGCCGTGGGCTGGCTGGAGTAGTGTGTCAGGAGGTTGAAAGAGAATCCGAGACAGGAGTCGTGGCGGAAGGTCTTGCGGAGTAGCTGGGAAGAAGCCGAGGGGCCGGAGGGCTGGGGGCGGCTAGCCCGAGAGCCCTCAGGTCGGCGGATTCGGGAGTGGGCCTCCCAGCCTGGGAGGATCTGGATGGGGCGGGAAGGAGGTGGTGCTTTGCCTCTGCCGGCGCTCACTGGGTCAGGGCCAGTGCAGCGCCCTGGCAGGGAAGGGGTCGCTGGGCGGGCCGGCCCCTCCTCTCGTTCCCTCCAGGGAATGTTATGTAAGGGGGGAGGGGAGAGGAGTAGGGGGCGGCGGTGCGAGGGCCTTATGCAACCCAAAGGTTAGGGTTTCACCGCGGTTGAGGGGTAAGGAGCGGGCAGCGGGAGGGCCTGGAAACTCTAGCCCCCCCTACCCAGCCTAGCTGGCCTTCTTGGGCCGAGAGAAGGTCACCTCGGCACCTCCCCCCAGCCTGTCCGGTTGTGGGGCCCCTAGCCCAGGCCTGGCCCTGACCGTCTGGGAAGCCGGCTGGCTGGGTGGGGCGCCTGGGTTAGTCATCGCCCGGCTCCCTCTCTCCTCCCCCACCTCCCGGCCAACTCTTGGCCCCTCCCCGTGGCCTCCGGCTAGGCTATCACCCCCACCTCCCTCTGGCCCTACTTCCAGCCTCTTCATCTGGCCTGTCATCCTGGCTGTCAGACTGGGGTGGGGGCTGTCAGGGTGCCAAAGGATTGATGAAGCAGCTGGTTAGAGGGTCAGTGCCCTGGACCCACCCCGCCCTGCAGCCAAGGGCACCTGCTTGGTACAGACTCTGAGCAGCCGCTGAGTCCTATGGGCTGAACGGAGCGGCCTCAGGCAGCTGGGAGTTGGACAGAGTTGGACTGGGTCACCTGGAGGAAGGAGGATTCCACAAAGTTCATCCCTCCCAAAAGGGCTTTGGGATTTGAAAGCTTCCCACCCCCACTCTAATCTTTCCTACGCTCTGAGTACAGAGATCCCAAGGCAGGACCGCCTGGGCCCCTCACTTAGATTTGGGCCATGCCCTTGGACTGAGTGTCATCACAGACCTGTCCTCTCAGCTCCCAGCCCTCAAGCCTGCCACACCCCCAGCCCCCTCCTTAGGCCTTGCTGCAGGGCCTGGCTTTTCCTGCTGATTCATGCGTTGGAGCTGTGGGGGCGGGGCTTGGAACTTGGAACAAAGTTCAGACATGGAGGGGCCGGCAGACAGCCTGGAATTCATACCAGATGTACCCGGAATGCGCAAGCGGAATGCCTGGCATCTGAGAGTCCTGGGGAAGCTGCCCAACCACCCTGCCCATACCTCTCACTCCTTTAGCCCTTGGTCGGCTGTCCTCTCCCTCATAGTCCCAGGAGTCTGTTGACCTTCCAGCCTCAAGACCTCCTCCCTTCCTCACTGTTCCCCAGATCCAGGGCCCCCAAACTCTCCTTCCAGCTGAACTCCCTGGGAACCAATCAGCGGAGCTGATCACTGATCTCAAATTTCCGGACCTGAGGTATAACTTCTCACCTAGTTCCCTGGTGGCTTGTGGTGCCTTGGGTCTCAGGCCCTGCCCTCTCTGGCTGGGAATGATGATGTGGCTGGGCCCCGGGTGGGTTGCTGGGGCAGTGGGGTGAGAGCAGGCCTAGGTTTCTGTAGCCTCCACGTCTGGGAAGAGGAGCAAGGAAAGTATGTTTAGAGCTGCCTCTTCTCAGTTCCTGTGGTCCCAGGTCAGAAACGAGAGCCCTTCATTAGAAGGTCTGGGGCTGGGCTTTAATGGCCAGTTGGACAGTGTCCCTGTGACGATGGCCCTGCTCAGATCTTTCCCATTTTTCTTCCCTTTTCCTCTAGGAGCCTGTACCTCCCATATCTTCACCTGGCTGAGCCGCAGTAGTTCTTCAGTGGCAAGCTTTATGTGCTGACCCAGCTAAAGCTGCCAGTTGAAGAACTGTTGCCCTCTGCCCCTGGCTTCGAGAAGGAGGAGAAGGTAGAGGAGGAGGAGCTGCTTTCGCCATCATCTGGAAGGTGACAGAACTGGGGCTGGGCAGGACTAAGCAGTGGGGATGATGATATGTTTTGGTGAAGGGAGCCCTGCTCACTTGGGGAGCCTTCAGAAAGAGAGAGCAATTTTAGATTAGAAACCCTGACTGAAGTAGTCAAAGATAGTCAGTCTGTGTGTGACAGAAGGAAGAAGTGGGGAGAAGAAAACTGACCACCCTGATTTCCTTCTTGACCCTCCTTCCTTGTTGGCAATTCTTCTGTACTGGCCTTTCCAGGTGAGGTCCCAAAATTTAGGGAACTAGCAATACTGAAACTCATCTGAATAGTCATTCCCCCACTCATACCTTTCCCTGTATTCCTTTTGACTGGCCCAGACTCTAGATTCAGGGGTGTTCACCATATCTGGGACCCTTAGACCTCCTGTCTCGGCATTTCTACCTGTGAGATGGAGAATCATGCAGATAAGAATGCATGAGGGAATCAGAAGCCCACTTGTGCAAACTAGAGCAAGCCTGAGCTCTCTTCCACCTGTGGGTGGAAATAAAAAAGCTTTTCACATAAGCTGTCACCCTCTCCACACCCCAACCATAACCCAGGTGCTCTCTGGGGCAGTGGGGGCCAGGGTTAGACCAATGCAAGAGGCCAGTGGAAGCTTGGTCTCTGTGCTGACTTCCCACCATGCCAAAGCGGTCCCAGGCTTCCTCTGCCACCCAGAGCAGGACTGTAGCCCCGAACAAGGTTCCAGCTGCTGCTGCGCTGTTTCTCCCCTCACTTTCTGTGCTGTTTCTCCCCTCACTTTGCCGACCAGGATTGTGCATAGGCAGGATATTCTCCCCTTTAGCAACCAGGGGAGAGATGGGCTGTGGGATGTGACCCTGCCGCCCCCAGTTCCTGATCCAATCTCAGTCAGTCTCTGGTGTGGTTCAACCTTGGTCCAGTCTCCCTGCCTGAAGGCAGCCCAATTCAGGGACTGCAGGGAGCTGGGTCATATCCTCTATTTAGGAAAAGCTGAAAGGTTTATGGGAGAGTAGACTGTTGAACCCAGCTCCTCTGCAGCCTAAGCTGAGGTTGTAGGACATGTTGGGGGTGGGGGCTGTGGTAGAGGAGGTGGGTAGACGAATCTACACATAGGCTGCAGCAAATACTGCCCTGTCCCCATGCATGCTTCTGTCTTTTCTTCCCCCCTCACTTCACTGGCCATGGGGTCTCCCTCCAGCCCGGGATATGTGGTTCTGCCATCCTTGCCCATCATGGGCAGAGGTGTGGAGGGGCACCTTGGGAACACACTGGCAGGCAGAAGGCCCGTGAAGGGCTAGGTCTGGAGAACACAGGTCCTGCCTGGGCATCCCATGGAGGGGACCCATGATGGCCTTCAGCACCCCAGGAGAAGGGAGAGCTTCCAGTCGTCTCCTACTCTGCTCATTTCCCTCCAGTCTTTCTGCCATTCCCAGAGATATGGGATCATATTAAAGTGTCCTGTGGCTTCACCCTCCTACTTCTACTCTTCCCCTTCCCTGCATAATTTTTAGATGAGCAGCCTCAAGGAGCAAGAGCCAGCTGTGAAACGGCAAACTCAGGAAATTCACAAAAGAAATCAAATGGATAAAACCATGAAAGAAATGTACACTTCATTAGTAATTAAAGAAAGGCAAATATACCTGAAAGCATTTTCCCCTTGACAAGGTATAACAGAAAAGAGTAAGACAAAGGAGTACTGAAATGACACCCCCATCCATTTCATGTGGGAGTATAAATTGTACAGCCTTCCTGATGGCGATTTGATAATATGTATCAAACACCCCAAAAGTTCTCATGGTCATTGACCTAGTAATTCTCCACTTGGGAATTTTCCCTATGAAAATAATTAGGGATTTAGTTACAAGATGTTCATCCCAGTATTGCAATAGGGAAAAATGGGAGGCAACTGCTTGATTGGGAATTCATTTCTGCTGTAATGAAAATTTGCAATAGGGAATTGCTTAAGTAAATTATTGTATATCCATCCAGATGGTACGGTACCATGTAGCCATTAAAAGTCATGTAGAAGAACAAATATTAATATGAAAAGGATATAAAAATAGTACATGTATTATGTGATCTCAGTTTTGTATTTTTAAAATATGGGTGTATCCTTGTGTACATAAAACAGATGAGAAAGACCGAGGACACAGTTCAAAAAGTTAAGAGTGGTTATCTTTGGATGGTGTAATAAAAGTCATTGCAATTTTTCTCCTTGTGTTTTTCTGTAATTTCTGAATTTTATACACTAATCTGGTGTCGCTTTTGTATAATAAATAAAATTTAAAAGATCTGTGTAATTTTTAAGACCTTTGGAGAGTTGGATGTGGAAGAATGGGGAGATGCCCCTAACCCCATGGGTCTTGGTGGGATTTTGGCAGAGAAAAGGGGATTGTGAGAATGTTTGTGGGGGAGGAGCAACTGTTGGTTTATGAACTTCATTTTTTTAGAAGTAACTGGAATCCACCCTCTCAGCATACAGGAAACAGCTCTCTGAATTGCTGACTGTCAGCCAGCTAGAGAGGTATGGAGTAAGAAGGGAAGAAAACTGAAAACCTGCCACCCTTCATGGTTTGGGGGATGGGGGCTTGGGGAAGATTTCCCTTTGGGGCAGAGGGGTTCTAGGATCCTAATCGTCCTGCTGCCTAAAGCAGGTTGAATCTTTGTTTTTGTCATCTGATTCTGCCCCAAACTTGAGATGACCCTGTGTGACCTCCCCCTGCTCCCTCAGATTGGAGGAGACTATCTCTTACCCAAGGTACAGGTAGCAAGTCCTGGGGGAGGGGATGTTTTTCAGGATTAGGGTGGTGAGGGATTCCCTCTTGCCTTCCTTCCTAATAAGGCTCCTAGGGATGGCCAATAATAACAATCAATAGTGGGTCACTTTTCCAAAATGGGGGCTGATGTTATGTTTAGGAGGAATATGTAAGGGGCAGGACTCCTGTAATTGTACGTTTGCTGGGATATCTTGAAGGTCTGAAAGCCTCGGGGGGTGGGGCAGAAGGGATGATTCCAAAGAATTGAGATGCCCCCACCCCCACAACTGACACAGAGTAGGGGGGCGGGGCAGGGCGGTGGTAAGGTTTAAGCAAGTGGGAGTGGGTTGCGTGTTCTTCTGCCTTCAGGGAAGTGAGGGTGGGTGGCAGGGACGACCTGCAGGTGAGAGGTTTAGAGAATAGGGAAGAAAAGATGAAAGTTGGAGCGGGGTCCCCGGGGGCATCAGGTGAGATCAGACTAGCGACCCATTTCTGGTACCTCCAACGGGTTCAGGACACAAGGAGTTAGGGGAGACCCCTAGCTATATCTCGAAGCCTTCATGGGTTCCGGAGAGCAAGGCTTGGTTCCTGGGAGCCCCCAAACCGCGAACCCCGCTAGGGCCGGATGCGATCGGTTGCCATAGCTCCAGGGCGGTGGCCCCACGGCTGCTCCAATCACCGCCCAAGTGAGGGATGGGGGCGTGGATGAGCCCGGGAAAAGTAACAGCAGATGCCCAAGGCACGGCGGGCGGGGGAGCCCAGGGCCCCGACCCTGCGGGGAAGCCACTTCACAGTCCAAAGGGACCGATCGGGACCTCCCCTAGCAGCCACACCGTGGCTTCCTCGGGGTTCCTCGTGACCCGCGCCTCCTCCGCCGCGTTGCGGGGGCTGCACTGGGGGCTGCAGCCGCCGCCCACGCCGGGATCTGCTGCTCAGGACCGTAGGAAGTGGCGGAACATCTGTGTCTCCCTGGTGCTCAGCCTGCTCACGGGGGCCCGGGCGCTGCTCGGATGCGGGATTTGGGGGTTCAGGGGATGGAAGGCTGAGGTTAGAAGAAGAGCATCTTTAGAATCGATGCGAGACCTTGAGCGTCTGAGATCGGGGTCGGGGCGTGGATGGGCGGGAGGGCGTGCACCGCGGGAGGATGCGGTCCAGGAAGGGTCTGCCTGGCGCTGACCATAGCGCCCCCATCTCCCCCAGGCTATCTCAGTACCCTCAGATGGCTACAGACCCGACTCACGGCCACCCGCCATGGGCGCTGGCACTGGTGGCTGAGTCTGTGGGTGAGCCTGCAGGGAGGGCTGGGCCTGTGGGAGTTGGGGGGCGGGGGACCTTCCCACGATAATTTCAGGTCCCTTTCCCCCTCCCATCCAGAGCTAAAATGTTTTCTGGCGGCTTTACTGAGGGAAACAAAAAACTTGATTAAAAGGGGGTGGAGATTCCTCTCTAGGCTGCGCACCAGCTTGGGGAAGGCCTAACACACACAACCCTCCACAAGTTATTTCCTGGCCCATGGAGCTGGTATGCTGTGGAACCAGACCTTGGGCCAGGCCTGGGCTGGGACCTGCTCTGTCACCATTTGGTGGCAAGGCTGTGAAGGGAGAGGCCAGATGGAAAGGGAGGTGACTTTCTGTCCTCTGACTTCCCGGAGAGTTTCTGACCCCTGCAGCTTGAGCTTCACCATCTTGGGCTGAACTGGGGGCAGGGGGGTGACTAAGGAGGAGCCTGGGTCCCTGGCAGCTGTGGAGCTGCTTGTGATGTGCAGTTGGGGAACGGTGCTGGGGCATGCAAGCCCAGGGATAGAAGCTGGGGAGGTACTGAACAAATGCAGCAGCTCTAGGGTGAGACAGCCCCTGGGCCAAAGATGCTTTCATCCCAAGGAATGGTTGTTTTAAGGTCCCTCAGGCCCCAGAGGTAAGGGTAAGCATAAAGGCCAAGTGTTTGGGAGGGTTCCCGCAAAATGCTTGGAGACCCCTTTCTTAAGGACTAGGATGTTGGGACATGATGTGTGGCAGGTCCTGGGAGGTCCTCAGACCTCTGGCCCGACTGACAGGTAGTGAGCTGCCACAGCACCGCCATTCTCTCCAGCCACTACATGGGCTTCTCCATGTTGTCTCTACTTCTGGAGCTGAACTTGGCCTGCCTGTACCTGCACAAGTTGCTGCTGCTTTCTCACCAGGTGCCATCCCTAACCTTCAGCATGGCAGCTGGGCCACCCTGGCCACACTAGCCCTCTTTTGCCTGGTGTCAGTGGGGTGGATGAGTCTGTGGCTGTTCCGGTAGCACCACCAGGTGCCTCCTGCTTTGCTCATCCCTGGTGGAACTGGGCTCGTCACTGTGCATGTCACGAGCATCATATTGGGTGTCCACATCCTGGTCAGTGATGGCCTGTGGTCTGAGCCCCACCCACACAACCCTGGGCACAAGGAATCTGGGACCAGGACATGTTGTGATGGTGAGCCTGTCGGGCCTCACCACAGGGTTGATTCCGCTCTCAGCCTGGAAGACTAGAGAGAAGCCACAGGCTTGTCTTCTGCCAGTGCTGGGGGAGGTAGGGCCAGGACAAGGAGGTGGTGGTCCTTCAGTGCACATTCCCCCATTGGGGTGAGGGCTGGACAGAATATTCAGTATCTCAGTTTCTCTTCCAGCTAACTCACACCCTCCCCCATTCCTAGGACCTAAGAAGAACTGCTGATATTTTTGGGTGGAGAGAGACCTGGTCACCGGATTCCATTATTACATGATGGTTCTTTCCAGCAGACTAACTCAAGAGGCACAGTGGTGCAGGAGGGGGGTGGCAGGGGACATGAAGCTAGAAGAAACTCCTGAAGAGAACAGACACCTTTGCTTTAACACAAGACAGATGATGAAAAGTGAGGTCCTACTAGGATCAAGGAGCTCTGATATGGAGGGGCTGGGGTCGGAGAGAAGAGATACCTCACCTTTGGCCAAATTCTGGCAGGAGGAGGAGGCTCACAGGTGCTGTTGGTAGCCAGTAGGGAAGGAAGTAATAATTGCCAAGAGACAGAAGCACCTAGGCCACATAATTGCTGTTGATATTTCTGGGTCTCGGAGCCACACTATTGTGTTTTCACTTAACCCTAGTCCTACTATATCTGACTTATTTTATTTTATTTTATTATCTTCTTACTGTTTCATAGAAAATGCAGCATCTTAGAGGGATGAGCATGGATGGGGCTAGGTCTGTGTTCCAGTTTGCTAATGCTGCCAGGATGCAAAACACCAGAAATGGATCGGCTTTTATAAATGGGGTTTATTTGGTTACACAGTTTCAGTCTTAAGGCCATCAAGTGTCCAAGGTAAGTCATCAACAATCAGGTACCTTCACTGGAGGATGGCCAATGGCATCCGGAAAACTTCTGTTAGCTGGGAAGGCACATCTGCTCCAAGTTCTGGTTTCAAAATGGCTTTCTCCCAGGACGTTCCTCTCTAGGCCGCAGCTTCTTCTCAAAATGTCACTCTCAGTTGCTCTTGGGGCATTTGTCCTCTCTTAGCTTCTCCAGAGCAAGAGTCTGCTTCCAGTGGCCGTCATCAAACTGTCTCTCATCTGCAGCTCCTCTCTCAGCTCCTGTGCATACTTCAAAGTGTCCCTCTTGGCTGTAGCAAGCTCACTCCTTCTGTCTGCGCTTATATAGTTCTCTAGTAAACCAATCAAGGCCCATGCTGAATGGGCGGGGCCACACCTCCATGGAAATTATCCAATCAGAGTTATCACCCACAGTTGGGTGAGGCGCATCTCCATGGAAACAACCTAATCTAAACATTCCAACTTAATCAACACTAATATGTCTTCCCCCACAAGATTGCATCAGAGAACATAGCTTTTTCTGGGGGACATAAAATATATAAACCGGTACAGTCTGTCTTCTTAGGACAGTACTGAAGTCCAGAGACACGGAAGAGACTCCAACCCCCATCCTGGGGGCAGTGTAGGGGCCCAGGCCCAGGCTTCCAGGGAGTACTGAGGGCAGAAGCAGGAGCAGGTGAGGGAGGCTGCCTCTTGGCTGCAGAGGGTTTCAGGAATATCTGACCCTCTTCTGGGATTTGCTCCAAGCCCTCTTTCCTCTCCTGCCATTTCTGCCACATTCTTTCTCCTGTGTGAGACCCCACCCTTCTTCCAGCAGAACATCTTGGTTACGGGCAGTGCAGAGCAGATTAAAGTTGCTTTTTTACTAAACAACAGACAGAAAGAGATACCCTTTAATCACCCGCAGACAAGATACATGAGCAAAAGCAAAAGACAGGAAGATTAAAAAAAAAAAAACAACCTGCCAAGAAGCTGAGGTAGAGAAAGAAAAAAGAGATGATTAAGACAGACAGACATAGATTAAGGGACAGATAGAAAGAAAGAGGGAAGGATTAATTGCATAGAGGAGACAGAGGCAAGGAGAGATTGTGGGCAAGGGAGAGAGAATTCTCGGCAGAAAGATAGAGAAAGACAGTCACAGATGCTGAGAGGAAACAAAATCATGGATGGGTAACATCGTCATAAACAAAGAAGACAAGAAAAATAGAAATCGAGACGGACAAGAAGGGACCCCAAAGGTGGAAGGTACAGATAGTCTTGACAATGAAATAATGAGAGTGACAAGGAGGAACTGTCAGACTCAGAAGAGATGGAGGGAACAGTGGCAGATGAGAAATTAGCAGAGGGAGGTGGAAACGGAGCGAGGAGGGGGTTAGGCAGGGGAGCCGAGAAGCTGACGCGCAGAAGGAGAAGCAGGCGGTCAAGGGAAAGATTCATTGACAGAAAGAAGCAGGAAATATGTTGAGTTGGAGACGGGCAGAAAGACAAAGAACAAACAGCTACAGTACAAAACACAAAGATAGAGGCTGACAGTGACTGATAGGCAGAGACTGGTGGGAGACAGGAGAGTGGGGATCAGGAATGTAAATTAAGAAAGGAGCAGAAGCAAAGGGGCCAAGAAGGAGAGGAAAAGGGGGACAGGGAGAACAGAACACTTAAATATCCAAAAGAAGAAACAAGAAAAGGCGAGAACACAGAGATGAAGAGAGAGAAAAAGGTACAATAGGGATATGAAAAAAAAAATGAGAGCAAGGGATTGTGAGGGAGCACAGTAATAGAGTCAAAAACTGAGGCACAAAGGGGAAAAATCACACCTAGAGACTGAGCAGAAACTGCGGTGGTTGGAAATAAGTGAACACAGAAAGTAAGAGCAAAGGGTTTAAACGCAGCAAGACCAAAACTGGCAAGGCCAAGGCATGGAGGTGGCAATAGAGAAACAAAATAGATTTTTGTCAGAGTTTGTCCTTAATGGAAGTAGTATCTACAAACCTCGGTTTGCCATCTTGACTGCTTAAGAAACACGTCTGCCTTGAGTTTTCAAAGCAAAAGAAATGTGACAAACCCACCTGAGAAATCTGTTCTGCAAGGATGTTCTGAGGTCAATGTCATTTTACTCCAACCTTTTTTTTTTCCCTCTCCACGGTCATGCACTCACAGTCTAAGTGAATAGTCCTTCTTGGTAGTACTTAATGACATTGATGAGGGATGCCCGAGAACTTGACCATTAGAGAAATATGGCTGATTCTGTGGGTTAACTAGTAAAATCCATAGAAGGTGGGTGAGATTAGCAGGGGCAAGATGTAAGTGTATATTGAAGAGCTTGGGATCGATCGTAAATATCTATCGGGTGAGCCTGTGAAATTTCAGGAAACACAGACTGGACTGTGGTTATACTTGAGTAAGTGGGGATATTATTGACTGGAGTGTGGATCAGATAAAGATGATGTGAATCAAAGAGGGTTAGGCAGTTGGGATCCTAGAAAAGGGAAGATCAAAAATACAGAGGTCAGCAGATGCCACATTTGGTACCATTAGTCTGTTTACTAGGCCGGTGCTTTGTGGGCCCTCCCCAGACTCGCCCCGTGCCTACCTAGATATTTACGGTGAATCATTTGTCTTCTGACATAGGGAAGGGGCTTTCCTGGATGGGGAGATGGACATTTTATGATCTTTGTGACCTGGGAGCACTGTCCTGGTTATAAATTAATAAATCATTCTGCAGGTAACTACATTGGTTTCTTGCTAATGTAGGTACTTTGAATCCATTTTCTTGGCTGCAACAGTGTCCTGATTTCCAAGGCAATGGACCAGAAGGCAGATTGTGGAACCTTTGCCTTGAGAAGGGCATTGCCTGACACCAAATGTTTTTGACTTTCGAAGCCCTGAATTGTTCTAAGATCCATGGCTATCAGAGAGGGAACACAATTTCTTAAGTAGAATGGACTTAGAGCAAGAGAGTGGATTCAGACAGTTTAGAATGATTTTCAATGCTACAGTATGGTAGATTGAGTTATGGACCCCAATCTTAATCTTAATCCGTTCCTATGGGTGTGAATCCATTGTAAATAGGATCTTTGGAACATGTTATTTTTAGCTAAGGTGTGACCAACTGAATCAGGATGGTCTTAATCCTATTACTGGAGGCCTTATAAAGAGAAGGCCACAGGGAGAAGCTGGAAGTCAGCAGGAACCAGGAAGAGAGATGAGACATGTGACAGGAGAGCCAAGGAGAGCCAAGGACCCCAAAGATTTCTGGCCAGCCAGAAGGCTACTGACCCCAGGAGGAAGCAAGCCTCCTAGCCTCTGAAACCATGAGCCAATAAATTCCTGCTGTTAAACCAACCCATTGTGCGATAATTGTTACAGCAGCCTGGAAACTAAGACCCTGGGTTGAAACGAAAATGACTTTTTAGCCAGATGAGAGAATTAATTGAATAGGAATCCTCATAACTGAATTTCCAAGTCTTTACCAAATATAAAATTTGGATTTTCCAGGTTGAAAATTAAGAGTCTTCAGTCTGCATGAGATTACACAGGAAAGTTATTCTTAAAAGAGGAGCTCCATTTTTGAAATGAAATGTTTGCTTAAGGATCATTAACTTAGAGTCATAGCATTCCAGGCTGAACATTTGTTGAGTTCCTACCACATCAGGTAACTTTTATATGGTATTCCACTTAATCCCATGCAATAGAGACTCAGCCCACTATTTGGATGAAAAAAGTGAGGCTCTGAGAGGTTGAGTAATTTACTCAGGGTTATTTAGTGGCATGGCCTAGACTCAAACATATATTTTTTTCTATTACACCTATGGCAGATATCTGCCATTTTTACCTACCCAGCAGTGTTGGGACCCACACCTAGCCAATCAGAACCCCATATCCTCTTGCCCATGAACGAGTTCATGCTATAAGCAGAAACCATGAGCCTCAGCACTTTGACACTTGCTAGAACTTTTGGTGAAGACGCACTCTATGTGTGCTGGCCTTGCTAAGCTGGTAGGATGTAAGAAAGCTTCCCTGGGCATGCAGCCAATACAGAAGTAAAGAGGACTCAAGATACAAGGAGAGATTTCTAATACCGTTTGAGTTTCTGCTCTACCTGAAGCTAGAGTTTCCCTTGGACCATTCAGTTACATGGGCCAAAAAATTCCCGTATTTGCTTAAGAGAGGTTGAGTTTTTCACATGTAACTGAATCCTGATTAATACATAATCTTAAAAATAATCCAGTCTCATCATTTCATTTTGCAGAAAATTGAACCCTAGAGAAGTTACGTAACTTATACAAGCACACTCACCTCATTTGTGGCACGGCCTGACTCAGAATGCAGTGGTTGATTTGATTCGGGGATCCATCCTATATTCTAGTTTGCCTCTTTCTTTAGAGAAAGGCTGAGGAGTAGAGAGACTTCAAAGCAGAACGGAAGGAGTCACCTGACAACCAAAGATCAATCAAGTCAGCTAAATTGCCTCTGAAGGGGTATTTGTAAGTCAAGAGGCTTCAATTTGAAAGCCAGACTTCTATTCACCAAGTATTGATTCCTGTACTTTTCAGGAACGCGGCAACTGTAAAGGTCAGAGGTTCGTTTCAGCTTTCCTCTGCAGACATGAGCACCACTTACCTGGTGAGTGTGCAGTGCACCCTTCCACTTCCTATAACCTGGTGGGGACCAAGCCTTCACCCGACACCCCTTCTACAGGATCTGGACACAGAAGTGATTCACAAACTGAACGAGTTCTTTCAACAGAGATAAGGGTGCAAGCCGTGTGGTATGTAGGAGTTGAAGAATGGGAAGTCATTTGTGCTGCATGATATGATGGTGCCTGGAAAGGGCTTCTGCCTGCCACCTCCCACCCAAGAAAAGCAAACTCTGAAGAGAGTCTGACATTTCAGGGATAGTATTTGATTTATTAGGGTTAAGCTTTGCCCTGTCACTCTGGCCTGCCTGCCAGTGCTCTCAAGAGGATTCCTTTACCTCCTTGATATTCCACTGGTTGTTGGCATTGCTAAATCTGGGCACTGAGTGACCAGCTCGGCCAGTTCTCTCTGCTTCGGCTCCTGGGTCTGGGCACTGCTAGAGGAAGACAGAGAAGCCCACAGAACTGGGAGCCACACATTCCTGCTGCTGCACTGCCCAGTTCAACTAATCACCAGTTCCCCTCATCAGCAATTCCAGATGTCATTTTCTTCAAGCCTCTGCCCTTCCTTCCTTCACCCCAATCCTTAGTAGAATTCCAGTGTCCCTACCTTGGCAGTAAGAAGAGGTGGCATACAGGGCTGGGGGTTTGGAGAGGGTTGGGTGAGGGAAGCACAGCAGCTACAGTAAGCATTTTCTTTGACATACAGAGAATCTTAAAAATTCACATGAACTTTGCATTCTACTTCACAATCTACCCATATTTGTTTTAATACAAAATGCCATTTGAAATAACTTAAAAGTTGTTTTACTCGATTTTTTAAACTTCTACAAAATGTCATGTGAAACTGTCAGTTTCACAATCTAGAAAGATTGCCATTTTATTCTGTGGGTCCCGGTATCCTTGGCACACTTTTCTTTATTTCTCCTTTTGACAGATATTTATAAAGGGCCTATTATGTGCCAAGCAGTGAGTAAAAGAGCCAGAGCCCTGGCCTTGGGGAGTTTGCAGACAGGATTTTGTTAAAGTGGGAAATTTGGAAAATAGGAGTCATCCAGAGGAGAGAAACCAGAGGGGAGGGATTTAGACACAGGTCATCAAAGACCCACAGCCTGAGAACAGACAGCTTGCAGAGGGTGGGATTGTTGCATTCTGATATCCAAGGGGTTGTCCAAAATCTAAATCAGGATCTTTCCTCCCAAACCTGCACCCTGCCCAGAATTCTCCCAATGTATGCCCAGCACTGCTATCAACTGACTGGATAAGTCAGGAACTTAGGAGTCAGCCCCTAGCCAACCCAACCCACTCCTACCCCAAACACACACATCCAAGTGATCACTGAGTTCTGAATGGCTTTCACAGCCATCCCTTCCTTTCCATCTCTGCTGCCCATCCTGGTCTAGTCACTGTCATTTCTAGCCTGGGTGACCTGATGATGGCTTCATTACTATTCTCCGCATAGCAGCCAGTATGTGATTATTAAAATGCAAATCTGATCATATCATTCCCACCCAGTGGCTCCTCCTTCTTCTTAAAATAAAGGTATAACTCATAACATGACCTGCAAGGTTCTGCATGATTTGCCTTTGTTTGCTCTCAAGACTCATGGTATTTTATGCTTCACTCTTTGTGTGACCTTATTCAGTTTATGCAACATGCCATGCTCCTTCCTCTCTCAGGGTCTTGCACAGGCAGTGTCCTCTGCCTGGTGGACATTCTACTCTCCCCTGCCCCCATCTCTCTGGCTCCCTCCTTCCTACTCCACTCCCTTTGCCCAATACATTCTCATTCTTCAGTGCTCATTTCCAACATCTCTTTCTCCAAAGAAGCGTCCATGATCCCCCCCACAGACAGGTCAAAAATCAATCTGTAATTCTCCTTGGTAGCACTTATCACAACTCTAATTGAAGAACAAATGATGGGCATTTTAGGAAAGTCTGTAACATGAAATATATAAATAAAAAAGAAAAACATGAAGAAAGCAAAGACTATTCATAATAATAGTCTTTAAAAATAATAGTCATAAAAATCTCATTACTTCCCCCAGAGAAACAAGAACATGCTACTACTAAAAGAAGCATTCAGAGAGAACTAAAAAGAATATTTGGAAATTAAAACTGTAATACTGGGAATTAAAAACTCATGGAAGGGTTGAAGATAAAGTTGAGTAAATCTCCCAGAAAGGAGACTAAAATGACGGAGTTAGAATTAGGGAGAAAAAATAAGACAATCTTTGGATCAGTCCAGGGCACTCATCAGAATAATGGGAGTCCCAGAAAGAGAGAACTTAGAAAAAAGAGGAAAGTACATCATCAATGAAATAACACCAGAAGATTTCTCAAAACTAAAGGACAAATCTCCCTAATGAATATAGATGCAAAAATCCTCAACAAAATACTTGTAAATCGAATCCAAAGACACATTAAAAAAATCATACACCATGACCAAGTGGGGTTCATTCCAGGCTTGCAAGGATGGTTCAACATAAGAAAATCAATCAACGTATTACAACACATTTACAAATCAAAAGGGAAAAATCAAATGATCATTTCAATAGATGCTGAAAAAGCATTTGACAAAATCCAACATCCCTTTTTGATAAAAACACTTCAAAAGGTAGGAATTGAAGGAAACTTCCTCAACATGATAAAGAGCATATATGAAAAACCCACAGCCAGCATAGTACTCAATGGTGAGAGACTGAAAGCCTTCCCTCTAAGATCAGGAACAAGACAAGGATGCCCGCTGTCACCACTGTTATTCAACATTGTGCTGGAAGTGCTAGCCAGGGCAATCCAGCAAGACAAAGAAATAAAAGGCATCCAAATGGAAAGGAAGAAATAAAACTGTCATTGTTTGCAGATGATATGATCTCATATCTGGAAAACCCCGAGAAATCGATGATACAGCTACTAGAGCTAATAAACAAATTTAGCGAAGTAGCGGGATACAAGATTAATGCACATAAGTCAGTAATGTTTCTATATGCTAGAAATGAACAAACTGAAGAGACACTCAAGAAAAAGATACCATTTTCAATAGCAACTAAAAAAATCAAGTACCTAGGAATAAACTTAACCAAAGATGTAAAAGACCTATACAAAGAAAACTACATAACTCTACTAAAAGAAATAGAAGGGGACCTTAAAAGATGGAAAAATATTCCATGTTCATGGATAGGAAGGCTAAATGTCATTAAGATGTCAATTCTACCCAAACTCATCTACAGATTCAATGCAATCCCAATCAAAATTCCAACAACCTACTTTGCAGACTTGGAAAAGCTAGTTATCAAATTTATTTGGAAAGGGAAGATGCCTCGAATTGCTAAAGACACTCTAAAAATGAAAAACGAAGTGGGAGGACTTACACTCCCTGACTTTGAAGCTTATTATAAAGCCACAGTTGCCAAAACAGCATGGTACTGGCACAAAGATAGACATATAGATCAATGGAATCGAATTGAGAATTCAGAGATAGACCCTCAGATCTATGGCCGACTGATCTTTGATAAGGCCCCCAAAGTCACTGAACTGAGCCATAATGGTCTTTTCAACAAATGGGGCTGGGAGAGTTGGATATCCATATCCAAAAGAATGAAAGAGGACCCCTACCTCACCCCCTACACAAAAATTAACTCAAAATGGACCAAAGATCTCAATATAAAAGAAAGTACCATAAAACTCCTAGAAGATAATGTAGGAAAACATCTTCAAGACCTTGTATTAGGCGGCCACTTCCTAGACTTTACACCCAAAGCACAAGCAACAAAAGAGAAAATAGATAAATGGGAACTCCTCAAGCTTAGAAGTTTCTGCACCTCAAAGGAATTTCTCAAAAGGTAAAGAGGCAGCCAACTCAATGGGAAAAAATTTTTGGAAACCATGTATCTGACAAAAGACTGATATCTTGCATATACAAAGAAATCCTACAACTCAATGACAATAGTACAGACAGCCCAATTATAAAATGGGCAAAAGATATGAAAAGACAGTTCTCTGAAGAGGAAATACAAATGGCCAAGAAACACATGAAAAAATGTTCAGCTTCACTAGCTATTAGAGAGATGCAAATTAAGACCACAATGAGATACCATCTAACACCGGTTAGAATGGCTGCCATTAAACAAACAGGAAACTACAAATGCTGGAGGGGATGTGGAGAAATTGGAACTCTTATTCATTGTTGGTGGGACTGTATAATGGTTCAGCCACTCTGGAAGTCAGTCTGGCAGTTCCTTAGAAAACTAGATATAGAGCTACCATTCGATCCAGCGATTGCACTTCTCGGTATATACCCAGAAGATCGGAAAGCAGTGACACGAACAGATATCTGCACGCCAATGTTCATAGCAGCATTATTCACAATTGCCAAGAGATGGAAACAACCCAAATGTCCTTCAACAGATGAGTGGATAAATAAAATGTGGTATATACACACGATGGAATACTACGCGGCAGTAAGAAGGAACGATCTTGTGAAACATATGACAACATGGATGAACCTTGAAGACATAATGCTGAGCGAAATAAGCCAGGCACAAAAAGAGAAATATTATATGTTACCACTAATGTGAACTTTGAAAAATGTAAAACAAATGGTTTATAATGTAGAATGTAGGGGAACTAGCAGTAGAGAGCAATTAAGGAAGGGGGAACAATAATCCAAGAAGAACAGATAAGCTATTTAACGTTCTGGGGATGCCCAGAAATGACTATGGTCTGTTAATTTCTGATGGATATAGTAGGAACAAGTTCACAGAAATGTTGCTATATTATGTAACTTTCTTGGGGTAAAGTAGGAACATGTTGGAAGTTAAGCAGTTATCTTAGGTTAGTTGTCTTTTTCTTACTCCCTTGTTATGGTCTCTTTGAAATGTTCTTTTATTGTATGTTTGTTTTCTTTTTAACTTTTTTTTTCATACAGTTGATTTAAAAAAGAAGGGAAAGTTAAAAAAAAAAAAAAAAGAAAAACAAGGGGAAAAAAAAGATGTAGTGCCCCCTTGAGGAGCCTGTGGAGAATGCAGGGGTATTCGCCTACCCCACCTCCATGGTTGCTAACATGACCACAGACATAGGGGACTGGTGGTTTGATGGGTTGAGCCCTCTACCATAAGTTTTACCCTTGGGAAGATGGTTGCTGCAAAGGAGAGGCTAGGCCTCCCTATATTTGTGCCTAAGAGTCTCCTCCTGAATGCCTCTTTGTTGCTCAGATGTGGCCCTCTCTCTCTGGCTAAGCCAACTTGAAAGGTGAAATCACTGCCCCCCCCCCCCCCCCACCGTGGGATCAGACACCCAGGGGAGTGAATCTCCCTGGCAACGTGGAATACGACTCCCGGGGTGGAATGTAGACCCGGCATCGTGGGACGGAGAACATCTCTTGACCAAAAGGGGGATGTGAAAGGAAATGAAATAAGCTTCAGTGGCAGAGAGATTCCAAAAGGAGCCGAGAGGTCACTCTGGTGGGCACTCTTATGCACACTTTAGACAACCCTTTTTAGGTTCTAAAGAATTGGGGTAGCTGGTGGTGGATACCTGAAACTATCAAACTACAACCCAGAACCCATGAATCTCGAAGACAGTTGTATAAAAATGTAGCTTATGAGGGGTGACAATGGGATTGGGAAAGCCATAAGGACCACACTCCACTTTGTCTAGTTTATGGATGGATGAGTAGAAAAATAGGGGAAGGAAACAAACAGACAAAGGTACCCAGTGTTCTTTTTTACTTCAATTGTTCTTTTTCACTCTAATTATTATTCTTGTTATTTTTGTGTGTGTGCTAATGAAGGTGTCAGGGATTGATTTAGGTGATGAATGTACAGCTATGTAATGATACTGTAAACAATCGAAAGTACGATTTGTTTTGTATGACTGCGTGGTATGTGAATATATCTCAATAAAATGATGATAAAAAAAAAGGAAAAAAAAAAAAAAAGATATGTTGACATACTAACCCCTTGTACCTGTGGATGTGACCTTATTTGGAAATAGAGTCTTTGAAGATGCAATTAAGTTGAGATCCTACTAAATGGGGTGGGCCCTAATCTAATATGGCTGGTGTCTTTATAAGAAGCGGAGAAGAGACGCAGACACAGAGAGGAGAACCCCATGCGATGATGGAGACATACAGAGGGAAGACAGCACCGGGAAGACAGAGGCAGGGATTGGAGTCATGCTGCCACAAGCCAAGGAATGTCAAGGTTTGCCAGTGACTTCCAGAAGCTAGGAAGAGGCAAGGAAGAGTCCTCCCCTAAAGCCCTCAGAGAGAGCATGGCCCTGCTGACACATTTATGTATTTCAAACCTCTAGTCTCCAGAACTATGAGAGAATAAATTTGTTATTTTAACACACCCAGTTTGTGGTACTTTATGACAGCAACCCTGGGAAACTAAAAATAGACATACAGATCATTGGAATAGAACTGAGAGTCCAGAAATCAAGAGTTGATTTATTCTGGATGATTTTTCTGTAAAGCTACAACTGCTGTAAAAAATAAAGTAAAATAAATAAATAAACTAGGCAATGACAAATATTGGTGAGTATATTAGTCAGTGTTCTCAAGAGACAGAACCAGCAGGATATACATATATAAATATTAAGCGATTTATTACAGGAATTGGCTCACATGACCATGGGGATTGGTAATCCAAATTCTGTAGGGCAGGTTGCAAGTTGAAGGTCAATGAAGGTGAGAAGCTGCAGGTTGGGAATGCCAATGAAAGTGACAATGAATCTCCCAGAAGCTGGCTGTCTGGAGTAGAGAGAGAAATTATTCTCTCTGACTGCTGCAATCATCAGTTCTCCCTTTAAGGCCTTTTACTGATTGGATGAGGAGATTTCTCTCATTGTCAAAGGCAATCTTCTTTGTTAACTGCAGATGCAATCAGCCATAGATGCAATCAATGACTAATGATTTAAATCCATGAAATAGCCTCACAGTAAAAATGAGGTCAGTGCTTGCTTGACCAAACAACTAGGTACCATAATTTAGCCACGCTGACACATGAAGTTAACCATCACAGTGAGGCTGCGTAAATTGGAATCCTCATAAATTACTGGAGGAAATGTAAAATTGTGCAACTACTTTGGAAAACCATCTGGAAGTTCTTCAAAGTTTAAACATGGAATAACCACATGACCCAGCAATTTCACTCCTAGGTATATGCCCAGGAGAAATGAAGACATATGTCCATGCAAAAACTTGTATACAAATGTTCATAGCAACATTATTCATAATAGCCCAAAAGTAGAAACAACCCAAAAGTCTAACTAATGAATGGATAAACAACATCCATTCTGTACAATGAGGTATTATTTGGTCATAAAAAGGAATGAAGTACTGACACATGCTATAACAAGAATGAACCTTAAAAACATTATGCTAAGTGAAAGAAGCCAGTCACAAAAGACCACATATTGTATGATATTGTTACATGAACAATCCAGAATAGATGAAATCTATAGAGACAGAAAGTAGATTACTGGTTGCCTAGGGCTGGAGGTTAGGAGTGGGGAGGAAATAGTGTGAGTGCTAAAAGATAAAAAGCTTCTTTTGGGGATGATGAACTAGAAAGTGATGATGATTGCACAGCTCTGTGAATGTACTAAAAACCCATGGAATTCTACACTTTAAATGAGTGAACTTTAAGATTTGTACATTATATCTCAATAATGCTGTTAAAAAAAGAATTTCCATGTACCCTTTGCCCAGCCTAATAACTTCTTAGGTAATCACCGTATGACTGGTTTTGATAACCAGGAAATTGACATTGGTGCAATACTATTAAAGAAATTGCAGACTGTATTTGGATTTCAACAGTGCTTAGAACAACGCCTGTCACACAGTGAAGCTTATACAGATGTTAAAGACTTAACTACATAATAATAATGACAATAACAATGACAAAGTTGATGATGATGGGTCTCCTCACTCTTCTCAGAGCATGCCAAGTTCATGCCTCTTTCTAAACTCTTACTCTAACAGTTCTCATCACCTGGGATTCCTTTTCCCTCCCTCCCTTTATTCCTATCAAATCATTCGCATCCTGCCAACTCCCCTTTAATAATTCTCTTCTTTTTTTGAACTGTATGAAACTCCAACACCAACTAGCACTTGCCTGAACTCTTACATTTTCCTCTACTTATTTCGTTTGAGTCCTAAATTCCCAACTAGATTGAGAGACTGTGTGGGTTACATGTCTTTCACATCCTCCACTATAAACCTGCTTGTTGACTGAGTTGCATTCAAAGTTGTATCCAGAAATAGTGTAAAGGACAGAGCAAGAGGCAGGAGGTGGAGAGCAATTCAGGCAGCAGGACATAGGCAGAGCTTGAGGGACTCCAGAAACTTTTATAGGGTGTCCATTATTTACCCCATGGTATAATAAAAATCATTGCCAGAGAGAGAACAGAGGGGTGTAGCTTGAGGGGAGAAAAGACATCCAGCAAAGGAGTTTCTCATGGCCTTTCTTTTTCTAAGTTCATTGACTAACTCCTCCTTGACTCCACGGGTAGGATTAAGTGCCTGGCCCGGGAGCTCCCATCACACTGCACCGTAATTATCAGGTTTGTTGTCTGCTTTCCCCACTGCCTTGTGAACTCGGTGAGAGCTTGAGGTTTTCTGCTCCCCTGCTATGTATCCCCAACCCCTGGTACTTTGTGGCACTCAATGGTTGATGGCTGAATGAATGAATGCATGAATAAAGGACTGATTGACCTATAGTTCTGCATCTCAAGTCTGCATTTATGAGAATAGATTTAAAAAGTATACTTTTTTTTTATTAGCGCAGTTTTAGGTTTATAGAAACATCATACAGAAAGTTCTCATATACTCCCCCCTCACACACACATTCTTGCCTATTAACAACATTTTGCATTAGTTTGGTACCTTTGTTGTAATTCATGAAACTTTTATAATATTAAGTTTTTAACTTTAGCTCACTGTTTACATTAGGTCTCTCTCTTTGTGTTGTAGTTCTACAGGTTTGTGTATGTGTGTGTGCTAACTTATATACAACCTAAAATTTCCCTTTTTACCCCTTCTCGAATATAAAATTCAGTGTTAATTACACACCCCAAATTGCACCTCCATCCCCATCATCCATTTCCAAAACTTTTCCATCACCCCAAACAGAAACTCACTACCAATTAAACTTCAACTCCCCACTCCCCTTCCTGGTAACCCATGTTCTAGTTTCTGACTTCACGGGTATGCGTATTCTGCTTATTTCATGTAAGTGAGATCATACAATATTTGCCCTTTTGTGCTTGACTTATTTCACTTCATGCCATGTCTTCAAGGTTCATACATGTTGTAGCAAGTATCAGAACTTCATTTCTTTTAGGACTGAAAAAAATTTCATTACATGTTACAGCACATGATGCTTATACCATTTATCTGTTGACGGACACTTGAGTTGCTTCCATCATTTGACAACTGTGAATAATGCCGCTACGAACATCAGTGTGCAAATGTCTGCTTGAGTTCCTGCTTTCAGTTCTCTTGGGTATATACTTATAAGTGGGATTGCTGGGGCATATGGTGATTCTATCGTTAACTTTCTGAAGAATCGCCAAACTGTTTTTCACACTGACTGCACCATTATACATTCCAATCAACAATACTGTTTCGATTTCTCCACATCCTTTACGGCAGTTATTTTTCGTTTTCTTTACTAGTAGCCACTCCAATGGGTGTGAAATGGTGTCTCGTTGTGGTAAAACAACGAGCAATTTTTTTTTAATTTATTAAAACTCGGAGAACTTTGGTCTTCTCTCCTGACCAGGCTGGCCAGTAGCCCGTAACCGACTCTGACTTGTAGAAGTCGGGATGTGCCCCTACCCCTACTACCTCTCCTCGCGTTCAAAGCCTTTCCGCACATGGCCCCGCCCCCTCCGCCGACTATGCAACTTTAATTGGTGCGCTCTCTAATCCATCCGACGATGTCGGCGCCTATTGGATTAACCGCTAAAGCCCGTTTGCGCACTTCCTGTTTGGAACGCGGAGCGGACATATACTTGCCGCCATTGTGTTGCGGTAAAGCAGCGGTCTCTGAGAGAGGCTGTGGGGGTGCGTGGTGGGCTTTAAGGGTAGGACTGCGGGACGCGGGGTGGAGTCGGGCGGAGCGGCGGGAAAGGTTGGGCCGGCCCGAGTGGGTGCTCCCTGAGCCAGGCGAGAGTGTAGCAAGGGTAGAGGGCCTCAGAAGAGCGTTCGTGCGGCTCCTGTTGTGGGCCCCGACTTCTGGTTGATTTTTCTCTCCTGCCACTCCCCAGATTCTCCGGGCATGGCCGGAGTATTTCCTTATCGAGGGCCGGGTAACCCCGTGCCCGGCCCTCTCGCCCCGCTGCCAGACTATATGTCGGAAGAGAAGCTGCAGGAGAAAGGTGAGGAGCGAGTGCGGGACCTGCGCGTGCGGGCCTAGAGACGTGCGGGCGGGTGTGCGCGTGCGCGGAAGCGGGTTCGAATTCCAGCTCCCCGTTTTGGCAGGTCAGCCTCTCCTGTTTTTTGCCCACCCCCCCCCCATTAGCCCCATTTATTTTTTTTCAACTAATCGATTGCTTTTTAAGTGCCTACTATTGGCAGGTGCTGATCAAGCGCTTGGGATACAATAGCGATGAACTAGTCGTCACGCCCTTATAGGGGTTAAATTATAGTGAGGGAAATTAATAATAAAAAAAAATTAGAAATCTGTAGCGTAATGTCAGGTAAGTGTGATGAAGAAGAAAATGAAGCAGAGTAAAGTGGCAGAGGTTTAGCGGGGGAGTGGTCCTTCTACATGGGGAGATCAAGAGTTCTCACACTCCCTGCTGGATGCCCTGCCCCTCTTTCGCTGGCCCTGATAGCAGGTTACCCTAGGGCAAAAGGTGGGGATGATTAGGCTAAGGGTGCACAGTCCTTTAACTGAGGGTGCCTTTGTAGCCCGAAAATGGCAGCAATTGCAGGCCAAGCGCTATGCAGAAAAGCGGAAATTTGGATTTGTGGATGCTCAGAAGGAAGACATGCCTCCAGAACATGTCAGAAAGATCATTCGAGACCATGGAGACATGACCAACAGGAAGTTTCGGCATGACAAAAGGGTCTACTTGGGGTAAGGAACACCCTGGAATTAATTCATTGGAGTTTGGCTTCTTTCTTTCTCCCTATCCCATAGGTTGCAGTCCTATAGATAGACCAGATAGCTGCTCCATCATTATGGAACCAGATGGTACAATGATAACCCATCTCAGTGGTTTACAGAATTTTCAGATTCTTTGGGATTCTGTGATAATTTTCAAGGCTTCTGGTTATATTCTTTTTGGTTCTGATTTTTCTTCCTGATCTGGTACTGAAGCTTTCATTTCTTCTGTTGCTGCTCTCACTTTTCTTCAGATGTCTCTCTGAATGGGTTAAAGCCCAGAGAGGGAGACTTTGCTCATTCTGGCTGCACTGTGGATACATTCTCAATGATCAGAGTTCTGAGATTTGGGATATCGAACTCTGAGGACTCTGTACTTTTGTGTTTCTTTGGTCCCAAGGTGGGTGAGTACAGGTACAGAGGCCTTAGCCTTTGAAATGTGTCTCATTTGAAGTCAGAAATGTAAGCCACTTAATGAACTGGTCTAAGCCAGCCATGGAAATTCTTTTTATTTCAAAACTATTTTTTGAGAACTATTCTTGGGCCATAACAGTGAACAAGGCAGTAAAGATCTCTGCCTTTGTGGAGCTTATGGTCTAATGGTATGACAGACATGAAACAAATAGTTACAGTAAAGTATGATGACTATTTTATCATCATTTTGCGGGGTGGGGGGGTGGTGTCGTACAGAGAATGTGAGACAGCCTGGAAGCTAGACAAGAAGGTATTGATTTGGAGGGACTGATAACCCAGTATTGTGAGACTGTGGAATGTAAGAGGAAGCGGTATACAAGGTGAAGTTGGAGGGGTGGGGTGGGGCAGGGTTCCTAGTCATGGAAGAACTGTAAGGCAGGGTTTTCTGTAGAATTTGGTATTGTGATACTGTGTGTCTCCTTGGCATAGAACAGGAGCAGAACACTTATCATGCCTAATTACCTTCTCTTTTCTTCCTAATACTGCAGTGCTCTAAAGTACATGCCCCATGCAGTCCTCAAGCTGCTGGAGAACATGCCTATGCCTTGGGAGCAGATTCGGGATGTCCCTGTGCTTTACCACATCACTGGAGCCATTTCTTTTGTCAATGAGATTCCCTGGGTCATTGAGCCTGTCTACATATCCCAGTGGGGGTGAGAAGGGGTGGAATATGGTTTGTGGTGGTGGTAGTTGGGTGCAGTGGGTAGGAACCATTATGTAACATTTCTGGCTTCCAGGTCAATGTGGATTATGATGCGTCGAGAAAAGAGAGACAGGAGGCATTTCAAGAGGATGCGTTTCCCCCCTTTTGATGATGAAGAGCCACCCTTGGACTATGCTGACAACATCCTAGATGTTGAGCCACTGGAAGCCATTCAGCTAGAGCTGGACCCTGAAGAGGATGCCCCTGTGTTGGACTGGTTCTATGACCACCAGCCATTGAGGGACAGCAGGAAGTGAGTGATGGGTGGAGGTATCATTTCTTGAGAGTTTATAAACACAGATGAATACCTGGAAAGCAGTAGGTGGTGTGGCTTAGCTAGCTAGAATAACTCCTGACTCAGGCTTCCTCTTTTTTTTTCCCCTAGGTATGTGAATGGCTCCACTTACCAACGCTGGCAGTTCACACTGCCCATGATGTCCACTCTCTACCGTCTGGCCAATCAGCTCCTGACAGATTTGGTAGATGACAACTACTTCTATCTTTTTGATCTGAAGGCCTTCTTTACCTCCAAGGCACTCAATATGGCCATTCCTGGAGGCCCCAAATTTGAACCTCTTGTTCGAGACATCAACCTACAGTAAGTTGGAGAAAGTAGGATTTTAGGTTCCTTGGGTTGAGTAAAATCTACTTTTTGTCCAGTATAACTTCCAAATTAATATGCTCATCCTTGGTTTTGTATTCTAGAGATGAAGACTGGAATGAATTCAATGATATTAACAAAATCATTATCCGGCAGCCTATCCGCACTGAATACAAGATTGCTTTTCCTTACTTGTACAACAACCTTCCACACCATGTCCACCTCACCTGGTGAGAAAGCCAGAACACAGCTGGGACAGGAGAACACAGTTAGTTTGGACAGGAGATCTTTGACTGACTTTTACTTTCATTTTAGGTACCACACTCCTAATGTTGTATTCATCAAAACGGAGGATCCTGATTTGCCGGCTTTCTACTTTGATCCTTTGATCAACCCAATCTCCCATAGGCACTCTGTTAAGGTGAGAGGAAGGGCACCTGACCTCAGCTCTTGCAAGAGAAATTTTCCTGAGCTTGACTGAGGTGTTAGAGGTAGACCTGTTTTCCATCCTAAGTGTTTCCCTTGAGCTGTTAGCTAATTTGAGAGTTCAGCAACTGACTCAGACCAGGTTATTGATAGAACCTTGGTTTCTGTGATGATCCATCTGGGCTTTATTATTACTCCTTCTGGGCTCTTTCTGTAGTCTTTTCTGGTCTGTTTCCATTGTGGTAGTGGTCTTTTTTTTTAATTTCGTCTTCATTGAGCTATAGTTTGCATACCATACAATTCACCCATTTAAAGTGTACAATTCAATGGTTTTTAGTACGTATGTTCAAACTTGTACAACCATCACCACAGTCTGTTTTAGAACATTCACCCCCAGAAGAAACCCTGTGCCCATTAGTAGTCACTCTGTTTTTCCCCAACCTCCCCAGCCTCTGGCAACCATTAATTTACTTTTCCTCCTATAGGTTTGTCTGTTCTGGGCATCTCTTAAAAATGGAGTCATGTAATATTTGTTCTTTTGTGACTGACATCTTTCACTTAGTTTAATGTTTTTAAGGTTCATCCATGTGCCAGTGTGTTCTTCGTATGAAAAAATTTAAATCTCTAAGCCCAGTTTTTGGAGCTTGGGCAGGAGGTGATTGCAGTGTCTACCTCCTATGGCATTTGGGCTCCTTTGGGAGACCTTTTGGTGGTGAGCCAGTTTGGATGTGATTAGTGATGCTTGCTTTCCTGGTTAGCCTTGGCTTGTTCTCTGCTCCCTTGGTCCCCTTTGCCCAGGCCCTTTAGGGCTTCTCGTCAGGTAACCAAGTTTCCATGACAGTTGTAGCCACTGTGCCTGTCCTCAGAGGGTTTCTCTTTTATTGCAAGTCTTTGCCCACTTCAAGAAGAGCTAAACTCTTGGGTGTTGTTATTTCAGAGCCAGGAACCGTTGCCAGACGATGATGAAGAGTTTGAGCTCCCCGAGTTTGTGGAGCCTTTCCTGAAGGACACACCTTTGTACACAGACAATACAGCCAATGGCATTGCTCTGCTTTGGGCCCCACGGCCCTTCAATCTACGCTCTGGTCGTACTCGCCGGGCCCTGGACATACCCCTTGTCAAGAACTGGTAAAAGCTTCCCCTTGGGAGGATGGTAGTGGATATAAAGGAGAAAAGACTCCTATGGGGTTGCCATGCAGCCTTTATCAGGGTGCCTGAAAGGAGAGATTGGCCAAGATTTGCTGGGCTTATTTTCCCAGGTATCGGGAGCATTGTCCTGCTGGGCAGCCTGTGAAGGTGAGGGTCTCCTACCAGAAGCTGCTTAAGTATTATGTGCTGAATGCCCTCAAGCACCGGCCCCCTAAGGCCCAAAAGAAAAGGTAAGGTATCTCTGGCCTCTGCTCAGATTTCTTCTGTTCCAAAGATAACCTGTAGGCTAATTCTACCCTTCTTTTTATTTCCACTCCAGGTATCTGTTCCGCTCCTTCAAAGCCACCAAATTCTTTCAGTCCACAAAGCTGGACTGGGTGGAGGTGGGGCTACAGGTTTGTCGCCAGGGCTACAACATGCTGAACCTTCTCATTCACCGTAAAAACCTCAACTACCTGCACCTGGACTACAACTTCAACCTCAAGCCTGTCAAGACGCTCACCACCAAGGTGCTTGCACTGGGACCTTAGGGGTCTCCTGGATTTGAGGAATAGATGTTTAATTTTGCTGTGTCTCCTGAGCAAGGCATAGATCTGGTCAGGGCCGTTGCTAATTAATGTTCTTTCTGTCCTTGACATCTCCACCAGGAAAGAAAGAAATCTCGTTTTGGGAATGCTTTCCATCTTTGTCGAGAAGTTCTGCGCTTAACTAAGTTGGTGGTGGACAGTCATGTGCAGTATCGATTGGGCAATGTGGATGCCTTCCAGGTGAGGCTAGGTATCCTGATCCATGCCCAGGTAGAGAAGCTGATAGAGAAGCTGGTAGAGAAGCTCAGGGCCTGATAGGAGCAATTGTGTTGCAGCTGGCAGATGGATTGCAGTACATATTCGCTCATGTGGGGCAGCTGACAGGCATGTACCGATACAAATACAAGCTGATGCGACAGATTCGCATGTGCAAGGACCTGAAGCATCTCATCTATTATCGCTTCAATACGGTGAGACCCTGTCCCTGCAGACTCATTTCCTCAGATCCATTTCATTTTTCCATCTAGTCTGGGCTCTTTCCAAGGGCCTATTCCGAGAGAAGCTCTAAGTGTGTCAATTCTGCCTTCATTTTGTGAATTTCACCATTTCCCCCAAAACCTATTTTTAAGTCCAGTCAGAGACTCTCAGTTCCTGGTTTCTGCCCTGAAGTTTCTCATTTACCACCTGTTTCAGGTGTTGAGACCCCAGAGTTGCTCCTTTTCTTCTCCCTCCAATGCCATACATGCATTTCTCCTGCCCCACTTCTGCCCAGTTTTCTGTCATTTAGATAAATTGCTAACTTGTGTTCTTGATTTCTGCTTGGGATCATAGGGACCTGTAGGGAAGGGCCCTGGCTGTGGCTTCTGGGCTGCTGGCTGGCGGGTCTGGCTGTTTTTCATGCGTGGCATCACCCCTTTGTTGGAGCGATGGCTGGGCAACCTCCTGGCCCGGCAGTTTGAAGGTGAGTGGTTTTCTGTATGTCAGTTTCTTCCTTTATCATTTCAAAGGGTAGATGATGTGTTTTTCTGTCTACTCCAAATCCTTGTTTGAGTCTATGAGAACCTCTGCCTACTGGACTTCCTCCAAGTCCCATTCTCAAATGAGGCTGACCTAGTGTCCTCTTTCCTTGGGCTTTCCCCTGGGGCCTTGATGATCTCATGGACCCACAGAAATCAGAATCTTCAGAAGCATAGTTGTGAACGTCTGAGGTAGCTTGCCTTTGTGTTCTGGGCTTATAGACGCTTTCTTAATACTTACTGATTTTATTGTAATTGTGGTTAGTGAAGGGGCATGAAGGTACAAACCTTTACGAAAAGCAAGGAATCCATAACTTGGGCCACTCCATAACTTCTAGGCCGACACTCGAAGGGGGTGGCAAAGACAGTGACAAAGCAGCGAGTAGAGTCACATTTTGACCTGGAGCTTCGGGCAGCTGTGATGCATGACATTCTCGATATGATGCCTGAGGGGATCAAACAGAACAAGGCCCGAACAATTCTGCAGCACCTCAGTGAAGCCTGGCGCTGCTGGAAGGCCAACATTCCTTGGAAGGTGGGTTCCCCACTCCTGGGAGACATGTACAACCATCTGACTGGGGTTAGGATTATTACCTCCAGCATCTCTTAGGAAGCCATCTGGCTGCCATCACTCTCTCACTCTGCCTTTGTTCTTTCAGGTCCCTGGGCTGCCAACACCCATAGAGAATATGATCCTTCGCTATGTGAAGGCCAAGGCTGACTGGTGGACCAACACTGCCCACTACAATCGAGAACGGATCCGTCGTGGAGCCACTGTGGACAAGACTGTTTGTAAAAAGAACCTGGGGCGCCTTACCCGGCTTTACCTAAAGGCAGAACAGGAGCGGCAGCACAACTACCTGAAGGTTGGGCAGAGTAGGCTTGCCTGGGTTTTGGGAGTGGAGTGGCCAAGAGGATGGACTGCAGAATTGGGACCACGGTTTTCCTGGGGTATTGGGTTATAGTGGGAAGCTAATTATCATATCCACTTATGCAGGATGGTCCTTACATCACAGCAGAGGAAGCAGTGGCGGTGTATACCACCACTGTGCATTGGTTGGAAAGCCGTAGGTTCTCGCCCATCCCATTTCCTCCACTTTCCTACAAACATGACACCAAGTTGCTCATCTTGGCCTTGGAGCGGCTCAAGGAAGCTTACAGGTAGGGAGTAGGGTAGATAGGTTTCTGTTGGGGAGGCAGCAGGGTTGGGAATGGACTAATCGTCTGAGTCCAAAGAAAGAAGGTTTAGCCTGAGTCCTTTGCAAGTTTGACTTCCTCATGGTTTTCCTATTCACCTTTCCTGTTGCTTTGTCAGTGTGAAGTCTCGGTTAAACCAGTCTCAGAGGGAGGAACTTGGTCTGATCGAACAAGCCTATGACAACCCCCATGAGGCATTGTCCCGCATCAAGCGTCACCTCCTCACACAGAGAGCCTTTAAGGAAGTGAGTGAGATATGCCTCCCCAAAGCACCCCCCACCCCCCACCCCCACATTACTTGTTTGCTTTGGCTTTCATTCATGTTACTGAGAGTGGCAGATTGCCTCAGGCGATTGGTAGATTGGTGTGAGCCAGCTTCCCTGTCCCACAGGTGGGCATTGAGTTCATGGATCTCTATAGCCATCTAGTGCCAGTCTATGATGTGGAGCCCTTGGAGAAGATAACTGATGCCTACCTGGACCAGTACCTGTGGTATGAAGCTGACAAGCGCCGCCTTTTCCCACCCTGGATCAAGCCTGCTGACACAGAACCACCTCCTCTGCTTGTTTACAAGTGGTGTCAAGGTAAAACCTTTTTGGGATTGCCCCCCACCCAGGAAGTGGGGTGAGTTGGTGTCTTCATCAGAATTCCCAACCAGGCGGCGTGATTAGTTTAACTCTTTTGCTGCATGGTAACAAGGAAGTAGCGTTGACGTTAAACTGATCAAAGTTGGCACACCTGGCAATCCAGGTGAATACATAGAGTGGTAGTGGGATTGAGTTATGGAATATGACAATAGCCACTGTTGGCACTAGGTCCCGAGGAATTAGTAACCTGCTGCAAAACTCTCTTGCCTCCTCCTCAGGCATCAATAATCTGCAGGATGTGTGGGAGACAAGTGAGGGCGAATGCAATGTCATGCTGGAATCACGCTTTGAGAAGATGTATGAAAAGATCGACTTGACCCTGCTTAATAGGCTGCTGAGACTTATTGTGGACCACAACATAGCTGATTACATGACAGCCAAGAACAACGTTGTCATTAACTACAAGGTGTCTAGGGGGGTGGGGCAGGGTAGCAAGGAGTTTGGGGGGAAGTGTCTGGCCCATTGGATTAGGGTTTGCTGAGGGGAGGAGAAAAGAGTACGGTCCCTGAAGAAGCCTGAGACATGGCCGTGGGTTGTTAAGAGTTCGTCATTTTTTCTTTCTAGGACATGAATCATACGAATTCATATGGGATCATTAGAGGCCTCCAGTTTGCCTCATTCATTGTACAGTACTATGGTCTAGTGATGGACTTGCTTGTACTGGGACTGCACCGGGCCAGTGAGATGGCTGGGCCCCCACAGATGCCAAATGACTTTCTCAGTTTCCAGGACATAGCCACTGAGGCTGCCCACCCCATACGTCTCTTCTGCAGATACATAGATCGCATCCATATTTTCTTCAGGTGAGGGCTTGCGTAGCTTCTCTCTGAAGTATATGCACTGCTTCTGAAAGCAGTTGTGCCTTGTTTGGTTTGCTGCTGGGGTTGGGCTTCTAAAATGGAATGGAGTCCTGTGAGTAGGGTATGGGAGGCCTCTTTATTTAGAGCTTTAGGTCTCTCATTAGATCCCAGTATGTTTGAGCCTCAGCAATGCACCTTGCCTGGTATAGGTTCACAGCAGATGAAGCTCGGGACCTAATCCAGCGTTACCTGACAGAGCACCCTGACCCCAACAATGAAAACATCGTGGGCTATAATAACAAGAAGTGCTGGCCCCGAGATGCCCGCATGCGCCTCATGAAGCATGATGTCAACTTGTGAGTCTAAGATGGGGTGTGGGAGCTAGAAGAACATCAGCCTGAGGGACCCCAAGAGCAGTTAATGGGAAATTATGGAGTTGTTCCTTGGTGGGAGGATGGGAGGAGTATAGCTCTGAGGGGATGTGATCAGCGTGGCCTTTGAAGGAATGTTCTTCCCAGGAGACTGATGTGACCATATGTTGTTTGTGGGCAGAGGTCGGGCAGTGTTCTGGGACATCAAGAACCGTCTGCCACGGTCAGTGACTACAGTTCAGTGGGAGAACAGCTTTGTGTCCGTGTACAGTAAGGACAACCCGAACTTGCTGTTCAACATGTGTGGCTTTGAGTGCCGCATCTTGCCCAAATGCCGTACCAGCTATGAGGAGTTCACCCACAAGGATGGGGTCTGGAATCTACAGAATGAGGTACATCCTAGGGAGGGGGTTAGGAGTAGCATTACCACTCCTGCACCTCCAGGGTAAAAGGGGGTGAGGAACAGAGCTACACCTTTTCATAATCATGAGTTGAGCCTTGTTGGTTGCGTAAGGCTCAGTGGTGGTCAGAGTTGGTCCTTGGTCCTGTGGCAATTCCAAAAACAAATTAACATTGACCTTGTGTTTAGGTTACTAAGGAGCGGACAGCTCAGTGTTTCCTGCGGGTGGACGATGAGTCAATGCAGCGCTTCCACAACCGTGTGCGTCAGATTCTGATGGCCTCTGGCTCTACCACCTTCACCAAGGTACATGAGGCATTCGTCCCAGTTTCCTTTGTGTCCTCTGCCCATTTCACATTCCTTTCAACTCATACCTGGGTTTCTCTCCTTTCTTCCCAGCTTTGCTCGGTGTACTGGTCGCCATCGTTTATGATACAGCAGTTTAGAGTGTCAGGTCAATTCATGGTTATTTTTTGAGTGTTCCCTATAAGAATTCTGCAGCCTGTGGTGCAGTTGTGACTAAATAATGGCAGAGTAGAAGTTGAATTCTTTAATTTAAACAAAAAGCATTAATTTTGTATCTTCCCAATGGCTTATTGTCCAAGTCATATAGCTCACCTCTTCCTCCACCCCCCACATTTCCTGTAAAGTTTATTCCAAGTTATTTTTTTTATTATTTATATATCCCTTTTCATTTTTTCAGTGTATTTTTGGATTATTTTTTATGTACCAGACACTATTCTATGCATTAGTAGAGACCTGTGATCTATAGCCAGGGCACTGCTCTTTAGCATAGTGTCATTTCTGTGCTAAAGAGGGCAAACAGTTATTTCTACATCTATAGTTTTTTTATTAATTTATTATTTTTAATTGTGGTAAAATAAACATAACAAAAATCATTTTAGGTAGGTAATTCTTTTACATTAAGTACATTGACAATACTTTGTAACTTTCTATGTCTAGACTATTTTCATCATCCCGTAGCAAAACTTAATACTCATTAACAGTAACTCCCCATTCTTTCCTCTCCTCAGGCCTGGTAACCACTATTCTGCTTTCTGTCTCTATAAATTTGCTTATTCTAAGTCAAATAAAGAATTTGCTTATTCTGTATAAGAGAAATCATACAATATTTGTTTTTTGGGGCCTGGCTGATTTCACTTAACGTCTTCAAGGTTCATCCATGTTGTAGCGTGTACCAGCACTTCGCTTCTTTTTGTGGCTGCATAATGCTCCATTGCATGGATATACCACATTTTGTGTATGCATTCATCTGTTTGATGGACACTTGGGTTGCTTCTGCCGTTTGGTTATTGTGGATAATGCTATGGTGAACAATGGTGTACAAATATCTGTACAAGTCCTTGATTTCAGTTCTTTTGGATATATACCTAGGAGTGGTAATTCTATGTTTAATTTTCTTAGGAGCTGCTGAACTGTTTTCCACAGTGGTTGTATCATTTTACATTCCCACTAACAGTATACAAGGGTTCCTGTTTCTCTGCATCCTTGCCAACACTTGTTATTTTTTGTTTTTTTAGTAATAGGCATCCTAGTGGATGTGAAGTGGTATCTCATAGTTTTAATTTGCATTTCTCTAAATGGCTAATGATGTTGAGAATCTTTTCATATACTTACTGGTTATTTGAATATCTTCTTTAGAGAAATGTCTATTCAAATCTGTGGCCCATTTTTTAATTGGGTTTGTTCTCTTGTTGAGTTGTAGTGCTTTATATAGTCTGGATTTTAAACTCTTATCAGATAGATATTTGGTGTTAAACTAATAATTTTGTTTGACTAGCACCAACCTAGTTTCAGTATACTATACAAATGTTCTACTCCTATAATCTCCGTCCTCCCCCTTTATGTTGTTATTGTCTTAGATTACCTCTTTATGCATTATATGTCCATTAACATAGATTTTTATTTTGCCTATTTGCCTGTTAAGTCATATGGGGGGAAAAGCAGTTACAAACCAAAAGTGTTTTTATATTTACAGTGTTTTTAAATATACAGGATTTTATGTAAGTGTTTTTATTTATGTAGGATTTTATATTTTATATAAGTGTTTATATATGCAAGTGTTTTTATATATACAGGATTTTATATTTACCTATGTAGTTACCTTTACCAATGTTCTTTTTTTCTCATATGACTTCAGTTCTGTCTAGTGTCATTTTTTTTATCAGCTTGAAGTATTACCTTTGGCATTTCTTGTAGGGCAAGTCTTTTGATAATGAACTCCCAGATATAGAAATCTTGGTTGACAGTTTTTTTCTTTAAGGACTTTAAATATGCCATCCCACTGTCTTCTGGCCTTCTGTTTCTCTTGAGAAATCTGCTGTTAATCCTATCAGGGATCCCTTTGTGACAAGTTGCTTCTCTTGCTGCTTTCAAGATCCTCTTTGGATTTTGACAGTTTCACTCTAATGTGTCTTGGTGTAGATCTGGTAGAGTCTATCCTGCTTGGAGTTCACTGATCATCCTGGATGTGTATATTCATGTCTTTCATCAGTTTGGGGAAGTTTTTTCAGTCATTATTTCTTCAAATACTTTTTCTGCCTCTTTATCTCTTGTCCTTCTAGGACTCCAGTGATAGCATGTGTTGCTATGCTTGGTGGTATTCCACAGGTTCCTCAGACTCTCTTCATTTTCTTTATTGTTTTTTCTTCCTGCTCCTCACACTGGATAATTTCAGTTTTCTTGTTGTCTTGAGACTCTTCTGTCTATCTGCAGGATAATGTCTAATGAGTTCTGTATTTCCATTACTGTACTTTGTAGCTCCAAAATTTCTGTTTGGTTCCTTTTTATAATTTCCATCTCTTTATTTTGTTCAGACAATGTTTTCTTAATTTCCTTTAGTTCTTTGTAATGGATTCCTTCAGCTTATTGAATATATTTAAGATAGGTGATTTAAATGAATGGGCCATACTTTCCTATTTATTTGTGTTTTGTAATTTTTTTGTTGAGAAGTGGACATTCTGAGTATTACGTTAACAATATTCAGCACTCCTGTGGGATTGCTAGGTGATTTTTGTTGTTGACGGCTAGAGCCATCAATCTATGACTTTTACAAACTATTTTTTGCTCCGGAATAGGATATAGAAAAAGAGGGAAAAAAAAGTTCTGCCTCTTTAAGACTCCTCTGAGGCTTTTCCCTTAGGGGGGTTATAATAATGACTGCCCTTAGAACTGGCCCCCCCAGAGTCCTGAAGTAGCTGATCAAAAGCAGTCATCAGTGATCAGAGCACACAACTCTGGATTTTGGAGAACTAGGTCCTTATGGGCCACCCTGGTGCCCACAAGCTGCCCCAGGAGCCCAGGCTGCTGTCCCCACTGCTTCCTGCCACATGGTTGGGCTTGGGGGATGGTAGCCCCTGCACTGACAGTGAAATTCCCTGGTGTTTATCGCAATTTTCCAGCCTCTTCCTCCAGCTCTTCCCTGGATGCCACACAGTGTTCTGCTATACTCTGGAGTTTCAAAATAGTTGATTCAGACATTTTCTGCCACTTAAATAGGTATTTTGGTGGAAGGACTGATTCCTGGAACTTGTACTCTGCCATCATTTCAGCATCCTCCACCAGTAGTTTTCTTTAGAAGTACCGCTTAAGCCAGTTTTTATTATTCATGTTAATGGTGCAGTCAACATTACTTAGGTACTCTGCTTCCTGGTAAGCACAATTTTGATAACAAGTCAAAGAGAGGAATTTCTCAGCCAAAAGGTGCAAGCAAGGAAGGAATTCAATTGGTGAAAAACGAGATTAGAAATGGTAAGGAAACAGAAGAGGGGAGGAAGATAATTGATGATAAAGAAGAATGAGAGTTTGCCTTGATTTTTTGAGCATAGAGAATTAGGAGAAAATATGCAGTTCTTCAACTCTGTATACAAGAAAATCAGCATAAGACATATCCATTTCATCCCAACTCCAGGAAGCCAGAATATACTCTCCTAAGTTGAGATTTAGATTCAATTAAAGTATACCGATAATTTTCTTAATAATGTGCTAGGTGCATGTGCATTTTACCTCAAGTGGTCGTAATTGTTTTTTTTTTTTTTGTTTTTTTAGAACAGGTTGTAGGTTTATGGAAAAATCTTGCACATAGCTAATCTTTTAATCAGTAGTGTAGAGATCTGTTGGAAAGCAGACTATCTCAGTAATTATTTCCCATTTCAGTTGCTTCAAAGGCCCAACTATGGTCATCTGGAATTTAGAAAGAATAGTCAGAAGATTTGTTAACTGTGTCTGTACTTAAGTGTTTGCAAGGTTTAAAAAGTCACTGCTCCCTGCTTTCTTTTTTTTTTTTTTTTTTAATCATCATTTTATTGAGATATATTCACATACTACGCAGTCATACAAAACAAATCGTACTTTCGATTGTTTACAGTACCATTACATAGTTGTACATTCATCACCTAAATCAATCCCTGACACCTTCATTAGCACACACACAAAAATAACAAGAATAATAATTAGAGTGAAAAAGAGCAATTGAAGTAAAAAAGAACACTGGGTACCTTTGTCTGTTTGTTTCCTTCCCCTGTTTTTTTTTTTTTTTTTTAATCATCATTTTATTGAGATATATTCACATACCACGCAGTCATACAAAACAAATTGTACTTTCGATTGTTTACAGTACCATTACATAGTTGTACATTCATCACCTAAATCAATCCCTGACACCTTCATTAGCATACACACAAAAATAACAAGAATAATAATTAGAGTGAAAAAGAGCAATTGAAGTAAAAAAGAACACTGGGTACCTTTGTCTGTTTCCTTCCTTCCCCTGTTTTTCTACACATCCATCCATAAACTAGACAAAGTGGAGTGTGGTCCTTATGGCTTTCCCAATCCCATTGTCACCCCTCATAAGCTACATTTTTATACAACTGTCTTCGAGATTCATGGGTTCTGGGTTGTAGTTTGATAGTTTCAGGTATCCACCACCAGCTACCCAATTCTTTAGAACCTAAAAAGGGTTGTCTAAAGTGTGCGTAAGAGTGCCCACCAGAGTGACCTCTCGGCTCGTTTTGGAATCTCTCTGCCACTGAAGCTTATTTCATTTCCTTTCACATCCCCCTTTTGGTCAAGAAGATGTTCTCCGTCCCACGATGCCGGTTCTACATTCCTCCCCGGGAGTCATATTCCACGTTGCCAGGGAGATTCACTCCCCTGGGTGTCTGATCCCACGTAGTGGGGAGGGCAGTGATTTCACCTTTCAAGTTGGCTTAGCCAGAGAGAGAGGGCCACATCTGAGCAACAAAGAGGCATTCAGGAGGAGACTCTTAGGCACAAATATAGGGAGGCCTAGCCTCTCCTTTGCAGCAACCATCTTCCCAAGGGTAAAACTTATGGTAGAGGGCTCAACCCATCAAACCACCAGTCCCCTATGTCTGTGGTCATGTTAGCAACCATGGAGGTGGGGTAGGCGAATACCCCTGCATTCTCCACAGGCTCCTCAAGGGGGCACTACATCTTTTTTTTCCCCTTGTTTTTCTTTTCTTTTTTTTTTTTTTAACTTTCCCTTCTTTTTTAAATCAACTGTATGAAAAAAAAAGTTAAAAAGAAAACAAACATACAATAAAAGAACATTTCAAAGAGACCATAACAAGGGAGTAAGAAAAAGACAACTAACCTAAGATAACTGCTTAACTTCCAACATGTTCCTACTTTACCCCAAGAAAGTTACATAATATAGCAACATTTCTGTGAACTTGTTCCTACTATATCCATCAGAAATTAACAGACCATAGTCATTTCTGGGCATCCCCAGAACGTTAAATAGCTTATCTGTTCTTCTTGGATTATTGTTCCCCCTTCCTTAATTGCTCTCTACTGCTAGTTCCCCTACATTCTACATTATAAACCATTTGTTTTACATTTTTCAAAGTTCACATTAGTGGTAACATATAATATTTCTCTTTTTGTGCCTGGCTTATTTCGCTCAGCATTATGTCTTCAAGGTTCATCCATGTTGTCATATGTTTCACAAGATCGTTCCTTCTTACTGCCGTGTAGTATTCCATCGTGTGTATATACCACATTTTATTTATCCACTCATCTGTTGAAGGACATTTGGGTTGTTTCCATCTCTTGGCAATTGTGAATAATGCTGCTATGAACATTGGCGTGCAGATATCTGTTCGTGTCACTGCTTTCCGATCTTCCGGGTATATACCGAGAAGTGCAATCGCTGGATCGAATGGTAGCTCTATATCTAGTTTTCTAAGGAACTGCCAGACTGACTTCCAGAGTGGCTGAACCATTATACAGTCCCACCAACAATGAATAAGAGTTCCAATTTCTCCACATCCCCTCCAGCATTTGTAGTTTCCTGTTTGTTTAATGGCAGCCATTCTAACCGGTGTTAGATGGTATCTCATTGTGGTCTTAATTTGCATCTCTCTAATAGCTAGTGAAGCTGAACATTTTTTCATGTGTTTCTTGGCCATTTGTATTTCCTCTTCAGAGAACTGTCTTTTCATATCTTTTGCCCATTTTATAATTGGGCTGTCTGTACTATTGTCATTGAGTTGTAGGATTTCTTTGTATATGCAAGATATCAGTCTTTTGTCAGATACATGGTTTCCAAAAATTTTTTCCCATTGAGTTGGCTGCCTCTTTACCTTTTTGAGAAATTCCTTTGAGGTGCAGAAACTTCTAAGCTTGAGGAGTTCCCATTTATCTATTTTCTCTTTTGTTGCTTGTGCTTTGGGTGTAAAGTCTAGGAAGTGGCCGCCTAATACAAGGTCTTGAAGATGTTTTCCTACATTATCTTCTAGGAGTTTTATGGTACTTTCTTTTATATTGAGATCTTTGGTCCATTTTGAGTTAATTTTTGTGTAGGGGGTGAGGTAGGGGTCCTCTTTCATTCTTTTGGATATGGATATCCAACTCTCCCAGCCCCATTTGTTGAAAAGACCATTATGGCTCAGTTCAGTGACTTTGGGGGCCTTATCAAAGATCAGTCGGCCATAGATCTGAGGGTCTATCTCTGAATTCTCAATTCGATTCCATTGATCTATATGTCTATCTTTGTGCCAGTACCATGCTGTTTTGGCAACTGTGGCTTTATAATAAGCTTCAAAGTCAGGGAGTGTAAGTCCTCCCACTTCGTTTTTCTTTTTTAGAGTGTCTTCAGCAATTCGAGGCATCTTCCCTTTCCAAATAAATTTGATAACTAGCTTTTCCAAGTCTGCAAAGTAGGTTGTTGGAATTTTGATTGGGATTGCATTGAATCTGTAGATGAGTTTGGGTAGAATTGACATCTTAATGACATTTAGCCTTCCTATCCATGAACATGGAATATTTTTCCATCTTTTAAGGTCCCCTTCTATTTCTTTTAGTAGAGTTATGTAGTTTTCTTTGTATAGGTCTTTTACATCTTTGGTTAAGTTTATTCCTAGGTACTTGATTTTTTTAGTTGCTATTGAAAATGGTATCTTTTTCTTGAGTGTCTCTTCAGTTTGTTCATTTCTAGCATATAGAAACATTACTGACTTATGTGCATTAATCTTGTATCCCGCTACTTTGCTAAATTTGTTTATGAGCTCTAGTAGCTGTATCGTTGATTTCTCAGGGTTTTCTAGATATAAGATCATATCATCTGCAAACAATAACAGTTTTACTTTTTCTTTTCCAATTTGGATGCCTTTTATTTCTTTGTCTTGCCGGATTGCCCTGGCTAGCACTTCCAGCACAATGTTGAATAACAGTGGTGATAGCGGGCATCCTTGTCTTGTTCCTGATCTTAGAGGGAAGGCTTTCAGTCTCTCACCATTGAGTACTATGCTGGCTGTGGGTTTTTCATATATGCTCTTTATCATGTTGAGGAAGTTTCCTTCAATTCCTACCTTTTGAAGTGTTTTTATCAAAAAGGGATGTTGGATTTTGTCAAATGCTTTTTCAGCATCTATTGAAATGATCAATTGATTTTTCCCTTTCGAGTTTTTAATGTGTTGTAATACATTGATTGTTTTTCTTATGTTGAACCATCCTTGCATGCCTGGAATGAACCCCACTTGGTCATGGTGTATGATTTTTTTAATGTGTCTTTGGATTCGATTTGCAAGTATTTTGTTGAGGATTTTTGCATCTATATTCATTAGGGAGATTGGCCGGTAGTTTTCCTTTTTTGTAGCATCTTTGCCTGGTTTTGGTATTAGATTGATGTTAGCTTCATAAAATGAGTTAGGTAGTGTTCCCTTTTTTTCAATGTTTTGAAAGAGTTTGAGTAGGATTGGTGTCAGTTCTTTCTGGAAAGTTTGCTAGAATTCCCCTGTGAAGCCATCTGGCCCTGGGCATTTATTTGTGGGAAGATTTTTGATGACTGATTGGATCTCTTTGCTTGTGATGGGTTGGTTGAGGTCTTCTATTTCTTCTCTGGTCAGTCTAGGTTGTTCATATGTTTCCAGGAGATTGTCCATTTCTTCTACATTATCCAGTTTGTTGCCATACAGTTGTTCATAATATCCTCTTATAATTTTTTTAATTTCTTCAGGATCTGCAGTTATGTCACCTTTTTCATTCATTATTTTGTTTATATGGGTCTTCTCTCTTTTTGATTTTGTCAGTCTAGCTAGGGGCTTGTCAATCTTGTTGATCTTCTCAAAGAACCAACTTTTGGTGATATTTATCCTCTCTATTGTTTTTTTGTTCTCTATGTCATTTATTTCTGCTTTAATCCTTGTTATTTCTTTTCTTCTACTTGGTTTAGGATTGGTTTGCTGTTCATTTTCTAGCTTCTTCAGTTGATCCATTAGTTCTTTGATTTTGGCTCTTTCTTCCTTTTTAATATATGCGTTTAGTGCTATAAATTTCCCCCTCAGCACTGCTTTTGCTGCATCCCATAGGTTTTGGTATGTTGTGTTCTCATTTTCATTCGTCTCTATATATTTAGCAATTTCTCTTGCTATTTCTTCTTTAACCCACTGATTGTTTAGGAGTGTGTTGTTTAACCTCCAGGTATTTGTGAATTTTCTAAGTCTCTGATGGTTATTGACTTCTAATTGTATTCCATTGTGGTCAGAGAATGTGCTTTGAATAATTTCAATCTTTTTCAATTTATTGAGGCTTGTTTTATGTCCCAGCATATGATCTATTCTGGAGAAAGTTCCGTGAGCACTAGAAAAGTATGTGTATCCTGGTGATTTGGGATGTAATGTCCTGTATATGTCTGTTAAATCTAATTCATTTATCATATTGTTTAGGTTTTCAATTTCCTTATTGGTCTTCTGTCTGGTTGATCTATCTATAGGAGAGAGTGATGTGTTGAAGTCTCGCACAATTATTGTGGAAACATCAATTGCTTCGTTTAGTTTTGCCAGTGTTTCTCTCATGTATTTTGTGGCACCTTGGTTGGGTGCATAGACATTTACGATTGTTATTTCTTCTGGCTGAATTGCCCCTTTTATTAGTATGTGGTGGCCTTCTTTGTCTCTCAAAACATCCCTGCATTTGAAGTCTATTTTATCTGAGATTAATATTGCTACACCTTCTTTCTTTTGGCTGTAGCTTGCATGAAATATTTTTTTCCATCCTTTCACTTTCAGTTTCTTTGTGTCCCTGTGTCTAAGATGAGTCTCTTGTATGCAACATATTGATGGTTCATTTTTTTTGATCCATTCTGCGAATCTATATCTTTTAATTGGGGAGTTTAATCCATTTACATTCAACGTTATAACTGTGAAGGCATTTCTTGAATCGGCCATCTTATCCTTTGGTTTATGTTTGCCATATTTTCCTCTCTGTCTATTAATATCCTTTATTGTACCCATACCAAATCTCTTTAGTACTGAACCTTTCTCCAAGTCTCTCTGTCCTTTCTTTGTTTCTCTGTCTGTAGGGCTCCCTTTAGTATCTCCAGTAGGGCAGGTCTCTTGTTAGCAAATTCTCTCAGCATTTGTTTGTCTGTGAAAAATTTAAGCTCTCCCTCAAATTTGAAGGAGAGCTTTGCTGGATAAAGTATTCTTGGCTGGAAATTTTTCTCACTCAGAATTTTAAATATATCGTGCCACTGCCTTCTTGCCTCCATGGTGGCTGCTGAGTAGTCACTACTTAGTCTTATGCTGTTTCCTTTGTATGTGGTGAATTGCTTTTCTCTTGCTGCTTTCAGAACTTGCTCCTTCTCTTCTGTGTTTGACAGTGTGATCAGTATATGTCTCGGAGTGGGTTTATTTGGATTTATTCTATTTGGAGTTCACTGAGCATTTATGATTTGTGTATTTTTGTTGTTTAGAAGATTTGGGAAGTTTTCCCCAACAATTTCTTTGAATACTCTTCCTAGACCTTTACCCTTTTCTTCCCCTTCTGGGACACCAATGAGTCTTATATTTGGACGTTTCATATTATCTATCATATCCCTGAGGTCCATTTCGATTTTTTCAATTTTTTCCCCATTCTTTCTTTTATGCTTTCATTTTCCATTCTGTCATCTTCCAGGTCACTGATTTGTTGTTCAACTTCCTCTAGTCTTGTACTATGAGTGTCCAGAATCTTTTTAATTTGGTCAACAGTTTCTTTAATTTCCATAAGATCATCCATTTTTTTATTTAGTATTGCAATGTCTTCTTTATGCTCTTCTAGAGTCTTCTTGATTTCCTTTATATCCCGTACTATGGTCTCATTGTTCATCTTTAGTTCTTTGAGTAGCTGCTCTAGGTGCTGTGTCTCTTCTGGTCTTTTGATTTGGGTGCTTGGGCTTGGGTTATCCATATCGTCTGGTTTTTTCATATGCTTTATAATTTTCTGTTGTTTTTGGCCTCGTGGCATTTGCTGAACTTGATAGGGTTCTTTTAGGGTTTGTAGACCTATTGAAGTCCTTATCTCTAATTTATCAGATCTACAGCTTCGTGGAGTACACTTTCTCTAACTAACCAGCAGGTGGCGTCCACGAGCCACCTGTTCTCCACAAGCCAGTTCTCCCCTGCTTAGCCTTTTTGGTGAGTGGGGGAGTGAGTCTTGTGGGGCCCAATTGGTGTACCAAGCTTGCGTGTGTAGTTGGTGTTGCCTGCCCTGTATGTGGGGCGTGTTTCTGGGCAGTCAGGGAGGGGGGGTGGCCCTAACAATCAAATCTCCCTGATGATCCTAGAGTTTTAAAGCTGCTGCAATAGTCTAATCCTTCAGTTCAGTCCTGCCACAGTTTGTCTCTGCCACTGACCCACAAGTCCTTGGTATTGGCGTATGGCTCCTGAGACTTGCAAGTGGGCCCCTCTTCCAGGCTGTGCACCCCGGGTCCTCTGTTGAGGGATGACTGTGCTATGTCACAGGTGAGTGCCGTCCCCCCAGGGCAGTTCTGGGCTGCTGGGCTGTGTAGGGAGGCTCCCAGTCTGCTGAAATGATGGCTGAATGGGGCTTTGTTAATTCACACTGCTCCACCTTCCCAACTCTGGGACAATCAGCTGAGGTTGCAGGGAAGGCTAATGTCCATGCCCAGTTTTGTGGTGTGTGCCTGTTAATTTGAAGCACTTCCGTCACACTGGGTTGTCTGAGGCAGCTCTGGGCTATGGGGCTGGCGATGGGCAGGAGTGTTTCCTGTCCACCAGGATGGTGGCTGTGAGCGGACACCCCCCTTTTCTTGGGAAGTTGTGGTGTTTAGTGAATTTTCTCAGCCACTGGATTATTGCCTTTTGTCTCAGAGCTCTCTTAGTTCTGCTCTTGACTTGACGTGCCCAAATTGCAATTCTTTGAAGCTTTCTGTATTGGGCTTCTTAGAGTAATTGTTTTAGAAAAAGAAAAAAGGATTTAAAAAAAAAAAAAAAAAAAAGGGCCCTCCTCAGAGATCTAATGGGTTATTGAAATGCTAATAGACAAAGCAACCAGGGCCATTAAGGAAAGGTCCACAGGGCAGAGAGAGATCAGCTTTTCTTCGGGATTTGCATATGCGCCTCAAGGCCTGAGCTCCGCCCTTCCCCTTTCTGTGTTCACCAGAACTCCAAAAATCCTCTGCTTTTATTTTGGAGTTTTTCGTGTTGTTTTTTTTTTTTCTATGCCTGTCTCCTCTCTGCTGGGCTGGCAGCTCTCAGATTCTCTGGTGTCTGGTCTCAGTCTATCTATGGTTGGAGTATGGATCAGTAGAATGAGTTTCCGATAAGGGCTGCCACTGCAGTTCTCCCTTCTCCTTCCCGGAGCCGGCAGCCCCTCCTCCCACGGGACTGAGCCTGGCAGGGAGGGGCGGGGGTCCCCTGGCCGCAAAAACTTACAGATTTCGCTGATCTCAGCAGTTCGACATTTTCATGAGTGTTGTATGAAGTATGCCCAAAGACAGATTGCTCTGTGGTGTCCAGTCCACGCAGTTCCTGGCTTTCTACCTACTTTCCTGGAGGAGTAACTAAAACTTACAGCTCACCAGTCTGCCATCTTGCCCCGCCTCCCTCCCTGCTTTCTCTTAGGATAACATTTAGCTATTAACATTTTCTTTTCATTCTGACCTTCATGCTCCTTTAAATAACCATATGCAGAATGCTTTATACTTGTTAGTAAGGCTTCTGTTAAGAATATGTTTTATTGTCTTAATATTCCTTACTCAAAATTCCTCATGATGTTTTTTTTTTGGAGTTTAGTGCAAAGAAAAAGTAATTGTTTTAGGTTGGTCTGTTGTCCCCAGGGATCAGACAACAGGCATTATTAACTTATCCATTCCATTAGCATTTGTTTATAGCTACTGTATTCAGGGCATTATGTACATATTGGATGTAAGATCCAGTGCCTGCCCTCACTGAGCTTACTGTCTAGTTGGAGAGACAGATGCATCGTCAGATAATTATAATAGAATGTTGCATTTGTAGAGCTGTTGTATTATTGGGAATCTGTGGGAATACTGGAGTTGATGACTTTCACCCAGTCTGGGAGAGGGAGAAGGAGAGGAAGAGGAAAGGCTTCCTGGAAGAGGGGCATGTGATGAGGAAGATGAGGAAGGGCATTCCCTAAGCTGGAGGCATGAAGATGTAACTAGAATGGTATATGTGAGGCTATAAAAAATTCAGCTTTTATTGAGTAAAATTTTGGAGTTGGGAATGTTAGGAGACGAGGCTCGATAAATAGACAAGAGCCAGATCATGGAGGGTGTTGCCTGCCTCATTAAGAATCCTGTAAGGCCTTAAGGACAGCAGTGATTTTTTCAGATATCTGTGTCAGGTGGTTCACTCTCCCAGCTGTGGGAAAGATGGATTTAGAGGGATAGGATGGGAGACTAGATTTGGGAAACTCCTGTAGAAGTTGAGATAAAAAGTGATGAGAGCAGTGAAAGTAGAAGGTAAGGAATGAGGAACAGATTTGGTAAGTAACTAGCAGGTAAAATCAGCAGAACTTCATTTTGGTGGGATGTGGAAGGAAAGGGGGGAGTCAAGAATAATGTTCAGTTTTTGGCACAGGTGACTAGATGCGTGTTGGTACTGCCAACTGGAAGAGTACAGTTAAGAAGAGCAGGTTTAAGAGAGAAGATAAATGAATTTCCTGTAGAACATATAAAGTTTGAGGTTCCTGAGAACCTCCAGATGAGGGTATCCAGCAGATAATTTTAAATTTTATATTTCTGAGATGCATGCATGTATTCTTTAGTAATTTAATATATCTCAAATTGGGAAGTATTTTTAAATCAATGGTAGGTCACTGTTTAAGTGGCAATACTTTTTTTTTTTTTTTTGGTCTGGTGTGTCTCTTAAATTGATGGTACTTAAGATTTGATGAAAAACTGAGTTTGACACTCTGGGGAGAGAAATTAGGTGAGAAGTAAGAGCAGTTGGGGTAATTTTTGAGCTCCTATGGGATGTTCATTTAGAGATACTTAGCAGTTTGAAGAGTGGAGAAGAGGTCTGGGCTGAAGATGTAGATTTAGGAGTCTGTTATCATAAAGGTGATGGTTAAAAACTTAGGAGTGAGTGAGATCACCCAGGGAAGGTATAAAGAGTGAGAAGAACAGAGGGAAAGGTTTGGAACTGTGGAGAACACCAAAGAGCATTGTGGCCAGACCAGGACAGTGCAGGATCATGGGAGCTAGGGCTGTAAGAACGTGTGTTAAACATTGAGGCAGGTGCTTATCAATGTTATTTGCCTGAGACCATTTTGGTACTATAAGGGCTGAAAAATGTACACTGGGTTTGGCAATTAGGACGTCATTGGTGTCCTTAACAGGTGCTGTTTCAGAAATAGTGGGGATGGATGCCAGATTGCAGTGGGTGAGGCTTTATGGGAAGTAAGGAAGTGGAGACCACAAGACAGTAGTCTATTGGCCAGAGTCCGAGTCAGAGGAGAGAGATCAGATGCCATCTAGAGGGAGATAGAAGTCAAGGCAGATACTTTTAGAATGAGTAGCTTGAGTATGCCTAAATTAAGAAGGAGCCAGTAGCAGTTGAAAGTAAAGAGCGAAGTATGATAATTGATGGAATAGTATGCTGAGGAGTTAGTAGGGATAAGGTTAAAAGTCAAGCAGAGGAGAACAGCCTCTGAACCTACTAGAAAAGAGGTCTGGAGAGATGTGATGTAGATCAGTTAGGTGGGAAGTTATAATTGAGGATTTTAAGTTTTCAGCTTTACAGTGGCTGGAGTAAGACACATGGGGTGTCCAGAGTAGATTTGAAGACAGTGGTGGGAGTATTAAAGGATTGTTGAAGAAACTGAAAAGGATTGGCAGTTACGCTGAGAGCCCAGGTGGATTTCAAGAAAACACAATTGCAGGTGAATGTGAGTTCTTCCCAGAGCACTCAGCCTACTTAGTGATGGAGAAAACAAATAGATTATAGTGGTAATTTAGGATTGGGATTTTGTCAGAGGGGTGTGGTGGAGTGCTGAGGTACAGAGGAATCAAGGGTGTGGACCCCATTGGGATCCCAGATGATGGGAGAGGGAAGAAAAGGAAGAGACCAGAAGAGGCCAATTGCCTTGGGGAAAAATGCAGGGATCCAGGAGATAGACATGTGAGATACAATGGAGTATCTGAATGAGAGGTGAGGGAGGCAGTTTTCTGTAGCAGTTAGAAGCACGGGGTCTGGAGTCAAATCTGGTTCCGATCACAGCTCTTCTGATCTCATGTTACTAGTTGGGACCTTGGGCATGTTACCCACTCTCTTAGTTCTCTCATCTAAAATAGGATACTGATAGAACTTAGATTAGAGGACTTTTGTGAGAATTGACTGAAATATTCATATACCGAGTCATGGTACTCATTAAATTGCTTAATAAATGTTTGCTTTTAATACTTGGAGGAGTCAGAGATTATGATCAGACAGTAGAATATTGGAGTGATGTCTATGCTGGCTTAAGGTAAAGCAGTCATTCTTGTAATAAAATATCTTGGCCCCCAAGGTGGCTAGTGGAAGGAAAATCTTCAGTAAGGCTGGGAGTTCCTGAATATCATGGCCCTTATTCTCATTCCCTGAAATTTTCCTTCCCCTTGAACTTTTTTAATCATTGTTGCCACTACCACTCTTTCCTTAAGTGCGTGCTTGCATTTAGTACTCTAGCCCAGGCTTGAACACAGGATCCTTCCCTTCCTTCATTGCTAGTAGCAACTATGAAGTAAGCCTGGAACATTTAAACAAGACTTTGATAAGGTCCAGAAATAACAGAAAGAAAGTAGAAGCATCATGTTAGATAATCGGGCATACAAGGTATGGCTTAAAAGCTTTTGCTTTTATACCTGAAACTATCAAACTACAACCCAGAACCCGTGAATCTCGAAGACAATTGTATAAAAATGCAGCTTATGAGGGGTGACAATGGGATTGGGAAAGCCATAAGGACCACACTCCCCTTTGCCTAGTTTATGGATGGATGAGTAGAAAAATAGGGGAAGGAAACAAATAGACAAAGGCACCCAGTGTTCTTTTTTACTTTAATTGCTCTTTTTCACTTTAATTATTATTCTTGTTATTTTTGTGTGTATGGTAATGAAGGTGTCAGGGATTGGTTTTGGTGATGAATGTACAACTATGTGATGGTACTGTGAACAATCGAATGTACGATTTGTTTTGTATGACTGTGTGGTATGTGAATATATCTCAATAAAATGATTAAATGAAAAAAAAATGCAGTGATAAAGTCTAGTCCAATTCTAGAAAAAAATTTTATGGTGACTTTTGAGCCAAACAAATACAATTTTATTCTACTAGGTTAAATTTGGTTCTCCCAAAATTTATACAAGTTTACTGATAAAATAAGCTACCATTATACCTATGAGATCTTTAAGATGGTTGAAAACTGTTTGTGTTTAATGAAATTATTATTTTGACAAACTATTTTTTAAAGAATTATATTTCATAGGATGTTTACAGACAGTATCAAAGATCTTTCTGGCAACTTAAGGTATGCAGGTATGTAAAGTATACAGGATGTGCTTTGTTAAAGAAAGGTGTGTAGTTTTGTCCTTGAGAATGTGTAGGACAAAGCCTGGGTGAATAGGGAAAGTTCTGGAAGTTTTTGGAAGTGAATTTTGGTTAGTCAATGCTGATTAAGATTTGATAAGTTTGTCTAAGGTACTGCAGTTTGTTCTAAAGTAAAATAGCTAGTTTTCATGAAGTAAGAAGCACGGATATATAAGACAAGACCGGAATGGATATGGAAAGTTATAAAGGGTTTGTGAGAGTGAATTTTGTTTGTCATAGACAATGCAGACCAGAAATTTGATAGGCTTGTTTATAATAACTTTTAAGAGCTTTTTGTGTCAAATTATATTCATACAAAACTGGAGTTTAGTTTTCTCTCTGTTAAAATAATGCAGATTGTTGGTCTTCTCTTAATGAAAGGTTATAAAAAGTTTTTCTTAGCCATCTGAGTATTCTGTCTAGAAGACAAAGATTCTATGTCATATCAGACTAATATCCTTGTTGATGTTTGTGTTGACCTTATCATCCTTTATTTTAGAAGACAAGTCTTACTTTTAAAAGAACTAAGTCTTTTTCTTACAACAATATTAACTCCCATTTTCACTTTGGTTAAATAAGGAATCAAATACTGTTTCACAGTAACCCAGTTTCCTGTTTAACATAATGTTTAAACCTAACAACCTTTTGACATTTTGACCTCCCAAAATTGAACCCTAAAGGATAGCTGTTTATTTCAAACTGTTGCAAGAGATTGTTTTTCCACCTTGTAAAAGTAAGGAGCTAACAAGTTAGTTTAATATACTACAAGAGAAGTGTTTGGGAAGTGTTATCAAAATTAAAAGGTTAATTTTAATCTTTAATTAAATTAAATCTTTAATTTAATTTAATTTAATTAATCTTCTGTTGGTTAATGTTCACGTTATATCCTGATAGTGATCTGCACGATGTGAGACAATGGTATGATGTTGTTAATTGTGTGGTTTTACTTATCATTAGAAGAATGTTACATGTCCTGGAAACAACCAAATTAACCTGTCAGTTACACTTCTTTGCTCTAATGCTTCTCTAAAAGTATACGTGGTCAGCTATAAGTCAGAACTTTGTCTTCAAAAAAAGAGGGGGCTTTAAAAGAGAAGCAAAGCAAGGATATAAATTATGTTCTACCTGTTAATTAACCTAACCCTGGTAAATGTGTAAAGGTGGGTCAAGACAAACCTTCTGCTTTGGTTTGTGGTTGACCCAATGTAAGTCAACTGTCAAATGTTCTTATTTCTGGAAACAGCTTCATTTATAAAATGCTCATCAGAAAATTAGGGCCTAGATTGTAAGCTCTAATAACAGTCACATCTATTCCTGAGCACTAACTGTTATTTCTAAATTCTGAGATGCTTTGCTTTTGTGTATAACCTGGTAGCTCCCTGGAACTCGGGGTATCCATGTGACACCTGAGACTCAAAGACACAGAGTTCTGCAGCTCTGGAAGTCAGCATTACTTCATACAGCAACTGCTAAAGAAGCTGAACAAAGATTAGACTTCAATTAGGGATGTGAATGAGGTTGATCTGGTTAGGGGTTAACGTAAATCTGAATACAGGGTAAAGATGATAACATCTGTATTTTAAGACTTTGGTTTGTGTGAGACCAAAGGAGGAAGAGATTTATTTTCTCCAAAATTAAAATTTTCTGTGGCACTCTAAAAAAAAAAAAAAAAAAGCTTTTGCTTTTGAAGGACCCAAGACTACCTTCTTGCTTAGTTCCCTGCCTTCCTGCAAACAGAAGAGGCTGTCTGTCCCTCTCGCCAGAGAATGCTGTTAGGCATGTCTAGACCTCTTGAGATCTAAAGCCAAGAGGGAAACCTCAAGAGAACATCTTTGCATGACAGTAAATGTATTTTTCTACTCTTTTGTTTTGTTTTTGCTTTTATTTTACAAGTAAAAAAAAAATTGTTACATAATGTACCGTAGTTCAAAAGGATACAGTTAAAAAGTTCTCATGAATTTTCTTCAGTTTTTCATTTACAGTAAAAAGATTACAGTGCATATTCTTAAATTGGAAGGATACAGAGATGATTAGCATGGCCCCTGTGTATGGATGACCTGCAAATTCATGAAGTGTTCCATATTTTTCTGCATGTTTTTATGTACAACTTCTCTAATAAAAAAATACATATTTAAAAAAAATTACACATTAACAAAATCAAGAAAATGCCCATAATCCCATCGTCCCCACATTGTTTTTATTTTTCCATGTTCCCTTCCAAGTTGTTAATATGTATACACAGCTCTTTATGACATCTGCCACCTACAAACTGTGTGATGGGCAAGTAATGTAAAGTGAGTTTGTTTTATGAAGACTTAAAGTCTTAATGTATATAAAGTTCTGACCATGGTGCCTAGTACCTGGAGGCTCTCCATAAATGTTATTTTCCTTCCTGCCCCCCCTCATCCTCAGGATGAGGAATATTGGGCTACTTGGGAATTCATGCTCCCTTACCTCTAGGAATAAAGCAGTGGTCACTCTGCAATAGAACTGGAATGTTTTGTGATACAAACCATGCAGTTGGCAATTCCAATTACCAAGTACAGTTAGAGATCTTAATAAGCCTGGGAGATGTCATACTTGAGTCTTTTTGCCGTTTCCCCAGATCTAGCCCACTCTGGCCCCTGGCCTGTAGGTCGGCTGCCTTGGTTGTCGTAATCCTGAACACAAGCTAGATGCTCAGTCTAGCTTTTGTGATTTGGTACAGGCTGTTACTTCACTCTGCTGTTCCTTCTCCCTGCCTGTGTGACTATTACTATTTGCTCAAGGCAAATTTCTCTAATTCCAGCCAATGTGATCTTTTACTTCAATAATTGTCCGGAAAATATATTCTTTACCTTAAAGGCTCACTGTATCTTAATGTTACTTTGTGGCTTGCTGTTTCTTTCTGTTTTTTTTTTTTTAATATATAGTTCTTAAAATTATTATTAGACAAGTTGTAGGCTTACAGAAAAATCATGCAGAAAGTACAGAGTTCCCATATACTCATCCTCTCACACACAGTTTTCCTGTTATTAAAACTGCATTATTGTGGTATGGTACTTTTGACACAAAAGATGAACAATATTATAATTATACTATTAACTGTATACCATACTTCACATTGGGTTCACTGTTTGTGTTTTATAGCTGTTTTTAAAGTTTTTATTGTGATAACATATATTCAACCTGAATTTTCCCATTGAAATCATTTTCAGGTATACAATTTAATGGTGTTAGTTACAGTCTGAATGTTCTGCTGCCATCACCATCATCCATATCCATAACATCTTCATCACCCTGCTGTCTCTTTTTATTGATCTTTTCAAAGAATTGGCTTTTGGTTTTATTGATTTTTTTTCTTTATTGTATTTCTCTTTTCTGTTTGAGTTCTGTTCATATATTTTATAATATCTTTCTTTCTGCTTACCTTGCATTTAATTTGCTCTTGGTGTCCTAGATTCTTACAGAAAAAGCTTAGATTATTAATTTGGACATTTTCCTTCCTTAAAAGCTTCAATGCTATAACATTCTTCTTAAGCACTGCTTTTGAGGCATCCCTCAAATTTTGATATGTTATGTTTTCACTTTCATTTGGTTAAAAATATTTTCTAATTTTCCTTGTGAGTTCTTATTTCACCCATAGATTATTTAGAAATATGCTCTTTAACTTTCAAATATTTGGGTGGTTTCCAGATATTTTTCTATTTCTAGTTTAATTCCATTGTGATCAGAACATACTATCTGATAAAGTTTTAGTCTTATAAAAGTCAATTAGATCAAATCGATAGTCTTTAAGTCTTTATTGTTAATGGTTTTTGTGTACTTCTGTCAGTTACTGATTGAGGAGTGTTAAAAATCTCTGACCTTTGTGGGTTTATGTATTCCCTTTTTAGATCTATCATTTTTTCCTTCATATATTTTGAAGCTCTGTTATTAGGTACATGTGTATTTAGGGTTATTTTGTTTTCTTGACAAATGAACTCCTTTCTCATTATGAGATGTCCCTTTTTATTCCTGATAATAAATCCAGTTTAACAGTCTATCGATATGGTTGGTTTTAAATCTACTGTCTTGTTCTTTGGGTTTTCTCTTTTCCTGTCTTCTTTTGGACTGAGTGTTTTTATGATTCTAAGTTATCTCTACTCTTTATTTTTCTACTTAATATGTTTTATTTTTTCTTTGGTTGCAATAGGATTTAATTGTACATATATTATAAACTCCACAATACGTTGTTAATGCTTTTGTTTTTAAAAAACCTTTTTCTTTTATAGAAATTGCAAAACAAGGAAAAAAATGTTCTACATTTTGCCCACATGTTGCTATTTCTGGTGGTCTCTATTCCTTTGTATAGATCCACATTTTATCTGGTGGTGGTTTCCTTCGGCTTAAAGAATGTCCTTTAACATTTCTTGTTATGCAGGACTGCAGGCAATGAATGGGGCTCAGTATTTGTCTGAAAGTGTTTATTTTGCCTTCATTTCTGTTGATATGTCTTCAAGTTCATTGATATTTTCTTCTGCAGTTTCTAATATGTATTGCTCCCATCCAGTGTATTTGTAAAGTTGCAGATGTTGTATTTTTAGCTTTAGAAGTTCCCCTTGGGCTGTTTTAAAATATTCTCAATGTATTCATGTTTTTCTTTAAATATAACTTTAAAATTTATAGTATCTGCTTTAAGATCCTTGTCTCTTAATTCCATTATCTGTGTTGTTTCTGGGTCTGTTGATTGATTTTTTTCTTCTGGTTATGGGCCATTTATTCGTACTTCTTTGTATGCCTCATGATTTTTGATGGGGTGCTGAACGTGGTGAATTTTATATTACTGATTGCTGGATTTTGTTATGTTCCTTTAAAGAATGTTGGGTTTGTTTTGTTTTGTTTTTCTGATACGCAGTTAAGTTAGTTAAGTTACTACTGGATTAGTTTGATCCTTTGGAGGATCATACTTAAAAGCTTAGTTATTGCAGATTCAGAGCAGCCTTTGTCCTGGGGCTAATTTACCTCAGGTGATACCTGACTGGGGACTCTACCCAATTCCCATGTATTACAATTTTTACCACTCTGGCTGGTGGGAACACAAACTGTTCCCAGCCTTGTATGAGCCATGGAACTTTTTCAGCCTACTGCTTTCTGGTGGTTCTTTCCCTGGTCTCAGGGTGTTTTACCCCATACAGATTGATAGTCAGCCAGAAGCTCGAGGAGAACCTTTCATAGATCTCTGAAGATCTCTTTCTATACATCTTCCTTTCCAGTACTTCTACTCCACAAGGTCTAGCTGCCTCCATCTCCCCAGAATCTAGACCGTCTCTTTGACTGATGCATGGTAACTACCACCAGGCAGTAAGCTGGGGCAGTTGTAGGATTCAGCCTCAATTATTTTCCTTTTCTCAAGGGTTGTGGTCTGTGTTGCCTGTTGTCAGATTTTGGAAAACCATTTTTTTTTAAATTCAATTTTCCTAAGATACATCATATAACATACACTCTTTCAAAGTATACAATCAGTTGTTCACAGTATCATCATATAGTTGTGCATTCAACACAATCTTTGAACATTTTCATTACTCCAAAAGATAAAATAAAAATTAAAATAAAAAAGAGCATCCAAAACATTCCATTCCCTTTCTCTCCCCATTGTTGATTTACTTTTTTTTAATTACATTCCGTTTTATTGAGATATATTCACATATCATACAGTTATTCGTGGTGTACAATCAATTGTTGACATTACCATCATATAGTTATGCCTTCATCACCCCAATCTATTTTTGACCACTTTCCTTACACCAGAAAGAATCAGAATCAGAATAAGAAATAAAAGTAAAAAAAAAACACCCAGATCACCCCCCATCCCACCTATTTTTCATTCTGTCTTTGTCCCCATTCTTCTACTCATCCATCCATACAGTGGATAAGAGGAGTGTGACCACAAAGTTTTCACAATCACACTTTCACCCATTGTAAGCTACACTATTATGCAATTGTCTTCAAGAGTCAAGGCTACTGGGTTGGAGTTTGATAATTTCAGGTATTTACTTCTAGCTATTCCAATACGTTAAAACCTAAAAAGTGTTATTTATATAGTGCGTAAGAGTGTCTGCCAGAGTGACCCCTCGACTCCATTTGAAATCTTTCAGCCATGAAGCTTTATTTCGTTTCATTTTACATCCCCCTTTTGGTCAAGAAGATGTTCTCAATCCCACTATGCTGGGTCCAGATTAATCCCCAGGAGTAATATCCTGCGTTGCCAGGAAGATTTACGCCCCTAGGAGTCAGGTCCCATGTAGGGGGGAGGCAGTGAGATCACCCGCTGAGGTGGCTTAACTAGAGAGAGAGGGCCACATCTGAGCAACAAAGAGGTACTTGGGGAGACTCTTAGGCACAATTACAAGCAGGGGGAAACCATTGTTTTTAATACTTTGTTCAGTTTAATACTTCGCTAAACAGCTTTTCCCATCCCTTCTTTCTCCGCTCTACCTCCTACTCCAGGGTTACTTGTATTTGGTCTTACTTTAACGATGTTTATACTGTCTCAATTAATTTTAAATTGAAATATAATCCACACATAGCATAATGTTGTACTGTATAATTCACTGATTTTTAGTATATTCACAAAATTGTGCAACCATCACCACTAATTCCAGAGCATTTTCATCACCCCCCAAAAACCGCATTCCCATTAGTGGTGAGTAGCTTCTTATTCCTTCCTGCTCCAGTCTCCCAGCCCCTGGCAATTACTTATTTATGTTTTATCTTTATGAATTTGTCTATTCTGAACATTTCATATAAATGGATTCATACTATATGTGTTCTTTTTTGTCTGGCTTTCACTTAGCATAATGTTTTTAGGAATCATCCATGTTGTAGCATGTATCAGAACTTTGTTCCTTTCTATGGCTGAATAATATTCCATTGTGTATATATACCACATTTTGTTTATCCATTCATCAGTTGATAGACATTTGGGTTTTCATCTTTTGCGTATTATGAATAATGCTGCAATGAACATTAGTGTACAAGTTTTTGTGTGGGCATAGGTTTTCATTTGGGTGTATACCTAACTAGATTTGTTTGGGTCATAAAGTTGTTTAACCTTTTGAGGAACTTCCAGACTATTTTCCAAAGTGGCTGTACCATTTTGCGTCCCCCCTAGCAGTGTATGAGGGTTCCATCCTGTCTAATACTTGTCATTATCTGTCTTTTGATGATAGCTGTCCTGGTTGTTGGGAAGTAGTATCATAGTTTTGATTTACATTTCCCTGGTGACTATCAGTATTGAGCTCAATTCTTTAGAGAACTAGGAAGAATGTAACTAAAGTATCAGCAGTCCTTAGCTCCCTGTCTCACATGGCATAATTCTTTTCTACTGTCTTCAGATTGTGAATAAGTGGAACACAGCTCTCATTGGCCTTATGACATACTTTCGGGAGGCTGTGGTGAACACCCAGGAGCTGCTGGACTTGCTGGTAAAGTGTGAGAATAAGATCCAGACACGTATCAAGATTGGTCTCAACTCCAAGATGCCGAGTCGGTTCCCCCCTGTTGTGTTCTACACCCCTAAGGAGTTGGGTGGACTTGGCATGCTTTCCATGGGTCATGTGCTCATCCCCCAGTCTGACCTCAGGTAGGCCTTGCCTGAAAATCCTACTGACCCCTGTTGCTTATTTGGGGGTGTGTGCTTCTTTTCTTTTAGGTTTTATGCTTTTTCTAATCTTGGTGGTGTCCAAAACAGGTGGTCAAAGCAGACAGATGTAGGTATCACACACTTTCGTTCAGGAATGAGCCATGAAGAAGATCAGCTGATTCCCAACTTGTACCGCTACATACAACCATGGGAGAGTGAGTTCATTGATTCTCAGCGTGTCTGGGCTGAATATGCACTCAAGCGACAAGAGGCCATTGCTCAGAACAGGTGGGCATCCAGGGGAGCGCAGCAGTCCTGATGGGCGAAAAGGGTGGTGAACTTTTGAGCCTTGTGTGGAGGTCAGGATCAGCATGTCATACTTTTCATGGAGACAAGACAGGTTCTGCTCCTGACTCTATCCTTGATCAGGAAGGAATGCTGAGCTCTTCATATGAGAAAGTATTTGACTTTAATCTTTTTTTCTTTTTCAGACGGCTGACTTTAGAAGATCTGGAGGATTCATGGGATCGTGGCATTCCTCGAATCAACACCCTCTTCCAGAAGGACCGGCACACATTGGCATACGACAAAGGCTGGCGTGTCCGAACTGACTTTAAACAGTACCAGGTACATATGAGGTAGCGGGAGAGATTTTCCCTCAATCAAGGTAATCCACGGCCATAATGGGATACCTGCGGCAGTGGGAACCCAGAACATTGACTGGTATTGCCTTGTCATCTAGGTTTTGAAGCAGAACCCTTTCTGGTGGACACATCAGCGGCATGATGGGAAGCTGTGGAACCTGAACAACTACCGTACAGACATGATCCAGGCCCTGGGCGGTGTGGAAGGCATTCTGGAACACACACTCTTCAAGGGCACGTACTTCCCTACCTGGGAGGGGCTTTTCTGGTGAGGATTCTCTTCTCCTCTATCAGTCCTCTTAGCTCATCCCTTGTGCACTTGTATGGTTTACTGTGGTGTTTCCCAGCTGGCCACCCCAGGAGGTCAGCAGTGCTCTGGGAGATGGCTTGGGACGACCTCACCTGGTTTCTTTTGCTTCCCAGGGAGAAGGCCAGTGGCTTTGAGGAGTCTATGAAGTGGAAGAAGCTAACTAATGCTCAGCGGTCAGGATTGAACCAGATTCCCAATCGTAGATTCACCCTCTGGTGGTCCCCAACCATCAACCGAGCTAATGTGAGTGTGATTGGCAGACATGGGAGATTGGAAGCTAAAGGCTAGATTACTGTCTTAGTTCTGTCCTGAGAATCAAAGTTCTTTGGTCTTTAGTGTCACATTCTCCTCTTGTCAGGTATATGTAGGCTTCCAGGTGCAGCTGGACCTGACAGGTATCTTTATGCACGGCAAGATCCCCACACTGAAGATCTCTCTCATCCAGATCTTCCGAGCTCATTTGTGGCAGAAGATCCATGAGAGCATCGTAATGGACTTGTGTCAGGTGGGCTAGAATCGAGGGGAGAGGATACCAGAAAAAAAGACGTCAGCTTGTTCTTTTGGGTATGGGAAATCCACCCTGGAAGCTCTGAGGCTGAGGCTACTTTTGTCGTACCGGGTGCCACATTATCTTAAATTCTCCAAGCCCTCACTCTTAAGTGGACTTCCATAACAACAGTCATAATCTTTTCACCTTTGCTTCCAGGTGTTCGACCAGGAACTGGATGCACTGGAAATAGAGACAGTACAAAAGGAGACAATCCACCCCCGGAAGTCCTATAAGATGAACTCTTCCTGTGCAGATATCCTGCTTTTTGCCTCTTATAAGTGGAATGTCTCCCGGCCCTCACTGCTGGCAGACTCCAAGTGAGTGCCTTATGACCCAGGAACCTGAGTTTTACTGTTCTTCTAGCAGTATTATTTTGGGAATTGTCCCTGCCTGTCTTTCTTTCAAACTCAGAGCCAGTATTACCCCAGGATCCTCTTAATGCCCTCAGCCAGGTCTGCTGATTCTCTAAGGGACCTGCTGATCTGGAACAGGCAGGGGGGTGCTTTTTGGGTTATTAGGAGTAGAGTTTGGAGTTTTTTATTGTGGTTATGGGGACATCAGTTATCCCTGTGATTTGCTGGAAACCTGACTCTCTGACCTGCCTCCGCCTGCAGGGATGTGATGGACAGCACCACCACACAGAAGTATTGGATTGACATCCAGTTGCGCTGGGGGGACTATGATTCCCATGACATTGAGCGCTATGCCCGGGCCAAGTTCCTGGACTACACCACAGACAACATGAGTATCTACCCTTCGCCCACGGGTGTTCTTATTGCCATTGACCTGGCCTATAACCTGCACAGGTGAGTTGGGCTCAGAAGCAAGTATTTTCCATGACCCCCATACTTGAATATAGGCATATTTTTCAGTTTGCCCAGGTGAGGTGAGGTTAACCCTTTCCTCCCCTTGGTCACTTGCTGACTCTTCTTTCTGCTGATACGCACATGAGCAGGCTTTTGTCAGCCTGGCCAGCTACCGGCTCTGGTGAATTGGTCTGTCTTCCTCTGTGGCGTTTCACATTATCTTGTGCTTGGAACTATCGTCTGGCCTTAACTTTTCTTGTTCCTTCCACCCTCACAGTGCCTATGGAAACTGGTTCCCAGGCAGCAAGCCTCTCATACAGCAGGCCATGGCCAAGATCATGAAGGCAAACCCTGCCTTATACGTGTTGCGTGAACGGATCCGCAAGGGGCTGCAGCTCTATTCATCTGAGCCCACTGAACCCTATTTGTCCTCCCAGAACTATGGTGAGCTCTTCTCCAACCAGATTATCTGGTTTGTGGATGACACTAATGTCTACAGAGTGACTATCCACAAGGTGAGTGTTGGGAACGATGTAGGGATTTGGGACCCTATATATGACTAGGGGAGGGTAATAAGGAAATGGGTGTACATATTAGGATAAAGTGGGCTGTTTGTTTCTAGACCATACTAACTGATGTAATTCTGTAGACTTTTGAAGGGAATTTGACAACGAAGCCCATCAATGGGGCCATCTTCATCTTCAACCCACGCACAGGGCAGCTGTTCCTCAAGATAATCCACACATCTGTGTGGGCTGGACAGAAGCGTTTGGGGCAGGTGAGTGGGTTAAAGCATACAAAGACTGTAGATCATTACTGCCTCTTATTCTTTTTTGGGGGGTGGGTGGGGTGAGAGTATATCTGTTATTTCTTTCTGTTGAAAAAAATGAGGGCATCTCATGTGAATGTTTTCCCTAAATTAACTTGGGACGTATTTTTCCATAGGAAGCCCAAGAGTGTGTAAGGTCCTTCATTTCCTGCAGTTGGTCTATCTGCTTCCTGAATCTCCCCTCTCTAATCTTTCTTGAACACAGCTACCAAAAGTTATATTTCTAAACATTCATGTAATTATGTCACTTTCATCAAATCTCTTTTCTACCTCAAAACCTTTGGTAGAACCTTCCTTCTTGCTGAATTTGCCTCTTCTTTTTGTTCTTAGACATTTGATTTCTGGCTATGCTATACCTGTCCAGCCATATTTTGCTCTTCCTTTAAAGCGTGTTTCCTTGTGCAGTCAGTCCAGGGTCCTAGTATCCTGAGGACATGGTGTTCATTTCTACCTCTGTGCCTCTGCTCATCTTTCTCTTTCTAGAATGAACTCCCCTCTTTCCTCTGTTAATGTCTTCAGACCCATTTCTTTGCACAGCTTCTTATAAACCTAGTAGTCTTAATTCCTTTTGTCTCTCAACTCCTGAAATATATAGTTTAGCATATGATCATATACTGACTTGTGGTATTTTCTTGTATGAGCTTTGTTTGGCTAGCTAGATGGAAAAACCCTTTGGGGCAAGGCCATTTGGCACTTCTTTTGTACCTCCTATAGTATCTAACGTTCAAGAACAGTGCTCAATATATAAACGTAATCTTATTATTTCAAGACTAGGATCTTCTGTTCTGGTTGATCTGAGAAGGTGGGAACTCGGTTTCCATTCTCTTCTCTTGTCCTTTAGTTGGCTAAGTGGAAGACGGCTGAGGAGGTGGCTGCCCTGATCCGATCTCTGCCTGTGGAGGAACAGCCCAAGCAGATCATTGTCACTAGGAAGGGCATGTTGGATCCATTGGAGGTGAGATGGTAGAAGAGGTAGAAGAAATGAGGGCTGAAACCCTAGGCTCTGTTTCTAATCTTGGACTTTACCTTGTCTTAGGTGCACTTGCTGGACTTCCCAAATATCGTGATCAAAGGGTCAGAGCTCCAGCTCCCCTTCCAGGCTTGTCTCAAGGTGGAAAAATTTGGGGACCTCATTCTGAAGGCCACTGAGCCCCAGATGGTTCTCTTCAACCTCTATGATGACTGGCTCAAGACCATCTCATCTTACACGGTGTGAAGCCACCTCAGGAAGAGGGTCACTCCAGGAGGAGTGGGTTTGGGGCAGGAAGGAAGATCCTGTGCCTCAGCTTTTCCCCATAAGCCCTTCAAATGGGACCAATTTCATATCTTTAGCCTGTGGATGAGGCAGGGACTCTATGCTGTCCATATCAAGTTGACTCACTCATGGTGGGGGGCGGGTTGAGGCCTTAGAGTTTGAAATCAGTTCTTAGATTAGCAGAAACGATAGGATAGAGCAAAGAGAGAGAACCTCAAGTGGCCGACTTCTCACTCTTCTCATCTCTTCCAGGCTTTCTCCCGCCTCATCCTGATTCTGCGAGCCCTGCATGTGAACAATGACCGGGCAAAGGTGATCCTGAAGCCAGACAAGACTACTATTACTGAACCACACCACATCTGGCCCACTCTGACTGATGAGGAATGGATCAAGGTGGAGGTGCAGCTCAAGGATCTTATTTTGGCTGACTATGGCAAGAAAAACAAGTGAGCAGTGGTGATGGGGAGACAGGAGATCCAAGAAGGGTGAAGTGGGTGGCTCAGTATATGGTTTCTGGGCTTTTCTGGAGCATCTGCATCTCTGACCTTTGGGCCCAAGTGAGTGTGTTCAACTAGGCCACATTGTGTGTGCAGTGATTTATGTGCCTGAAACTCAGAGGTTTCTCAAGAAATTGTCTGTTCTGGAGATGCCTATAGGAGAGAGATAGGCTTGTTTACAGGTAGTATAGGAAGCGTCAATGTTTCTGGGCTTCAGTCTGATTTTCAGGCATTATTCTCAGTGGGGCACTGTTACCATTTTGAATAGGGTATTTGTTTACTGTCCATATACCACAGGAAGTTTGCCATCCCAGACCCCAAGTACCGCTAATAGCAGACACTCACACCTTTCCTCTCCTCTTCATTGTGACAACAGAGAATGTCCAGATACCCCCAAGGGTGTATTGACTCTGAGAACCATTGTTCTAGGGTTTCCATTTTTGAGAATTTCCTTGTGCCTAGGGCACTAGATATGTTACGTGGGGATTGTCTGGGGCAAAAACTTGGACTCCCCTGCCCCTCCCAAGTTAACCTTGCATTGAAGCAGAAGTGACCAAGGAGTTGGGATCCTTGTGGTGTGACCCAAACTGTCCCCACAGCGTGAATGTGGCATCATTGACACAATCTGAAATTCGAGACATCATCCTGGGTATGGAGATTTCAGCGCCATCCCAGCAGCGGCAGCAGATAGCTGAGATTGAGAAGCAGACCAAGGAACAGTCACAGCTGACCGCAACACAGACTCGCACTGTCAACAAGCATGGCGACGAGATCATCACCTCCACCACGAGCAACTATGAGACCCAGACTTTCTCATCCAAGACTGAATGGAGGGTCAGGTACTGCGAGAGCGGGAGGGAGGGATGCAAGGGGTACTGGTTCTACTTGAGATGCTTGAGCTGAGAAATGCTGACATATTCCCTGTGTGTTTTCAGGGCCATCTCTGCTGCCAACCTGCACCTAAGGACCAATCACATATACGTGTCATCCGATGACATCAAGGAGACTGGTTACACTTATATCCTTCCCAAGAATGTACTTAAGAAGTTCATCTGCATCTCTGACCTTCGGGCCCAAGTGAGTATGTTCAACTGGCCACATTGTGTGTGCAATGATTTGTGTGCCTGAAACTCACCTGAGATTTCCTGGAACCTGAGATGCTGGTTTCAAAGTTCATGGAAGAGTAAACCTACAAGGATAGCCAAAACAATGAGGATTTTGATCTCTACTAGTTATCAAAATATATTATAAAGTTATGGTAATTAGAATGACATGTTGGCATAGAAGTAGTATTGGTGTAGAAGACAATAGCATATAGCAGTTAGAAATGCATTTATATATATGTAATAAATGTGGGGTATGAAATCTGTGGGATTCTGGGATTAAGGAAGCCTTACCATGTTAAAACAATGAAAAAGGAGGTTAGATCTCTGCCTCACATCACTCACAAAAATAAAATCTAGGTGGAGATCCAAATGTAAAATACTAAACTATAGAGCATTAGAAGGAAATATTTAGGACTTGAGTATTGGAATAGCCTCCTTAAACAAGACTCAAAACACAAAGCTATTATGGCAGTTAATAATTTGTGTGTGACAAAAGGTACTACAAAAGATAACCTAAAAATGGGAAGAAAATATTTCCAAAACTAAGAGGTAATTAGCATCTAGAATAAAGAATTTTGAGAAGTCAATAAGAAAAAGGTAATTTGAGAAGAATGGGCAAAAATATGAAAAGGTAGTTCAGATAAAGAATTGCAAATGGTAAATATATTATGAAAAGATGTTTAACTTTACTAATAATTAGAAAAATCCATATTTTATGAAACACCATTTGGTAGCCATCAGGTTGACAAGTTTGAAAAGATTGCTAATATCCTATGTGGGTGAGGTTATAGGAAACAGGTACTTTTACTTCATTGATGTTGATATAAAATTAAAAATACTACCTAGTGCTGTTTACAAATATGTGTTCAACTTGTGAATATTCATTAAGCTGTATGCTTATGTGCTCTATTTCATTACATATATTATACTTAAGTAAACTGTAAAAAATCAACCGTAGAACCTGTGAACAGTGTAGATCCTAGACCCCACGCACACGATTCTGATGTGGTGCATCTGAGATGAGGTCCATTCATAATTCCAATGCAGGAGGTTCTGAGTGTATTTTGAGCAACACTGTTCTTGTTCTTGGAAGAGGGGGAAGCACAGGGCTGACAGCATCTAGACTCTGGGCTAGTGCTAAGAATAATTTTGGCTCCTGACCCACTTGTCTTCAGATTGCAGGATACTTGTATGGGGTGAGCCCACCAGATAACCCTCAGGTGAAGGAGATTCGCTGCATCGTGATGGTGCCACAGTGGGGCACACATCAGACTGTGCACCTGCCGGGCCAGCTGCCGCAGCATGAGTACCTCAAGGTAAGTAGTGGTGGTGTACCTTGGGGTTGGGGAGAACTATCAGGTGGTGGAGGGGAAGCAGGCATGTTCCTCTCAAAGTTGGGAATTCCTGCTTGCAGATGGGATTCTAAGCAGTTGTTTATTGCTCTTTGCCTATAGGAGATGGAGCCCTTAGGTTGGATCCATACTCAGCCCAATGAGTCACCCCAGCTGTCACCCCAGGATGTCACCACCCATGCCAAAATCATGGCTGACAACCCATCTTGGGATGGTGAGAAGACCATTATCATCACCTGCAGGTGGGCTTGGGTCCCCCCCCCCCCCCAGTGGAGGCAAGCATTAGAGGCCAGGACCCCAGAATGGTGGTCTGAGCTCTGACTCTGTCCCCATCCCTCCCCCCAGCTTCACACCAGGCTCCTGCACACTGACAGCCTACAAGCTGACTCCCAGTGGCTACGAGTGGGGGCGCCAGAACACAGACAAGGGCAATAACCCCAAGGGCTACCTGCCCTCACACTATGAGCGGGTCCAGATGCTGCTGTCCGACCGCTTCCTTGGCTTCTTTATGGTCCCTGCTCAGTCTTCATGGAATTACAACTTTATGGGTGAGGGAGGTGTCTTGGGCAAAGGGTGGCATGTTGTGTGGGTTGGGGAAGCAGAGGGAATTGGGGATGGGATTGGGCCATCACCCTTAGTACTTGGGGCCTGGCTCTGGCTTGGTGGTGGCCAAGGGGCCCAGGTTAGGAGAGGCAGGTGGACCCCTTGTCAGTATTTGGTGTTTCCTTCTATCCCAAGGTGTCCGGCATGATCCCAACATGAAGTATGAGTTGCAGCTGGCAAACCCCAAAGAATTCTACCATGAGGTGCACAGACCCTCCCACTTCCTTAACTTTGCCCTCCTACAGGAGGGTGAAGTCTACTCTGCGGACCGCGAGGACCTCTATGCCTAGTTGTTTGCTCACCTACTCCTGCTTCAGATGCCCCCAAAACTGGAGACTTTTAGCCCCCATAGACAAGCTGGTGACATTCAGCAGCTTGGCTCCTTTTCCCTCTATTTCTTGCATGTTTTTGTGTTTACCTCTTGGTGGCTTGTAATCCTGAACAAAATATAACAATAAATTTTGTATAAATTGGAGTTTTGCTCCTTTTCTTTTTGTTTCGTTTTGTTTCTTTTCTTCCTGAGCTCAATTTCGGGGTGTAGGGTTGGTGGGAAGCTGAACTGGGCCCTTATTCACAGCAAGGTGCTGAGCTCAGCCTTAAGGGGGCCAGAGGCCCAGGCGCTGTGGGCTAGCTATCCCCCAGATTCAGGAATGAGCTGGGGTTGGGATTTTTCACGCCTACTGCCCTAACCACATTCCAAACCATCTCCCCTTTTACAACACAATTTCGAACAGTTGCCATTTTCTGTGGCTGGGAGCTCTGTGGCTTGTGGCCTGCAGCTGTGGGCCCTTGTTAAGCTTTCCCTGTCACTCCTGGTTAGGAAAACAGACCCACGGCTGGGCCATTTGGCTTTCTCCACTGGAGGCCAGTGACGGCCCTACCTCACCTCTAGCCTGGAGTACTTGGCAGCCTACGGGCCCCATGACACTGGGGCGGAGCCTGGATTGGGTTCTGTGGGTCGGGCTTGACCAAGTGTCTCCCTGCAGCTCTGAGTTTCAGCTCCTGGACACCTGACTGACCTTGGGGATTGAACAGGACAGGGCCCGGGGGCCTAGGGCACTGCCACCTTTACCCACGCCCTTTCCCCCAGTCGCTCCTCCCCCTGCCGCTTCTTCCCCGCCCTTACAGCCCTGACCCGCTTCCTGGGCTGCAACTGTTTGGCTTTTTCCTGCCCGTTTGCGGGGGTGTGGGAGAGGTTTCGGGTAACATGGAGCCCAGGAAGGCGGCGCCTGGGTGGCACGGCTGGGGGCCTCAAGCGGCCTCAGGGTCGGAAACGGCCGCGGAGCTCGTGTACCACCTAGCGGGGGCCCTGGGCGCTGAGCTGCAACAGCTGGCGCGCCGCTTCGGGCCGGAGGCGGCAGCGGGGCTGGTGCCGCTCGTGGTGCGGGCGCTGGAGCTCCTGGAAAAGGCTGCGGTGGGGCCCGCACCAGACTCGGTGAGTCCCTGTCCCCTCCCCTCGCCACCCGCGGGGCCAGCGGGGGCCTAACCCTCAGACCCAGACCTCTCCAGCTGCAGGTCTCGGCTCAGCAGGCGGAACTGGAGCTGCGGCGGCTGCGGGAGGAGAACGAGCATCTCCGCCGGGAGTTGCGCTCCGGGCCACAGGGTGAGTGAGGACCCGGACCAGGACAAGGGCGGGGTTGGGGACTTTCCAGGGCTTCCCCTCCCGTGCGCCGCCGCTAAGAACGCCCCCTTCCCCAGAGGAGCGCGCTCTGCTGCGGCAGCTCAAGGAGGTGACTGACCGACAGCGGGACGAACTCCGAGCGCACAACCGCGACCTGCTGCAGCGCAGCCAGGAGACCGAGGCGGTGAGGGCGCGCCGCGGGGCTGGAACGCCGGGCACGGGGCAGGGTTTCCCCGGTGCCCCGCCCATTAGCCCCACCTCTTGCCCCGTCCCCAGCTGCAGGAACAGCTGCAGCGCCTCCTGCTGGTGAACGCGGAGCTGCGGCACAAGCTGGCCGTGGTGCAGACCCAGCTGCGCGCCGCGCGGGACCGTGAGAAGGAGCGGGAGCTGGAGCGCGAAGGAGCTCCTCGGCTGGAGCCAGAGCCCGCGCGGGATGCTGGAGCCCCGGGGTCCCCTGAGGACCCGGTGAGTGCTCAGTATTCGTAGCGCCTGGCACTTGGTGGCACTCAGGAAAGGTTTGCTGTGCTGCATAGCAGGTCCAGCGGGAGATTGGAAGGTGGCAGACAAGTGTGCAGCCCCAGCTAGCTTCGGTCCCACTCTCAGCCAGGGCACTGGTCTGTCATCTCTTGTACCACCCTCGCCTCCCAAGTCTCCTGCCAGGCATTCCTGTGTTGTCCCAGGGGCAGGAGAGAGCTAGGGAGGTGGCCCTCTGACCCACCTGCCCTTCCGCAGGCAGAGGCTGGGCAGCAGCCAGGGCATCCCCCGGAGGTGGGGCAGTGCGGCTTTAGTCGAGAGGAGCTTGAGCAGATCCTTCAGGAGCGGAATGAGCTCAAAGCCAATGTGTTCCTGCTGAAGGAGGAGCTGGCATACTTCCAACGGTGAGGGTGCTGGGCAGGGACTGGGAAGCTGAAGGGCCTCTGCTCCTGGGTGCCAGGCACCATGCTGGGCACTGGGAAGACATGAATGAAGCAGCGCCTGCTCTCTCGGAGTGTCATCCACATGGGGCAGAGCGGCAGTGCAGAGGGCCATGGGGACCCACAACAGCATCCTTCAAGGAGGGGTGACCCCTAAGCTTAGGTCTGATGGGTGTTGACAAGGGAGGGCATTTCAGAGGCGGGGAACAACATGCTGGTGCTTGTGGTGAGACCCACTGTTGGCAGATTGATCCCCACCACTTCCTCTGCACCCCTCTCCTGGTAGGGAGCTGCTCACAGACCACCGGGTCCCTGGGCTTCTGCTTGAAGCCATGAAGGTGGCTGTCAGGAAGCAGCGGACGAAGATCAAGGCCAAGATGTTAGGGACCCCAGAGGAACCAGAAAGCAGGTAAGTCTCTGCCCTCATCCCCACTGAGTCAGTAGTCCTCCCTCCCATGTCCTATTGAGTCTGATGACACGGCGTGGTCATCCTCTGAACCAGCCTAGATACCCCCTAAGCCTGCTGACCCAGCCTGGTCACCTCTTGAACCTGCTACCCTGGTCTGGTCACCTTCTAAGCCTGTGTACAGTCTGTCCTGCTGAGCCTGCCACACTGGCCTAATCACCCCTGGGCTTGCTGACCTGGTCTGGTCACCCTCTGAGCTTACTGTCCGGCCTGCTCCACTGAGTTCGCCACCCTTCTCTCAGGATCCAGCACTGCTCCCATTCGTCCTGCTTGCTGTGTATCCTGCTGAAGAAACTTGCCAACACTGTTTCTTTGCATTCATTTTCTTGGTTTCCTGCCTTGGCTGCACCTGTTTGTCCTCAGAGGGATGAGACTACAGCTGTAGCCTTGTCAGCGGTCTGCTGTCTGTCGGGCTAGCAAACAAAAGCCCCAAGCTTCCTTCAGCTCCTCACTGTCTCCGGGGGCCTTGCAGCCACCTGTCCTCCCCTGCCTGCTCCTGGGGGCTGTGCAGAAGGCCAGATGGGAGCTGGACTCTTGTCCCTTGGGGCCTTGATAAATGGCCCTCATGCATCCTCTCTCTTCTGTCTCAGTGACGTTGAGGATGGCTCCTGGCTCCTGCTTCCCAGCGATAAGGGAGACCACCCCCCACCCCCTGAGTCCAGAATACAGCATTTGTATGTTGGGGAAAGGGAAAGGGCCAGAGAGGGGGAAGGGATGGTGGGGGTGAAGGAGGTTCTCCTCCCTTCAGCACCCTGTTGTCCCAAGCTCTACCCTGCCCCTCCTGCTTCTCCATCCCTGGGCCCCCTCACCTCCTCACTACTGCATGCTGCCTTTTCTTTCCTCTGTACCCCATTTTCTCACCACCCCCTTCACCTTCAGCCCACATCCTTGACTTCTCGGCTTCAGGCTTAAAGCACTTCTTGGCTCTCCCCAGCTTTGGCCTCTGGTATCGGGGTGAAGCAGAGGCCCCAGACGCTGGGACCAGCAGCCTCGCTCCTAGCAAGCCAGGGGGAGAAGTGGAGGCCCCACAGCAACCTCACCTGCAGCCCGTGGGCAGTGCCACCACCCCCAGCTCCTGACTGGCCCTGCTCATCTGCTTTCCATGAACGGCTTTGTCTGGGGGCCCAAAGTTGCCACAGAGGCCTGACTTGGGGCTCTGGCTGTGGGTGGATATGTGACCTCAAATGAAGACAGGGTTCCCCCTTCTCAGCCCTCCCCAGGGCTCTTCCCTGATCCTGGCTTGAGCCAGGGCTGGACGGGCTGCCTCCCTCTCCATCCCTGCACCAAACCTCCAGGGCCAGATGAAAGCACTTCCTCTCAGTCTCAGTTTCCCCATCCGTGAAACAGAGAACTGACTGTCTTCTTCCCAGGGGTTTGTGTGGATGGACTGAGCTAATGTAATAAAGCACCTGCCCATTATAGCCAGAAAGTGCTCCGTGTCTGTCTGTCAGTCATCTGCCCCCACCTCCCGGCTCCACAAGGAGCTATGGCACGCTGAGGTTTCCTCCCAGGGTCTGCTTGGTTGGTCCTGGGTGGGGAGGCTTCTCTGAGCTCGGCCTCCATCTGGGAATATGGCTAATAGAAAGCCATGCCTCCCCCGGGGCTCCCACGCCACCCCGCCCTCTTCCCCTGTCCCCAGACCCCAGGAACCTGCAGCTTCCTTCTTCTGCCCTCCATCTAGGCTAAGACCAGCCCTGTAAGCCCTCACTCAGCCCTTGCCACCGGCCTTCCTTTCCCTGTCGTTTCTCTGTTGTCTGCTCTTCCCAGCACCCGCCAGCCCTCTCAGGGAGGTGCCTCATGGCAGCCCGCCCCTCCAGCCTGGCTTCCTCAGGAAAAGCCTTGGGAGGAAGCAGGGAGGGGGTTGGGAGCTGTGGGGGCCAGACCAACCCAAGCCCTCCCGCTGCACTGGCCGCCATGGGGCTGGGGCTACTGCTCCCACTACTGCTGCTCTGGACTTGGGGGACCCAGGGATCCGAGCTGGACCCCAATGGGCAGCATGTCTGCATGGCCAGCAGGTGGGTCTTGTGGGAGTCTGATGGGAGTGGTGGTGGCTGGACTGGTGTGAAGGTATTGGGGGGAAGGAGGACGTGGGGGAAGAGGCTGTAGGTCTGAGGAGGGATTTGGGGGGCAGCCTGGAGGGTGGTGGGTAGTCAAGGCAGATGGTGGACGACCAGGGAAGGGGAGGGAAGGAGCTGTGACACTCAGCTAGGCCCCCCGGATGGGGCTGAGGGCAGCCTCCCACACCTCAGCCAGAGACTGACCCACCCTGCAGGGCCAGGCTGTCCCCTAGCCCCCCAGCTGACCTCTGTCTGCCCACAGCCCCTCTGCTGAGCTCCAGTGCTGCCCAGGCTGGAGACAGAAAGATCAAGAATGCACCATCCGTGAGTAGCCAAGAGGAAACCCCCAGAGAGGAGAGGGAAGCATTTAGCCCAGTGACCCTGCCTTCGGGGGCCTATTTCCCCTCCTAAGCCTCAGAGCCAGGGTCCATCCTGTGACACACAAACCCAGTTCTGAGCGAGCGGTTCCTGTTGGGGACACAGCCCCAAAAACCAGTGGGAGGGGCAGGGGTGTCCCCTGGTTGTACCCAGCCTACTGACCTAAGGGGGTGTTTTCCAGCCATCTGTGAAGGGCTGGACGCCTGCCAGAAAGACGAAGTATGCATAAAGCCGGGCCTCTGTCGGTGCAAACCTGGATTCTTCGGGGCTCAGTGCAGTTCCCGTGAGTCTCTGACTGGAGGGTGAAGTTGCTGGGTAGCACTGGGTAGGGGGAGCAGAGCAGGCAGCAGTGCAGCTTAGAACAGCAGGACCAGAAACCCTCTGAGCTTCAGTGAGGAAATTGAGGCCCAGAGGCTGGAAGTGACGCAACCCTGGGAGATTCCTTGACTCATGTGGTCTTTACTCATGCCCACAAAGCCCATCACCTTCCTTTCCAACTTCTCAGAAAAAGTGCCTGTGATCCCTGTTAATTGCGAAATGGATGCATTTCTACTCTCCACCCATCCCCCCACACCCCCAAACATTTTATGCCCTGGGGACTGGACGTTGGAGGGTGGAAGGAGGTTGGGGGCTGGATTGTCTGCCGTCTCTGGCAGAAGGAAGGGGGATGGGGAGAGGCGTGGTGAGCAAGCAGGCTGTAGTCCCCAGGAGCGGCCAGAGGAGACACTAGAGGACAGGTGGCTTCTCCTGCGACCCCGGCGGGCAGCACCGAGGCCTGAGATCGGGATGAACCTCCCCAGCGTACCTCCAGCCCAGTGGGAGGGAGGAGGGGGCGTGAAGGAAGCCCCGCCCACCTCCTGGTGACTCTGGGCAAGCCCTTTCCCACTCTGGATCTCTAGGTGTTCTGGAATGTGAAGTGTGAGGCAGGGCCACTGCTGAGGGGTTTTTTTAGCTCACAGTCTGGGGCAGGAAGTGAGTTGCGCCCAGGAGGACAGCTGCCGGTGTTCCAAGGTTCTGCCCCTGCGGTTGGAGGGCGGGCGTGGCGTCCCCTTTCCTGGCGGAAGGGGCTGGGCGTGGGGGTGGGACAGGGATCCATGCCCGGCCTTGAGCCCGCGGAATCTCTCCCCGCCCCACCCCCACCCCCCGCAGGCTGCCCGGGCCAGTACTGGGGCCCCGACTGCCGTCAGAGCTGTCCCTGCCATCCACACGGCCAGTGCGAGCCGGCCACCGGTGTGTGCCACTGCCACGCCGACCGCTGGGGCGGCCGCTGCGAGTTCACCTGCGCCTGCGGCCCCCACGGGCGCTGCGACCCGGCGACGGGCGTGTGCCGCTGCGAGCCGGGCTGGTGGACGCCCACGTGCCGCCGCCAATGCCAGTGCAACCCGGCGGCGGCGCGCTGCGACCCCGCCACGGGCGCCTGCCTGTGCCAGCTGGGCTGGTGGGGCCGCCGCTGCAGCTTCCGCTGCGCCTGCAACGGCTCGCCCTGCGCGCAGGAGTCCGGCCGCTGCGCCTGCCGGCCGGGCTGGTGGGGCCTCGACTGCGCGCAGCCGTGTCAGTGCACGCGCGGCCGCTGCGACACCTCCTCGGGCCAGTGCGCGTGCCCGCCCGGCTTTCGCGGCGCGCGCTGCGAGCTGCCCTGCCCCGCCGGCAGCTACGGGGCGCGGTGCAAGGACAGGTGAGCCCCGGCGCCCGGGCGGGAGGAGGGAGGACGCGAGGGGGCGGTAGGGAGGAGGAAGGCGGGCTGGCGAGGTGGGGCCTGGAGGGAAAGGAGAGAGAAGGGAGGGGAGGAGGGAGGGAAGAGGGGAAGGGAATAGGAAACGGAAGGAGAGGGGGAGGCGGGGGCGCTGCGACAGGGCGGGGAGAAGGGATAGGGTTACATGGTGTTCACAAAAATATGCAAGGCAGGGATGAAAGGAAAAAAAACACCTCGATGCCACTTGCTCGAGTCGCGCCCTGCCTCATTCATTCGATTACTGTTAAACAAAAAGTACTCTTATTAGCAGCCCCACTTAGAAGCAGATAAAGAATGAAAAACGATTGCAGAGTCCCTTTAACACCCAGGGGCTTTCAAACTTTGACCAGCTCCACCTACACTAAAAAAAGAAAAAAAACACATTTTTACATCATCACCTCACACACACACACACACACACACACACACACTTAACTGAAATAAAACTTTAACAAGTTTTAAATATGATACCTTGGAATGTTTTCTATACCATTTCTTTTTTAAAATGCTGCTCAAGTTTCCTCTAAATTGATTTTATGAACTCCTCCCACCACATCCCACTAATGGGTCTGACTCAGGTATATGACCCCAGATAATTAAGTATTGGGGTGGAGAAACTTCATGTTGTTAAGCATCAATGAGAAATTAAGATAAAGCAAACCTGAAAAAATAATGATGAAAACACACACTTATATTTTTAGTTTTACACATTTTCATGCTATGAGATAGAAGCTAAAATATTTAGTCCCATTCATGCCTGCTCTCAGGCACATGTGGAAGGGAAAAAGGGGAAAGGGATGGGAGGGAAAGCTGAACAGATAGGAAGCGGAGGTTGGGGTGGGTGACTTGGCTGCCCTGGCTGGGACCCCAGGAAGGACAGGTCAGACTGGGGGATTAGAAGGAAGGGGATGGAATCCTACAAGAGTCCCCAGAGGTCGCCTGTCCAGACTCTTCATTGTACAATGTGGGGAAACTGAGACTCAAATATGTCTTAAGTGACCCAGATGGGACCTGGATGCTCTGCAGTGTCCCTGAAGGCCTGAGTGGGCACTGTGCAAGTTGAAGGGCTTGGGCACTCCGTCCATCCATCCCCAGTACTCCCTTGCACCCCTTCTCTTCCCAGCTGTGGCCACTGCAAGCAGAATGAGCCGTGCTCTCCAGACACAGGCAGCTGTGAGTCCTGCGAGCCAGGATGGAATGGAACCCAGTGCCACCAGCCCTGCCCACCTGGCACCTTTGGCGAGAGCTGCAGGCAGCAGTGCCCCCGCTGCTGGCTTGGGGTGGCCTGTCAGCCAGACACCGGGCACTGTCAGCGCTGTGACCCTGGCTGGCAGGGGACCAGGTGAGGGGGCTGGACTGCTCAGGCAGGGTGCACCTTCCTTTAGGATCCCACCCCAGCTGCTACACACACACACACACACACACGCACACACACAATCACACTGCCCTCTGGCGTCTGCCTCCCTGGCAAAGACAGAGGAGACAGATGGGTGCTGAGGAGGCCCTGAGCAGGATTCTCTCCCAGCTTCCCCTCCACTCGGGCTTCCTGCCTCTTCCCCCTGCAGGGCTCTGTAGTCTGTCATCTACTGGGTGTGGCCCCAGTTTGCACCTGAGCTTCATTGATGAGGAGGAGCCAGTTGGGTCCTTAAGTCCAGGAGCATGGGGGAAAATGGGCAGGGTTCCCCTGTTGGGGACCAGGCTAGCTTTATCCTCCCAATTCATGAGTCTTGCTTCACCCCAGGTGTGAAGATCCCTGCCCTCTTGGCACCTTTGGGGAGGGCTGTGGCTCTACCTGCCCCACCTGTGTCCAGGGCACCTGCGATGCTGTGACCGGGGAATGTGTCTGCAACGCTGGGTACTGGGGGCCCAGGTGAGCCCCGGGGCCCCGGGTGGGGGGAGCACAGGTGCCTAAGTCAGGCTGCTGCACAATCTGTTTCCTAAACTTCCCTTCCTGGGCCTTTCCACCTTCCAGCTACCCGCCCTGTGTGCTCATAACTAAGAAGTTATTTCTCCCATGGGAAGGTGGATGGGCTGTTTCTTCCAAAGGAGAGTCAGGGCAATGCCTAATGTAAAGGGACCGGCTCCCTAACTTGATGGGGAGCTTATTTAGGGGCAGGCCTACAAGGCCCTTTGTTGTTTCTCTAAAGTCTTTAGCATCTCCAATCAGCTTTTCCATCTTTAAGACAAACTGTAATGTCAAGGAAGAGACCTCATTTTGCAGAGGAGGGACCGGGGCCCAGGGAGTTTGTGCTGGGTGGGCAGGGGGGTGAGGTTGGTCGGAGGTGAACCCTGCCCCAAGGGTTGCACTCTGGGGGGTTGGGGACCGAGGAGCCTCTGGGCAGCTTGTGGGTGGTCTCCCTGGACATGGGCTTAGGAGCCGAGAGATTCTCCCAGACACTGCCAGGGGTACTTGGAAGTGGTCAAAGGTCAGCAGGGGTGTGTTTAGGCAGCAGGTAGTGCCCAGCGGTCTACCTTCCCTCTTCCTGCCCCACCCAGCCTTGGGCCTGCCTTTCCTTGTCACCCCACAGCTGCAACACATCCTGCCCCCTGGGCTTCCATGGAGTCAACTGCTCAGTTCCCTGCCAATGCCCAGAGGGCGCCTGCCACCCTGTCTCCGGAGCCTGCCAGCTGGGTAAGGTGGAGGGGGTGTGTGGGATGCGGTGACCATGGAGAGACTGGCCCGTCACTTGCCTGGGAGACTGTGTGTACAGATGCTTTGGGGGTCCCTGAAGATGTGCCAGAGCCCCTGCCCCTGAGAAATCAGTCCAGAGCCCAGGAAATGGGCAGGGGTCAGGGGCTGGACACTGGTGTGTGCCTCAGACATGAGAGTTGGGGGCACTTGTGGAATAGGCCAGGGACCACCAGAGGAGACAGAGCAGCAGAGGGGCTGCCTGGAGGAGGGGGCCTTCAGGCAGAGCAGAGGCTCTATCTCAGAGGAGAGGCAGGTCTTGCGGGAGGGGGCAAGTCCGCTGGAGATGAGACCTGATGTTCGGGGAACAGGAGGGCCTGGAAGTTAGATCTCCTCCTGTCCCCGCAGGCCTCGGCAGGCGGGACGTGGCCCTCCTCGCGGGCATCCTGGTGCCTCTGCTGCTGCTCCTTCTGGGCATCGCTTGCTGTGCCTGCAGCTTCTGGGCCGCCCGGACGGACCCCAAGGAGGGGTGAGCGCTGGCCGTCCCCTCCCCACCCCACAGCTCAGGACGAGGATGGTGCAGGGTGGCCTCTGGTTTCCCCCAGGTGTGGGGAAGGGCTGGCCTTGTCCCCACTCAGGTAGGAGACGATGCAGGTAGTTGGCAGTGGCGGTGGCCTGGAGACACCAGGCGGGCAGCCAGCCTCCTCAGAAACCCTGATGGAGGAGTTTTCCAGCTGCGGCTGCGTGAGCCAGCTCAGGCCACGGGCTGGTGAAACTGAAACCCAAGCAGGAGGCTGAGGATTTACTAATAAGTCTGGAGGAGAAGGAGGGTGGGGAATGCAGGAGCTGTGGCTCGAGCTCCCCACAAAGAGAGTGACTTGAATGTCTGAGCAGGGGGTTGGCAGAGAGTGTGGCTTTCGGAGAGGAGGCAGAGAGGAGGCAAGGGGAGGAAGGACTTGCCTGGTGGGGGCTGCCGCAGTGGGACACAGCTCACTCAGAGCTTTGCACCTTTGCAAAACCTCTTCACTCCTCTTGGCTCCTTCAAGACTGACAGCAGTTGGAGGTTTGGAGCAGGGAATGTCGGGGGTGGGAGGATTCTCCTTCCCTCCTCACAGAGGAGGAAACAGAGGCCCAAGGGGAGCCGGCTAATCACCGACACGCACAAGGCCCTTGTCCAGCTTTCTGGACTCTCTGTCCAATGTTCTTAGTTCATGCAATAATCCTTGAGCACATCCTCCTCTGTGCTGGAGGTGGGGGTGACATTCACAGAGGAGCAGACCCAGGTGCCTCTCCCCCAATGCACAGAGCCTAGGGGGTGGGGAGAAGCCCCCCATACAAGCACTAGCTCCAAGATGCTCAAAGGCTGACAGTGGGATGGTCACTTCCAGCCTGGGGATAGGGAGAGTAGAGACCAGGGTGGGCTTCCTGGAGGGGGTGCCATTTGAGTTGGTTCAGCTGGGGCTCTGCTATGATGATCATAACAAATAGGTGCATTTCAAGGAGTCCCCACCAGTGCCTGGCACTGTGCTAAATGCCAAGAAAAACTCCCACAGTTAGGGGTTGCTACCCCCATTTTACAGATGAGGAAACTGAGGCCCAGAGAGGGAAAGTCTGAGCCAGAGTGGAACCTGTCTGTCTGACCCCAGAGCCACATGCCCTCTGTGGCAGGTCCACATCTCGGGCTCAGTGGCTTGGATTTTATTCTGTAGTCAGTAGGGAACCACTGAGGCTGTGGGGGCAGGAGAGGGATGTGGTAGAAGTGCTGCACTCTGTCCCTCAGCCTCCCTCACACTAGTCCCAGGACCCTTCTCCTGCCCCCACCCTGTCCCCAGTAGGGTCCCCTGGACTGAACATCCTCCCTACCCTCTCAGGCCAGCAAGGGACGGAGCTGCCATGTCCAGGATGAAGCTGCAGGCCTGGGGGGCCCTGAACAGCCTGGGCTCTGCGCTGCCCTGCGGTTCCCTCAGCAGCCACAAGCTACCGTGGGTGACGGGTAAGTGGGGGCCGAGGGCTGGGGGCTTGGGCGGGACATGGCTTCCCATCAGGCTCTGCTCCTGACCCGGTGACCCCACAGTCTCACACCACGACCCGGAGATCCCCTTCAACCACAGCTTCATCGAGCCGCCCTCCGCCGGCTGGGCCTCTGACGACTCCTTCTCTTCCGATCCCGAGTCTGGAGAGGAAGACGAGGGTCCCGCCTACTGCATGCCACCCCAAGAAGGTAGCCCCCAGCAGCCCACCCAGCGTCTGCTTTGTTCATTCCACAAACCTTCCTCAAGCACCTGTTCTGTGCCCGTCCCTGTTCCTGGCTCTGAGGATGCAGTAAAGAGCAGGCGAGACAGACGCCTGCCCTTGCAAAGCTTAGAGTCTGGTGGGGAGACAGTCATCAGATGATTCTAGGACCAAGTGAGAGAGGCTTTAATGGGGACATGGAAGCAGGGGTTCACAGTCTAGCCGTGCCGGGGATGGCTGGGACCAGGGAATATGTCCCAGCACTGGTGATGCCTGAGTGGAGTCCAGCAGAATCAGCAGGAACATTAGGGAGAGATGGAGATGGACGGGGCTCTGCAGCCTTGAAAGAGTTTGTACATTAGTTCAAGGTGGGGAGGGGTGGGGAGAGGTTGCAGTGTCTACTGAATGGGCCCTTCCCCAGCCTCTCTCTGCATCCTCACCCCCTTCCTGCCCCATTTCTGAGCCCCCCAGGAAGACACTGTGCTGGGTAAGTAGGATGGGGTGGGGTGGGGTGAGCGGCCTGGCTCTGGCCAGCCCCCTCCCTTCCATCTCCTCCATCAGGGATGGTCTCGGTGGAGTCTCCGGAGGCTGGGCCGGCCCCTGAGGATACCTCCACGCCTTTCACCATCCCCCGTACCTCCAGCCTGGCCCGGGCCAAGCGGCCATCAGTCTCCTTCGCTGAAGGCACCAAGTTTGCTCCACCGAGTTGCCGCGGCTCAGGGGAGCTCTCCAGCCCTCTCCGAAAGCCCAAGAGACTTTCCCGGGGGGCCCAGCCGGGTCCCCAGGGCCAGGAGGCCGAGGAGCCCACAGGCCCAGAACAAACAGAAACAGAAGAGGCCCCTGCTGGTGCCGCCAGCCCCAGAGATTCAGCCACTGGCCGCCGGCGACTCCCGCTTGGTAGCCGGACAGTGGCTGAGCGTGTGGAAGCCATAGAGGGCAATGTCCAGGAGAGCTCAGGCCCTGTGACCACAATTTACATGCTAGCAGGGACGCCACGGGGATCTGAGGGCCCCGTCCGGTCTGTTCTCCGCCGTTTTGGTAGCTTCCAGAAAGGCCAGGCAGAGCCCAAGGTCAAGAGTGCCATCCCCAAGCCTCCACGTCGGGCCCTGAGTCGGAACAAGGGCAGCCCCGGGCTGGCGTCGAGCTCTGCCAGCCAGAGCCCCGGCCCGGCCCCCTGTGAGCAGCTCTCCGGGGCCTCAAATTCTGTGGGAGCCGGGCCAGAGGAAGGGGCCCAGGGGCTGGGGGGTGGTGCTGAGAGCCCAGTGAGGGCCCAGGAGCCGGCCTGTGGGGCTGGCCCCCCAGGACAGGATCCCCCGAAGCTGGCTGCAGAGGAAGGACAGGAGGAGCCCCAGTATGAGAATGTTGCTCCCATCTCTGGGCCATCGGAGCCCTGCGGACCTTGAATTGGGGGAGTGGGAAGACTGTGGAGAAGGGGGACCCCAGAACTACCACTGGACCAGACTGCTGTGTGTGCTGGGAAAGGATTGCAGGGCTGGGACAGACATGCCAGAGGCCCCATCCCTAGGGAGAAGTCAAAGGTTAAAGGATAGGGTTGGCTTTGGCCCTGATGGCACTCTGGGGATGGGCCTGAAGGTTGGGGCAGCAACCCCACAAGCTAGGGGCCTGGGAGGGGGGCAGATGGCTGCAGAGACTTTCTCCTTTATACTGGACTCGGTTTGCCCCAAAGGACTATTCTTTCCTTCATTTACAAAGCATTTTTCTGAAACTGGAAACAACCTAAATGTTTGATAATAAAAGATTAAATAACGATTTCTTATGATAGGTTTCTACACGACCACTAAAAATCATGTTGTGCAAGAATATTTAATGATATTGGAGAATGTTCATGCTCTATTGTTAAGTGCAAAAAGTAAGTTATAAATTAGGATACACAGTCCAATCCCATTGTTTTCTTTTTATGAACCTTATTTCATTTTGCCTCAGGATACATGTTTAAAATTCTCCCTTTTGGGGGATGTGTTGTGATTAGTTTACCACCTTAGTTTTTTTTTTAAAAGAAGGATGTATGTGCATTAAAAAAAAAAAGATTCGAGAGGAAGGCATCAATGGTAATTTTCTCTAGCAGATGACATTGTGGGTGATATTTATTTTCTCTTAAAAGCTTTGTATAATTTGCAAATTTTCTGTAGTGAACCTGCTTTTACTTTTTCACTAGATTGAATTTTTTTAAAATTATGAAAGTGATACATGTTCATTGTTTAAAATAAAAAAGTACTAACATTGCAGATGTGTGTAAAGTAAAACTGAAATTTCCCTTCTCAGAAGCAGCCTGGGGGACAAGGAAGGAGCAAGAATTACTTTTTACTGGTGCCTCTTGGTCTTGTTTGAATTCTGAGCTCACATACTTGTATAACTTGAAAGGGAGGGAGGGAAGAAGGAAGGCGGAAAGAAAAGGGAAAAACCTTCCTCTTCTATCCTAGTTCTCAGAGAATCTTATTAACAGTTTAGATGCTTCCTTTCAGATGTTTTTCAGTGCATGTATAAACAAATATTTAAAACAAAAAACAAAACAAGAGTATACTAAGCATACTGTTGTGTAACTTGCTTTTTTACTTAATACATCCTGGGTATCTTTGATGTCAGTAAGTATAGAGCTACCTCTTTTATAAAAATTTACTACATGGGATTCCACTGTGTGTAAGAGCATGGGTTATTTAAATCATCCCCTACCTATGAACTGTGAGGTTGTTTCTAATTGTTTTGATATAGTAAACAATGATTCAGTATATAAGTTTGCCCATATTTCTTTTTGCACTTGTGCAAGTCCCTGCTCCCAATTTTTTAAAATTCAGTTTTATTGAGATATAGTCACATACCATACAATCATCCATGGTGTACAATAAACTGTTGACAGTACCATCATATAGTTGTGCATTCATCACCCCCAATCAATTTTTGAGCATTTTCCTTACACTAAAAAGAATAAAAATAATAAAAAATAAAAGTAAAAAAGAACACCCAAATCATTCCATTCCTCCCATCCCACCCTATTTTTTAATTTAGTTTTTGTCCCAATTTTTCTACTCATCCATCTATCATTGGATAAAGGGAGTGTGAGCCACAAGGTTTTCACAATCACAAAATCACACCATGTAAGCTAGATAGTTATGCAATCATCTTCAAGAATCAAGGCTACTGGGTTGCAGTTCGACACTTTCAGGTATTTCCTTCTAGCTATTCCAATACACTAAAAACTAAAAAGGGATATCTATATAGCGCATAAAAATGCCCTTCAGAGTGACCTCTCGACTCCATTTGAAATTTCTCAGCCACTGGAACCTTATTTTGTTTCATTTTGCTTCCCCCTTTTGGTCAAGAAGATGTTCTCAATCCCACGATGCCAGATCCAGGATCCAGGCTCATCCCCGGGAGTCATATCCCATGTTGCCAGGGAGATTTACACCCCTGGGAGTCAGGTCCCACCTATGGTGGAGCCCACCCCCAATTTTTTAGTTTGAAACTTTCAAATCTATAGAAAAGTTACATGAATAGGACAATAAACATCCACCCATACTTTGGCTAGATTCACCAACTGCTAACATTTTGCAAAGCGGTTGTCTCCCCCACCCATCCCAAATATAGATACATACTTTTTACATACACGTACACAATTGTGCAAGTTTTTTTGTAGACTAGATTCCTAGAAGTGGAATTGCTGGGTTGTGGAGTAAGAACAGGAAACATTTTTATACCTATTCTAAATTGCCCTCCAAAGAGTTGTCTGGGTTAGTACTCTCACAAATCACGGGAATTTCCATTTCTCCACATCAAATCTTATAGGTTAAAAATGGTGTGCCAGTTTGAATGTATTGTGTCCCCCAAATGCCATTATCTTTGATGTAATCTTGTGTCCGCAGACGTTATCAGTTTTGATTAGATTTCTTTGAGTGTTTCTATGGAAATGCACCCCACCCAACTGTAGGTGATAACTCTGATGAGATATTTCCATGGAGGCCTGGCCCCACCCACTCAGGGTGGGCCTTGATCAGTGGAGCCATATAAATGGGCTGACAAACAGAAGGAACTCGGTGCAGTGCAGCTGAGAGTGACATTTTGAAGAGGAGCTACAGCCAAGAGGGACACTTCGAAGACTGCACAGAAGCTGAGAGAGTAGCTGCAGATGAGAGGCAGTTTGAAGACGGCTGTTGAAAGCAGACTCTTGCTCTGGAGAAGCTAAGAGAGGACAAACACCCCAAGAGCAACTAAGAGTGACATTTTTGAGGAACTGCAGCCTAGAGAGGAACATCCTGGAAGAAAGCCATTTTGAACCCAGAATTTTGGAGCAGATGCCAGCCACGTGCCTTCCCAGCTAACAGAGGTTTTCAGGACACCATTGGCCATCCTCCAGTGAAGGTACCCAATTGTTGATGACTTACCTTGGACACTTTATGGCCTTCAGACTGTAACTTTGTAACCAAATAACCCCCATTTATAAAAGCTGATCCATTTCTGGTGTTTTGCATTCCGGCAGCATTAGCAAAATAGAACAAACGATATTCCATTATAATTTGAATTGCCATGTTTATTCTAAAATTGAGGTTTTTTTTCCCAGATCTTTAATAACCATTTGTTTTTCTCCTACAGACTATCTGATTATATGCTTTCCCTTATTTTCAGTTAAGGTGTTCGTCTTTGTCACATTGATTTATCAGTTCCTTTTATATTTCAAGGATATTAATTCCTTGCCCAGTTTTCTAAGTGGTCTTTTAATGCTGATTATAGTTTCTTCTTTTTTTTCCTCTATAGATATTTACATTTTTATTTAGACAATCTCGTTCTTTATGACTTCTTGGTTTCATGTCATGCTTAGTTGGAAAGGTCTTTTCTACACTAAAGTCAGTGAAATAATCATCTACATTTTCTTCTAGTACTTCAGTGGTTTTATTTCTTTATGATTCATCAACAATGCTGGTATTGGGGCTTTAGCACTCCTGCTAAAAGACTGAGAAAAAAGAGTTTCACTCAAACAGACCTGGGTTCAAATCCCAGTTCTTACATACTTTTTTAAAAAAATACAGTTTTATTGAAATATGTTCACATACGCACCATCATCCACAGTGTACAATCAATTATTCACAGTACCAGCATAGAGTTGTGTATTCATCACCAGATCAATTTTTGGACATTTTCCTTACTCAAAAAAATAATAAAAGTAAAAAAGAACACCTAAAACATTCCACGCCCCCATCCCACCCTATTTTACGTTTAATTTTTGTCCCCATTTTTTTACTCATCTGTCCAATACCTGGATAAAGGGAGTGTGAGCCACAAGGTTTTCACAATCACAAAGTCACACCATGTAAGCTACATAGTTATGCAATCGTCTTCAAGAATCAATGCAACTAGGTTGCAGTTCGACAGTTACAGGTATTTCCTTCTAGCTATTCCAATACACTAAAAACTAAAAAGTGATATCTATATAGTGCATAAGAATGCCCTCCAGAGTGACCTCTCGACTCCAATTGAAATCTCTCAGCCACTGAAACTTTATTTTGTTTCATTTTGCTTCCCCTTTTGGTCAAGAAGATTTTCTCAATCCCATGATACTGGGTCCAGGCTCATTCCCCGGAACCATGTCCCACGTTACCAGGGAGATTTACACCCCTGGGAGTCAGGTCTCACGTAGTGGGGAGGGCAGTGAATTTACCTGTCAAGTTAGCTTAGCTAGAGAAGGCCATTTTTTTTTAAATTCAGTTTTTTTGGGATATATTCACATGCCATACAATCATTCATAGTGTACAAGCAGCTGTTCACAGTACCATCATATAGTTGTGCATTCATCACCCCAATCTATTTTTGAACATTTTCCTTACACCAGAAAGAATCAGAATAAGAATAAGAAATAAAAGTAAAAAAGAACACCCAGATCACCCCCCCATCCCACCTTATTTTTCATTTAGTTTTTGTCCCCATTTTTCTACTCATTCATCCATACACTGTATAAGGGAAGTGCGATCCACAAGGTTTTCACAATCACACTGTCACCCCTAGTAATCTACATTGTTATACAATTGTCTTCAAGAGTCAAGGCTAATGGGTTGCAGTTTGGTAGTTTCAGGTATTTACTTCTAGCTATTGAAATACATTAAAACCCAAGAAGTGTTATCTATATAGTGCATAAGAATGTCCACCAGAGTGACCTCTAGACTCCATTTGAAGTCTCTCAGCCACTGAAGCTTTATTTTGTTTCATTTCGTGTCTCCCTTTTGGTCAAGAAGATGTTCTCAATCCCACTATGCCGGGTCCAGATTCATCCCCAGGAGTCAAATCCTGCATTGCCAGGGAGATTTGCACCCCTGGGAGTCAGGTCCCACGTAGGGGGGAGAGCAGTGAGATCACCTGCCAAGGTGGCTTAGTTAGAGAGAGAGGGCCACATCTGAGCAACAAAGAGGTACTCAGGGGGAGACTCTCAGGCAAATTATAAGCAGGTTTAGCCTCTCCTTTATAGTAACAAACTTTATAGGGGCAAGTCCCAAGACAGAGGGCTCAGCATATCAAGCCGTCAGTCCCCAACGTTTGTGAGAACATCAGCAACAATCCAGCTGAGGAAGTCCAACACCCCCGCATCCTTCACCAGCTCCTTGGGGGGGCCCTGAATATATATATTTTTATTGTCTGCCCAAATTAGTTTGGGATGTGTTGCTATTTCACTCTAACCTATTCAGACCTACCATATCCTACTTCCTTTTCAAAGTTCCATGTAATTGTGGTGTTTGAACAAACTGACTGTAGAAGCCATATTGTTTAGAAAATATAGATCCTACACCAAATAAACATCTCTTCCCTTGGTCATACATGGAAGTTGAAGTTTTAACACAGTCAGTTTCGACCTTTACCCTTTGGCCTGATTTGCCCTAGTCTTAACCAGATTTGCTTCATTCACATTTCTAATTGAAGTCTGGGCTCTTTTTCAGCTTTTTTTTTTTTTTTTTTTTAACAGTTGCTATATGCGTTAATACTGACATTCATATCTGCCGAGCTCTAGCTCTGAGTTTCAGGTGTCACACAGATACCCAATGTTCCAGAGGCCAATCAGGTTATACACAAAGGGATCAATATCTCAGAGTTTGCAGATAGCGATTACAATTCAGGAATAGATTTGACTGCTGTAAGGGCTTACAATCTAGAGACCATTACTATAATCGTTTCCCTGTTAGGCTGTGCTCTAAGGTTCAATTCTGAGTTTACACATTGTAGTTAGTCCATATTGGTGAAGCATTATAGTGTTTGCATTTGTTTCCAGCGTTATTCACTCAAAATGCTGTCTACAGGATCCATTCACCTTGTGTGTCTCACAGCTTCACTCCTTCTCTTAGTTGCTCAATATTCCTTTGCATGCATACACCACACTTCACCATTCTGTTCCTCAGTCCATGTACCCTTAGGCCACCTCCACCCACTGCAAATCATGAATACTGCCTCCATAAACTCCAGCGTGCAAATGTCCATTCATGTCTCTGCTCTCAGATCTTCCAGGTACATACCCCGTAATGAGGTTGCAGGACCTTATGGCCCCCACATACTTAGCTTCTTGTGGAACCACCACAGTGACTTCCAGAAAGGCTACAACATTCTGCCTCCTCATCACAGTAAATAGGTACATTGAGAGGGCCACCTATGAGCAACAAAGAGGTTTTCTAGGGGAGACTTAGGCACAATTATAAGTAGGCTTAGCTTCTCCTTTGCAGTAACAAGCTTCATAAGGGCAAGCCCCAAGACTGAGGATGCATCCTACTAAATTGTTAGTCCTCAATGTTTGTGAGAATATCAGTAATTACCCAGGTGGGAAAGTCCAACATTTATGCATTTTTCCCCAGTTCCTCAGGGAGGCCCTGAAAATATATTTTTATTCTCTGTCCAAATTACTTTGGGATGTATCAAGGTTTCACACTAACCTGTACAAACCTACCAGATCTCACTTCCTATTCAAAGTTCCATGTAAGTATGGTATTTGAATAAACCAACTGTAAAACTTAAATTATTTAGTGTATTGCAGAAAATATAGATCCTGCACCAAACAAAGATCTCTTCCCTTGGTCTCACACAGAAGGTGAAGTTTTAAAACACAGTCAATATCATCCTTTACTGTTTGGCCTGATTTGCCTTAGTCCTAACCAGATCTGCTTCATTCATATCTCTTAATTAAAGTCTGAACTCTTCTTCAGCTTTTTAACAGTTGCTGTATGAGGTAATACTGACATTCATAGCTGCTCTGAGTTTCAGGTGTCATACAGATACCCAAAGTTCCAGAGACCAGCCAGGCTATACACAAAGAGCTCAGCATCTCATAATTTGGAGATAACTATTACATCTCAGGAATAAATGTGACTGCTATTAGAGCTTACAATCTAGGGACCTTTACAATAAACATTTCCCTAATAAGCTGTGCTCTAAGATTCAATTCTCAGAGTTTACACATTATAGTTAGTCCATACTAGTGAGGCATTATAATGTTTGTCTTTTCCTTTCTGGCATACTTCACTCAAAATGTTGTCCTCAGGATCCATTCACCTAGTTTTGTGTCTCACAGCTTCATTCCTTCTTGCAGTTGCTCAATATTCCATTGTATGCATACACCATGGTTCTCCATTCTGTTCCTCAGTCCTTGTACCCTTAGGCCACCTCTATCCATAGCAAATTGTGAATACTGCTGCCATAAACACCAGTGTGCAAATGTGACATACTTTTTTTATGACTTTAGAAATGTCACTTAAAGCTGCACTTTCTTCACCTGTAGGATGGGAATCGTGCCCATCTTCCTGGAGTGTTTAGGGATTAAATAACACAAAGGAAGCACCTAGTCTAGTTTTCAGTTCTCAATAAAGGGTGATTAGTGGCATAACCATCACCTCCCAACATCTGGTTCCTCTTGGCCTTTTCATTTGTTCATGTTTTCATTCAACAAACTTATATTGTGTATCTGCTTTGTGCTTACAGTATTAAGGGCTGTATGTACAAAGTTAAGCAAGACGCAGTCCCATCCCCCCCACCCCCAGTAAGTCCACGAGAAAAGGGAAAAGAGGCAATCAATGGACAAAGATGGTGATATGTGAAGGGTATTGGGGGCGGGGGGTTAGGGAAGGGCTCCCAGAGGGGGTGCGGTACAAGAAGGGACCATGTTTGAGGTCCAGCAGTGCAAGGAACAGCATGTGTGGGCAATGTGGCTGGAACATCTAGGGCCAAGCAGGTCCACCAGCCTCCACTGGTGAGGAGTGCTGGACAGGCCTGGGTTGGTCAAGTTGGGGAACTTGAACTTTATCCTTCAGGACACATGGTAAGGAGTTTCTGAAGGATTTTTATGGATTCCTGCCAAGGTCAGGTTTACATTTCGCTTAGCTCACTTGGGACAGCCTGTGGGTGGATTCAAGAGCCTGAGATTGGAAGCCAGATGAACAGTGGTTGCAGTCCCAGGGAGAGAGAAGACTAGGGCTGCACATAGATTAGGGAAGTATGTGGGAGATGCGGCTGTATTGGTGGGGTGGGGGTGAAGGAAATGGAGAAATCACGGTGGGTGACTAACAGGTATTTGTTAAAAGGCTGGTTCATGGTATCTAACTTCAGTAGATAGTAGTGCTGTTATCTGGGAGAAAACGGAGGGAGAGGGGGTACAGTTTTGGCCGGGTGAAAAACTGAATTATTTTAGAGATGTATTTGAGATATATATGGAAAAGCTGCTTGGAGACACTCCTCAGGCAGCGGCTTTAAGGAGGAGAGAGGGAAGGGCTGGAGATTTGCCAGGAGGCCCTCGAAATGTTGTGGGTGGGTGAGATTCTGCATAGTGGCAACCTGCTAGGACCCCCAAGTCAACAGCACTAAGCGCCGTTTGGGCGAGATTGCCCTTGTGGGGTGGCCAGCGGCGGGTTCACGACGGCAGGGGGCGCACTCGGACTGGGGAAACTCGTAGCAGGAGGCTGTGGGGCTCCCGCAGCCCTGGGGGCTCTGAGCCAGCTCCCGGAGACCAAGCTGAATGTTGGGGAGACGGGGGTCCTCCGAGGTCTGGCCGGTGCCTCCGATCCGGAAGACGCCGCCGCTCTGCTGAACCTTCAGAGCCCCAGCTCCATCCCCTGCCACGGCAGTTTCTCCGGACAGGTCCAGCTCGGCTCACCAGGCTGGGAGCCCGGAGCCCTCTCGAGCCCGCGCGCTTTCCGGGGGCCTGACTCGTGCTCACTTCCCACGGGCATCACCTGGCAGAGAGGGCCTTTACCTGAAAGAGTCGTCCGGGAAAGGGCGGAAGTGGGTGGGGGTGGCGCAGGACATTGGCTACCGACGAGGGCAGGACCGGGGAGGTCAGCGTCTGGATAAGGAACCAGAGGAGACGCCGTCCTGGGACGGAACGGACAGTTCCCGAACTCCTGCCTGGGGATTAGGGGCACCTTCCAGGGACCGGACAGATGGCGCCCAGGAGAGGAGAGGGGTGGGTGAATCGGGGAAAGCAGGGAAGAGGCAGATTACGCTGGACTGGATCCGGGATGGGGCAGACAGTGCCTGGATGGGGGGCGCCAGCGGCAGGAGAGCGGAGAATCAGAACACAAAGCGCGAGGCAGCGGGGATGGCAGCGCTGTGCGGGGAGCGGGCAATGGGGGAGCGGCGGGAGCGCGACGACACGGGCGGGGCGCCCAGGGCAGAGCGGGAGTCTAAGCAGCCGCCCCGAGGAGAGCGGAGCGCTGGAAGCCCAGCTGGGTTCGCACCGGGACCGGCGCAGCAGCTGGGAAAGTACGGAGGGTGCCCGGGCGCCGAGCTGGGCGCCCAGCCCTGAGACAGGGCTCCAGGGTGGGGCTCTGAAGAGGCGATGGTGCAATGCCTCCAGGGGTTCCCGGCCGGGCTGTGCCTTCAGTTTCAGGCGGCAGAGCCGAGGCACGGCCCACCGCGCCCCCCGACCCCCCCATCTCTCTTGTTTGTCTCCTAGTCCGGCAAGAACCGGCTTCTGCTCGCCGCCGGGCGGGCGGGTGGCTGCTGATTGGGCGACGCCTGTTTCCAGCCCCCACTCAGCCAATCAGCGAGTAGCAGTGTTTTCTTCTTGGGGTCAGAATAAAAGGGCTGGAATAAAAGGGGGCAGAAAAGGCGCCGGGCGGGCCCGATACACACCAGTCGGAGTCGGGTGAGCTGGACCCGGGGGATCGGGGCCCCTGGTGAGGGTACGGGGGAGAGGGGGGCACAGAAACTGCACGACAAGGGACGTAGGTAGAAGATGTATGAATATGAGGGGGAATAGACCGGACGGATGAGGAGCGCCAAGAAAGAGATGACGAATAGAGGAGGAAGCTGGGGCATGGAGGGACTGGGGTCCGCTCCCATGGAAACGGGCTAATTGCCGAGGTAACGGCCCGGGATGGGGGGTCGCGCGGGCGGCCCGCGCCGCCGGTTTGAACCGGCTTCGCCTCTCCCATGCGGGGTTGGCGTGGCCGCAGCGCCTAGCGACCTAAACAGCGGCCAATGGGGAGGCAGTTCCTGTGCTATTCGGCCAATGAGCGAGCCGTGGGCGGGCCGTTCCGGAGCTCTATGCGCTGATCTTGTGGTTGAAGGAACCAGTTCTGGGGAAGGGTCTTGAATGCGGGCGGGAGGGCGCTTCTCAGGGTCCGTGGGAGTGGCAGCCCCCAAGTATGGCCCTGTCCAGGTGCCTAGATCCCAAGTTGCATCACCTGGCAGCCCCGAGGCTACGCCAATCCCGCTGGTGGCCAGGACTAGTCCCATGTCCCCGAGCATGCGTTAGCCCCTTCCTGCTTCTATGCCTCAGTTTACCTGAGTGAGCGGAGGAGGAAGTTCTCCTTGCCTCATCAGGCGGCTTTATAGAATCCGAGGGCAGCCGTACGAACCAACCACGGGTTCGGAGGTAGCCCAGGTCCCGGACAGGTCTGGGGTTTGCTTGGTTTCCTGCGCGCACCTGCAGCCGGGGCCGCGGAGAGGAAGCACGCTCTGCTCCCTGCGGCGGCGATCCGGGACATCCGCGCGCGCCGGCAGGGCAGGGCCGGGCGCTGACGCCGAGATCTGTGTGCAGGTGGCTGCAGAGCCGGACCCGGGCCGCGGTGCCACGCCATGGCACCCACCCTGGCCACTGCTCATCGGCGCCGCTGGTGGATGGCCTGCACAGCCGTGCTGGAGAACCTCCTCTTCTCGGCAGTCCTCCTGGGCTGGGGCTCGCTGCTCATCATGCTCAAGTCGGAGGGCTTTTACTCGTATCTATGTACTGAGCCAGGTGAGACGGGCGCGTCGGGCTGGTGGTGGTTTTTGGAGTGGGGGCTGTGGAAGGGCGCGGGATGGCAGTGAAGACCTTGCCAGCAACACCAACCCACTGCACAGCGCCTCCAGTTGGCAAAAAGCCCATTTGATTCTTACCCAGCTCTGCTGGGTATATGTCATTGTCCCCGTTTTGTGGATGAAGAAACTGAGGCTCAGAGAGGTCTTTTGACTTGCCCAAGGTCACACAGCTGGTGACTGTGGTAGAGCTGGAACCCCCAAGTCCAGGGTTTTCTTTACTGAATCAGAATATCTCCTGGCACACAGTAGGCCCTCAGTAAGCATATACTGGCCTGCTTCTAGAAGTCTGTTCATTGTCAGAAAGAGGAACTCTTGATTCAGTGACTGGGGTGCAGCCGGGGAGGGGAAGTGGCTTCCTCTCCACCCTGAGGAAGGTTCATCTAGAATCTAGATGTTTTTCACTCAGGCCATTATGGAGTCTCATAAAGCCTTGCCAGATACAATTTCTTGTCTATTTTTGCTGCTTTATGATTCTCCAACGGACGTTTTCTCCAACCAGCTGTGAGAACATCTCAGTGGCCTTCCACCCCCTGTCCCCCAGATGCTATGTCTGGCCCCTTCCCTTTGCCACACCAGGGATGTCACAGAAGCCAGGCTGAAGATTCTTGTCTATGTGGAATTTGCACACACACCCACACACCCCTCACTGCCCCTCCCTGTTTGAGGGTCCTAATTGCTGCAGGTCAGTAGGTTCAGCCCCAAAGTAGGGCCCAAGCAGCTCCCAGCCTCCCCCTCTCCCAGCCTTCTTAAGCGACCTTGATAGGAAACGCCTTCCCTCTGCCCTCTGCCTGCCCCCGACAGTGGATGTGCCACAGATAAACTCACATAACCTCTCTCCCCAGCATCTTTGTCGGCCAGCCCTGCCCTGGTCCCTTAGATGGGCATGGTCCTGCTCTGACCCCCTGAATCACCACCGTCATGCCTGTTCTTACTGGAGTCCCTGCTCTGGAGGAAGAGAAAGCTTTGAAGCAGCTCGTGCTGCTCGTGACCCCAGTGTAAAATCCTCCCTGTTTCCTTCTCTGATCTGCCCAGGAGATTTCCAGCCTCCAGGGAAGCCTGGGTGGAGAGGTTCAGGGCAGGAGAAAGGGAGGGGATGTCTGCACAAGGACAGAAAGTCTATCAATTATAACCTTTAACCTCAAAAACATTTCCTAATAGCCTAAGGGTTCTTGGCAGGACTTTCTCCACATCAGCAAGAAATCTTGGGAGATGGGAGAGTCAGACCTTGTTCCCTGGATGAGCTTTCGAGCTTTCTGCTTTGCCCAGGAGATGTGCCGAGGTTAATGACTTCTCTGAAAGGAGCAGGTAGGAGTGTTTGACTCCTCCCTTCCCTTTCTCTCTCCTTCCTCCCTCTGGATCATAACTCTCCTTACCTTCCTCCCCAGTGAACTTTCAGCTGCATGGAAGAGTATAAAGAACAGAAAAAACTTCACCATCCCCAAACTACAAGGGAACTGTTTTGGTCAGATTTTTTTTTTTTTCACCCACTGTGGTATGGGGAAGGTTCGAGTCTAGTTTTTCCTCTCCAGATCGTCCACCGATTTTGTATATTTTATTGTATTGTAGCCTTGGGGCTGGTCACTTCGTGCCTGCCTCAACCTTGGTTTCTTCCTTCTTTTTAAAGTGGGAGGAGTCCCAGAGATGGGGCTGACTTGTGCTGAGTTGGTGATTTAGTCCTTGAGAGGGTTGACGGCTCCCTCCCTGAAGGGTCAGGATTGTGGGTTGAACATCAACTTCTTATCCCTGGTCTTTACTCCAGCCTCTGGTTTCGGTTTTCCTGATTAGCTGGCAAACCCGCTGACCCAGCATCCTCAGCTGGAAGGCTGCTGATTCCACATGGTTTATCTCTCTGGCCTCCCTGCTCCTTGCCTCTTGGAGTCTGTGAAACCTGTTGTCTTTCAGGGCCAGAAATGCCCCTGCCTGGCTGGAAGTGCCTGTTGGATTTAAGGTCAAGGTTTCTGCTTAGGTCTAACATATTCAACCTGGGTGGGTGGCTGAAGGATGAAAGGCAGTTATGTTACTTCCTGAATTTACTGAATTAAACTTATAAAAAGCCTAGCGGCCCATAGCTGACTGCAATGCTAATTTGTGAGCTTTCTGTTGCTTTAGGAACTGATGCTTTGGTTCGTTTTCTAAACAATCCTATTGAAAGGTTCATCTTTCTTGGGACTCTTGACAGAATCTGGCCACAGACACAGTGTTGGGTTCCAGCTTGATGAGGTGGAAGAAGGAAGGAAACAGCCCATTTCTCTGTTGCCCTTCCTCTGGTTTTGCCCTGCCCCTGGGCAGTCAGGAGAGGTGACAAGGGAGGATCTGGAGAGCCGGGTCTGGACATTCAATGGACTTTGCATGAGGTCCACCAGGTGTCGGCTTCTGGAAGCCTCCTCAGTTGCCCCCTGCCCCCTCCAGAAGCCCTGGTGTGGACAGGAGTCGGACCCGGTTCCCAGCCCGGGAAGAGCGGGGCTTTCCCAGTGATGTGTCCTTTTGGCCTCAGGGTTGGCTGCTCTGACTCCCCCGGGCTGACCTCATTCTTCATTCTCCCTCTTGCTCAGCAGCTTGCTTTCCCAGGGTCAACTCAGAGGAGTGGTGCTATCTGTAGATGTTTAACCTCTTCTTTCATCTAACCTACACATTCAGCAAATGCTTGAGGTGCTGGGCTGGGGGTACACAGCCAGCCTGCCCTTGGTGGCTCTGCTGTCTGCCAGCATTAAAGAAGTGATCACAAACAGACCAATACAGTTCCAAGAGGTGGCCGGGGCGCTACGGAGAGCATGGTGCAAAGAGCCAGAGCAAAGTGGGGAGCTGCCCAGATGGGGTCAGAGGGTCTCTCTGTGGTTTAGGCAGAAGCCTGAATGGTGAGGAGGTGGTCAGGAGAGGAGAGAGCTGGGCTGCACTTTGGAGGACTGGAGAGGAGACCACGATGGCAGGAGCGGAGTGAGAAAGGGCTTGTGTGGCGGGAAGGGACTGGAAAGGTGAGAGGGGGCCGGGGTCTGCAGGGACCTGGACGGCCTGGAAGGCCACATGGGGAGATTGGAGGAAGCTGTGGAGGCAGGAGAGTGCGATGCTCAGAGTCACCCATTGGAGAGTCCATAATGAATTGAGGGCTTGCCCCATGCTGGGTTGGGGTGGGGGCTATGAAGGGGGGGGCACAGCTTCTGCCCTGAGGAAGTCACATCCAGCCACAGACCCATAGCCGTCACAGCTCTTGACGCCGCAGTCACTCGGCTTATGGGGGTCGGGGTGGGGGTGGGGCACATCCCTCACCCTGAGACAAAACAGGAAGGTGGCCCATGAGGGGGAACAGGGGCTGCCATCACCTGGGGAGGCAGGGCCAGGCCTGGTCCCACCAGGGTGGGCTGAGGCTGCGGATGTGGACAGGAGACATCTGCTGCTGCTTCCAGGCCCTTCCTCTCTACGGTCTCTTCCCACACCCAAAGGCCAGTTTATAGCTTTTGAAAGATCATCCTTTCACTTTTGTTGCTATGAATGACTTTTCATCCCCCTCTCCTCCCAGTTTATTTTGAATTAAAAAAAAATCATAGCTCTGGGTGAGAGGATCTGCAGCTGGTGCCCACAGCCTCAGGATGCGTTCCAGAGAGGGCCTCGTGCCCGCGGCATCCCCACCTACCCACCTTCCTTCTTCCCATTTCATGACCTAATCTCCCTCCCCCACATCCGTTGGCCTCAGTTGGCTTCTTGATGTCCCAGGTAGGTCCTGCCCAACTTGGGTTGGCTTCCAGGGACCTCGTAGGGAAGTCTTGGGGCCTCCCGTTTTCACCGGGCACATGACGTTAAGGGCCACCTGTGTGGCAGCCTTTGGCCACCTCCATCCTCAGCATTTTCCCTCCGAGACACAACATGCAGGAGTCCAGCATCCGTGCAGCCCAGGTTCGAGTCCCCGCTTGCCCATCTACCTTCTATGCGACTTCGGGCAAGCAACATACCTGCTCTGAACCTCCCTGTATCCTCGTGTGAAAATTGGGGGGTGGAGGTGGGGGGGCACAGTGAACGAATTGCATTGAACACAGTGGCCTGCGCACACCAGGCACCTGTAAAGGGTGGCCGCCGCTGCTGTGGCCGTGACAAGGGGTAGGCCCTGGCTGCCTGTGTCCTGCCTCTTGTTTGCTTGGTGCCCGAGGCCGGCCGACCTCTCACCCACATCTCCCCTGCTGGACTGAGATGCTGCTTCCTGTTGCCGGATAGACTAAGGATTTGAGAGAGGCAGGAGATCCTGGGGCAGGGACCGTGAGCAGCGTGGTCCAGGGGCCCCAAACCCTGGGCAGTCAGGGAAGGGGAGCTGGCCAGGAATTCAGAGGGCCCTCCAGCCGGGCAGCCCACCCTTGCTCTCTCTAGCGTCATCAGGCCGGCTCTTCTGGAGGCTCCCTATGACCTTTGTTTCCCGGGGGTGGAGGGGAGCCCCCTCTTTGACCTGGGAAGCCCAGGTATCCCAAGTGGGGTCCCAGCACCCTCTCTCCTCCTTTGCGTCCTCTGTACAGATTTTCTGTGTGAGGCTTCTGTGAGTGGGGCCGAACAGTATGGGCTTTGTTCTCTCTTCCCTGCCCTGGGTCTGCCCCTGACCAGCCTTATTCCTGTTCCTGACCCACTCCAGCCACACCAACCTCTTGCCTGTCTTGTTTCACCTTCCCTGGCTGGGCTGGCCTGGGCTAACCTGGCTGCTCACTGCCGAGGCATCTGTTTAATAAACAGGTGCAGGTGAGGAACCGGGAAGCTTGGCCAGGGTGAGGGCTGAGCTCTGGGCGGGTTGCACAAGGGCACCCAGGGGCTCAACACTTCCTGGGTGCTTTGTCTGTTTGTGTTTCTCCCAGCCCACAAGGGCCCAGGTGGGAGCAGCCTGGGTGTGACGGTGTTTTGGCATCTGCTGGGTCTGTGATTATTCGTGTGGGCTGTTTATTGCCAACAAAGCTTCTGGGCTCCCCAGAGGTTTACTTCCCTCCAGGAGCCAGGGACAGTCGAGAGGCTACTCCCTTCTCCTCCCCCGTCCCTCCTCCCGCAGGCTCATCTGTTGCTGGACATCCCTGTCTAGGGGCAGGAGGGCAGAGGATCAGCTGGCCCCGTTGGCAGGCATTTGTCTAAGGAGATGAGGCTGGTGGCCTAAAGGGGAGGGTCCCTGTTCCTGTGGGTGGGTGGCAGCTCCAGGTGCCCTTCCTGCACCCTGACCTCTCTCCTGAGGAGTCCCCCTCTCTAGTGACAGGGTGACCAGATTTCTGAACAATTTAGGACATTTCCACCCCCACCCTCACCTCCAGCAAATCAGGGAGACTGCCTTGGGTACATTGCCATGGGACTTTGTCTTTTCTCCCTCGAAGAGTAAAGTCATGGATTTGGGGATCTAGCTGTGGCTTCTTTCTGGGGAAACGGGTGCGAGTGGGTCCCTGTGATGCCTGTACTCAGCGACAGTGCTGCCAGAGTGCCCCTGCAGCGTGTCAAGCCCTGCATTTTCGCACGTCCTTCAGTACTTCAGCTGGATCAGACCCCCTGGTGGCCATGGCAGGTCCCCCAGGCCAGCGACCCGGGCCCTGGGGCACCCTCTCCACCTGCCCATGTGGGATCTCTGGGCTGGTTTGCTGGTATCTGCCTCCAGCCTGGAAGTTACTGTGCTGAGACCCTGTGCCCTCACATCAGAGCCAGTTCCTGTTCCTGCTGGCAGAGCCAACATCTGAAAGGGGCTCCAGCCTGTGGCGCGGCTCTGCCTTTCCAGAAGCTGCCCCACGGTGGCCGAGCCAGGCTGGTGTGTGGCTAGCAGTGTTGGGGATGATTCCGAGTTGGACGCCGGGCTTGGAGGACCCTGTTTGCCGTGAGGTTTGGCTGTCAGCATGGTGGGGCCTCTTTTGGAAAACTAAAAGAAAGAGGGGAAACCTGGCCTGTTAAGGTTGGATTTCTGGGGCTTTGGGTAGTTAACCTTATGGCTTGATCTCCTTAAGGATTTAAGTATTTAACCTCCTTAAATCCCCTCTGTCTTCAGCTTGATTCCACACAGCCTACTCCCTTTCCTCTCTCTTGATCCTTTTAGCCACTGTGATCTGGTCCATTGTTTTCATTCATTCAGTAAAGAACTAGTGTGCACCAGGACCTGGGTGAGGTGCTGGGGACACGGGTGACTAGATCACAGCCGCTCCTAGTTCAGCAGGAGACCTATGCTCACCACTACCACAGTGTACAGACTTCTCCTACGTACTACATCTGGATGCTGCCAGCCAATTGCACCATTATCCTCATCCTGAACCTTCAATAATAGTATAATAATAATAATGACTTCCAGCTATTATTTACTGAGTGCTTTCTATATCTGTGAGCTCTAGAATATTATCTGGATAGTCTTTTATCTTTCCTGAAACTCTAGGAGGTAGAGGCTATTATATTGTTCCCATTTTACAGGTAAGGAAACTGAGACAGATAAATTAAACCACTTCTCCAAGGTTATGCAGGTAGCAAGTGGAGGAACCAAAACTGGAACCAAGATCCTGGGCCCCAGCCCTGCACCCTGCATCACCATGCCCCCCGCAGGCTCGTGGGTCAGAGGTCGGCACGGGGAATGAGTCACCCCAAGTATACCCTCTTCATGGACCTGGACAGGCCTGCGCAGACCTCGGCTTTACAGCCCTGGTGTCAGAGGCCCGCAATCCAGAGGTTCACAGTTATCTGAGGAGAAGGATTTCCTTGACGATTGTGGTGTGACCTCACATCTGACCAGAGGCTGCAGCTGTCTCTGCAGGATTAGTCAGCATCTCTTAACCAGCAGTCCCGGGCTGGAGAGAGGCCCCAGCCTATTCCCAGCCTAGCCTCACCCTCCCACCCTCGGCTGCCGCAGCACTTTTTCCTCTCCCTGTTTGTTGTCCTGGTGCTGGGTGGACTATGGAGGAGCTGTTAAGGGGTGGGATTGCAGCACAGGTGGGGCTCAGGTACCAGGCTCCGAGGGGTCCAGGCATGGCCTTGGGGGCAACAACACTGTGACCCCAGTGGGAAAAGTAGGAAAAGTGCAACTCAGTAAGTGAAAGCAAATGATGTTGGATTATTAGAAAAGAAAAGGAAAGGAAACTTTCCAAAAGGCACAGTGTGTGTTTGGTCGATGCCAGGAAGCTAAGGGGAGAGGGGGCATCTGGACTATGTGGAAGTCAGCTGTGTGTGCCAGTGAAGGAGGCCCACTCACTCCTCCCCACACTGAGGAAAGCCTGGGCCTTGTGGGGAGATCAGTGGCTTGTCCTCCCCAGGTGATCGAGGGTCTGCCCCATGCTGACTGTGGCTGATTTCCATGGACAGAGCTGCTGGGAATTTTCTAGCCAGCCAGCCCAGGGCACCAGAGCCAAGGCTGGGCTCTGAGGCCTAGTATTCTAGGCCATGGTTACCCTAGAATGGGAATTCCCAACCTGGGGCTCAGGGGACACATGAAGCCCATGAAATTGTGGGCAAGATGGTGTGTGCATTTTCGGGGGAGCAGGGGCACAACTTTCTTTATTGGAGTCTCCAAAAGGCCTGTGACGCCCACTAAAGTTAGGAGCCCCTGCATGGTCACTCTGTGGGCCTTGGGCCACATAGACATCAACCTGCTGTGGAGTAGCATGAGCTCTCAGGGGCCCAGAGCCCACCCTGGCATTCTCAGTGGGGTACCTCTAAATGTGCACCTGCCTTTGGGATCTTTGGGAATCCCTGCCATGACTCTGTGGTCCGATTTCCCTCCCCCTCCATGCAGAGAATGTCACCAATGGCACAGTGTGGGGCACAGCGGAGCCTGAACATGAGGTGAGCTGGATGAATGGCTGGCTCAGCTGCCAGGCCCAGGACGAGATGCTAAACTTGGCCTTCACCGTGGGCTCCTTCCTGCTCAGTGCCATCACCCTACCCCTGGGCATCGTCATGGACAAGTATGGCCCAAGGAAGCTCCGGCTACTGGGCAGGTAAGTGTGGGCTCCTTGGGGACAGGGGGTGGGTGGGTGGACCCCCAGGCTGAGTTCCCCACAGTTGGGAATCTTGGCACCTGCTATCAGATGCACTGTGGAGCTCCCCAAGTGTCTGCCCAGAGTGGGGTTCCTATCCCATCTACCACCGAATCAGTGGGTCTGGATTCCTGCAAGGTGCCGGTACTCCATAAAATCACAGGACCTCAGCCCTACCTGGGGAGGGTGGGGGGGGTCGGGAGTCGCTTGTCATTAAGAGAACTGGTTTCCCAAGTCTTTTTGACCTTACATCTCCATCAGGGAATAAAAGATTTTGAACACATACCTCCAATAAAAGCACATGGAATTATAAATTATATATGTACATGCCACTCTTAATGTGTCATGTGCTTTATACTACAAATGGAAATATATAAGCTAAAATAAATGAGATTTTAAAAATATATAAAATAGAAGTTCTAATATCTCCCCTACCCGTGGTACCCTAGAGGATCATCTTGTACATCCCCTGGTGGGGTGGGGTGGGGTGGGGGGCCCTGGTGTATAAAGCTGCAGTAGCCCAGATTCAGGGTCAGTTCACCAAGCTGCTGGCCCTCTCAGGCCAGCGTCCCCTTCAACCCGGTTCCCACTGGGAATCAGCATCTTGTAGGGCAGAGGTTTGCAATGCGCAACATGTGTGACTGTGAAGGGAAGGGTGGGATTAGTTTTATTCACTCTTTGGAGCCAGGACAGAGCCTGGGGGGTGGTGGTGCAGGAGCAGCTACTTGTCTCTCCCTTGCCCAGCTGGGCTCTGTCCCTCCCCTGGCTAAGTGGGCCCAGGCCCCTGAGGAAGGACTTGTTATCCCCTCTCACTTCAAATCCTTGGCCCTCTCCCACCTGGGGATGTAGTGCTTATGAGATGTGACTTTGGGGCTTTAATTTCACCTGAGCTACTTACTAGCCAGGTGATCTTGGAGAAATTAATCTTTTTGAGTTTTATTTTCCTCATCAGAAAAATAGGGCCTCAGCATTGTTGTTAAAGTAAGTGAAATAATGTATGTAAATGTTGTCAAAGGGTCTGACACATAGTAAATACTTCCAACTAATAGCAACAAAATTATTAATAGTAACAATAAATAATGTACTATTTCTGCTTGGTTTTAGTGCCTGCTTTGCTGTTTCCTGCTTGCTGATTGCATATGGAGCAAGTAACCCAGACTGTGAGTATGCTTCTCCTCCACCTTTTGTCAAGGGCTGGGGAGAGGTTGCCCAGGGGTCACCTCGGTTCACCTGCTCTGGGAAGCCATGCAGGGCCTGGTGCTCACTGACCGAGTTAAAGGGGAACCTGTTAGGCCTTTACCCGGTTAATTGTTTCAAATAGGTGGCTGAGTAAAAGAGCAATCGCCCCAGACAGCAGTCAGAGAGAAGCTCCCAGGGTGTGTGAAGCTCCCCTTTCATCACCAAGTTGAGGCAATCCCTGATGGCCTCACTTACGCCAACCTGAGAGATGAGTTCTGAGAACCAGGCCAGCTGCAGAGGCATGGTTCTTGGCACGGACACAAGCCATGAGCTGAGACCTTGCACTGGCCACCCAGGCCGGTCCTTTAAAGATGGCTTAGAAGCTTCCTGATTACTTCCTCTGGTCCCTAACCCTGCTCAGGTGGAACTGTTGCTTCGAGGACTTTAAGAACAAACACCAAAATGGGACTTGACTTTCTCCAAAATCTTGGCCAAGCTCATCTACTGATTTTTGGTACCTACATTGCTGGTTTTCATGAAGTGGCTTCTTTAGGCCTCTCACTAACCGCTAAGGTTGGTGGAGAAAGGAGTATGGGGATGCACCTTTTGGAGTCTAAGCTCTGAAATACGCAAGAAGAGGATGGTGAGAAGAGTCCACTGCAATCCCCAGGTGTCAGGCACCAACCCCCAATGACTTGTCCATTCAGCCTGGTTTTACTGGGGGCCTCTCCACACAGGGGACTGGGCCAGGCCCTGGCCTCCCTGAAGCTCAGCTGTGGTCCCCACCTGAGGAGGTTTCTCTTTCCCTACAGCTCTCTCCATGCTCATCTTCATCTCCCTGGCTCTGAACGGCTTTGGTGGGATGTGCATTACCTTCACCTCGTTAACAGTAAGTGTCAATCTTGTTAAAGAAGTCCTCTGGTTCAGTAATCTACTTGTGAATTCGCAGCAGCGTTTATTGGTTTCAGTTTCCTTGCCCTCCATTCACAGAGGGGCTGTGGGTGGAGTGGTCTGCTCATTCGTGGTCTCTCAAGCTGCGGGGGTCCTGCAGGCCGTGGAGCACGGGTCTCGAAGCAGACCCATCCCCTGCACTAGTACCTGGCAAGGCGCAGGCACGTTGCAAGTCAGCTCGCCAGCCCCGTGCCCGGGGAAGACAGGAGCAGGGAGGAAAAGCTGCCACCCACTTTGTTCCATCTTATTTTTCCTGGTAGCCATCACCAGGGTCTCCAGGAGCCCTGGCTAACAGCGCTACCTAAAAATCAAACCTTCTTTGGAATTGTCCTGGTCCTTAACCTTTGCCTTTGTCCAGAACTGAATGGAAAACTCAGTGTCTTCGTGGTTTTTTGAATGCCGGGGCCCAGGCAGCCTTCCTGGAGAGGGAGCTGGTTTCTCAGGATGGTTGGGGTGAGCACCCCCTTCCTGGGAGCAACCAAACCCACAAAATGTGCTTCCTCAAAAGGTGGGGGAGGTGCAGGATGGTGTGGGAGGGAAGAAATAAAGCCAAAGAAAGCCCAAACCGTGCTGGCCCAGAGGGAAGAAGGAGTTCTCATAGCCGCATTTGGTGGGGCAAAGGTGCCATTCCAGGCCGAGCAAGCGTCGGGGAAGAAACTGCGTTTCTTTATAGAGACTTCTGCCCAGTAGGGAAGTCTAATCTGACTCAGTTTCCCTATGAAAAAGTTTTCATGACACAATGCTTACCATTACTTTTTCCAGTGCACTCTGTTTTCTGATTTCCTTCCAAGAGTGGGTCAGAAGTTCTGGGGCTGTTGAGGGGCCCTTATTCAGCTTTGGGTGAGCCTGGGGACCTCTGGTTTTCTTGTCGGGAGCTCAGGGAGGTGGTGACATCTCTGGAGCCAGAGGCCAGGGCGGGCCCAGTGTCTTTTCTGTTCACCCTTTGAAAGCTTTTGCCTTGTTAGCTATGTCCAGGCAGGAGGGTTACCTGTCTGCGTCTAGATCTGTGGAAATGGAAAGTTCACTGAAACATGGGTTAGGAGAGAAACAAGGCCCAGGGCTGTGTGTGTGGTGGGCTTGGGGAGTGGGTGACACACGGATTGGGAACTCTGGCTGCCTTGCTTCTGGTGGGGTGAGGGAGACTTACTTCATACTCTTGTGCATTTTGACTATTTTTTTTAACTGGGTAGATTAAAAAAATTGATATATTCCCTACTCTCAAATTCCCAGAGGGTCATGAATGTTAAAACTGAGAAATATGTTAGAACTGTCAAGAATACATAAATTCCACTAAATTGTGTAAATTATGAGACATATGTCAAAGTTCTGTTGAAAAACAAAAACCTGGCACTACCCTCATCATTTTAAACGTGCTTATGTCATGGCAGTTTGGAATTTCAGGGATAAAAGAAAGAGATGGTCCTTGCACTTGAGGAGATTATCCTCTGAAATGCAGGAAGATGCATAAGACAAATGGATAAAAACCACCACGTCATTAACCCCTTCATATGAATCCCCTTTAAGAAGGCCTTTAAAAATGAACTCCAGCTGTCCAAGAAACTTTTAGATGAAGCTAATAGGACAATAGGATTCTTTTTCATGGTTATGTTTTTATGATTGTAGCAAATATTTTTTTATTTTACGAAGTCAATATTTCAGAAATATAAATTGTACGCTTAAAAATTCTGTATGCCTACCTTCATATAACCACTGTCAACAGTTTGTAATATATTTCTCCAGCTTTTTTCTTTTATCTGCATATACCAATATTATTCTTTTTTTTAAATACTGTTAATACTTGTCCTTTTCACTTAATCATTGTATATCTTTTCCTGTCAGTATTTAGAGATCTACCTCATTATTTTAAAGGGTAGAGTATATACCTGATTATTAAACAGCTCCATATATTTCTGTTATATGGATGTGCCATAATTTATTTAACCAGTTTACTGCTAATGGACATTTGGATTGGTTTCCAATTTTTCCAATTAGTGAATGCTACTGAAGTGAGCATCCATGTACATACATTTCCATAAACTAAATTACTGGCAATGGATTTGCTGGGTTACAGGATCAGCACTTTAAAAATTTTAATATATATTGTCAAATTGCCTTCCAAAAATGGTTATATATTGAAACAATCCTACCAGCATGTATGAGAATGCCTTTTTGTCCATGTTCCCTCTAATATGATATCATCAATCTTTTTAAACATTTGTTAATATGATCTGGTGAAGAAGACACACCATGGTTTTTTATATTTCTTTAACTGTTAATGAGCTGAAACGTCTCATCACTTCCATATTGGTCATTTGTTTTTCTTCTGTGAATTGCTTCTTTGTGTCATTTGTCCATTCTTCTGTAGGGCTGTTTATCTGTTTTTCAGTGATTTATAAGAGCTTTGTCATATACAAAGAAATTAGCTCTTTTTTCTCTTGAGAGCAAGGCATCTTGCACTGGGGTTTTTAGACCTCTGTCTAGGTGGTCCACGAATAAGCTTCAGGGGGGCTTGGGACCCTCCTGAAATTATGCACAAAAATTGTATGTTCATGTGCTTTTTCTGGGTAGTTTTCTGGGTGTGGTTTTCTGGGGAGAGGGTCCATTGCTTTTATCACCCTCAAATAGGTCTGTGTGCAGGCTAAGGCCCACTGTAGCAGGAGTGTCCTGTCAGCTCCCTGCGCCAGCCAGGGAGTGACCAGGTGAGAAAATCTGATCATCGTTAAAAGCCTTTAGTTACCAGGGATCTGTTGAAGGGAGGCTGGTGACTTGTCCTCTAAGGTCCCCATCCTTGGGTCTAGAACAAGGAACCACAAACTGCTACCCTCAGGCCAAACCCAACGCAGTGCTTGTCTTCCTAAATAAAGTTCTGTTGGACCAGGGCGCGCCCATGCCTTTATTGGGGCAGAGTTACGGGGCCGGGAAGCCTACAGTATTTTTGAGCTGGTCCTTTACAGAAAACATTTGCTGACCCCTGGTTTTGGGGCTCAGTCACTATTCCCGGTCTGAAGGGAGAGGCTGACACCCAGCCCCTCACCCCCACATCCTGCCGGGCTCCCCTCCAGTGACACAGGCCAACTCTCCAGGCACTTTTTGAGGCATTGTGTCACCTCCTCCCTGCCACCCAGGTGAGGGAGCTCCTTGGCAGGGCCTCAGAGGGCTGCAGGGAGGTTCCTTTCCAGGACAGACCCTGAAAGGGGAGCAGAGGCCGGTCAGCGAGGACAGGGCGGGAGCTGTTGGGCAATGTTCTCGGGCTGGCTGAGGCTTCTGCTAAGCAGTGCTGAATCTCTTCAGGCCTTTAAAAAGCAGAACTGTCAGGATCAGCTTCCAGAGACACCGAGTTAGCCGCACAATGACACTTTCTGTTTGTGTCTCCCACCCGTGTTCTAATTTTAGGGACAAAGGAGTCTTCTAGGTTGCCTTTAGGAGCTTCCTGAGTCAAATCTACAACTGCTTTGGGGCCATTGATAATTGCTCCGAGATAACTTCGGAATCTGGGGGAACACATTGCCACAGAAACCTTAATTTGGGGACTTTCTGAGCCCCAAGGGGTTTTGTGAACCACGAGCTGTGGTCTAAATAAAGAGACCGAGGGCTGTGACAGTTACCGGTTACCCACGTTGGTGGAGAGGGGTCCTCGGGTCGGCAAAATGCCTTTTCCTCACAGGCCAGGACGAGGCGCCCAGTAGGCCTCTGCACGGAGCCTGTGCAGGCTGCACCCATGCCATGGGTGGTTCCTCTAGAGTGGAGGCTCAGAGAGGCAAGGGTGGATCCACGCCAGGAGGGTGCTGGAGAGCTGCTGCCTCCCCCTCGGCCGCAGCAGAGGGTCTGGCCGCGGCAGGTGGCATCCTGGGGTGGGGGACCAGGTTCCTCCCTCAGGGCACAGCCCCCTCCACACCAGCCCGTGCCCTCGCATCCGGACAGCACACTTCGGTCTGTTTGCTTAGCACCTTGAGTTCGCCCAGCACTTTAACTCGCTTCATTGGCTGGAGCGCAAACACCGGCCAGCGGCTGAGGGGCGTCTCTGGGCCGCCACCCCACAATCCAGGGCTGGGGTTGCTTAGAGATGGGAGCAGATGCCACCAGCGTTTTGAAAACATCTTTTCCGCTTCATTACTCTGACCCCTGTCAGTGTGGGCGGAACAGGGCGTTCTGAGCTTTTGAAACCCTCACGGAAAAGGGGCTACGGAATGTTGCCAGGTTTCTTAATGAAAAATTTCTCCATGGGCTTTTCCCACTTGATTCATTGAAGTCTGACTTTAAGCTGATGAAGAAACGCTCCCACGGGAGCTGGGATCTGAGTTTAAAGAGAACAGAGTAAATATCCTTCTTCAAATACCTGAGAAGGAGGAGCAGGAAAGAGCGGGAAGCAGATGCCTGCAGCGTGGGGGTGGGAGCACATTCCTGCCAGGAGCCCTGGTCTCCACAGCCAGGAGAGCGGCCCCTGCCCGCCCCAGCCGCGCTCCCCCACCAGCTCCCGGGCAGTGCAGGTGCCAGAGGAGCAGGACTCTCCCAGCGCCTGGAGCCAGTCCTGCCTCTCCTTCCCTTGGCTCCTGTCCAGTGCCTTGGGAAACCGAAGTGGTCAGCTGCTTGCTGCTGGCCTGGGGAGAATTCACCCATCAGAGGGTTCCACCTGGGGAATTTGCTGGAGCATGTGACACGTTCTGGGTGGACAGAATGTGCAATAGCCAGAGCTGGGCCTGGCTGGCAAGGTGGGGGAGGTGGCTGGGGGGGGTGTCCCTCCCCCTCATCGGTGAAGCGGAAAGGTGACCACAAAGACCTTCTCGGCAACGTGTGCTTGGAGGTTCCCGGTTGTTTGGGGTTAGGAAACAGCCCAGCCTTGCTGAGTCCACTTGTCCAGACTGGTACCTGGATTCTGGCCTACACAGGTACAGAACTCTGGGTGTGTGCACCAGCCACCTGAGGACAAGGCTTACCTCTGGAGGGGGCCCGAGGGCCAGAATGCCAGGCCCCACCCAGGCTGCATGTGGCACCGCCCCAGGGTCGGGGCGTGTTCCAGGGCTAGTGGACTCTGAGGCTGGGGTTTGGAAAGTCAATGCCAAGAGGGCTGTGCGTCAAGGCTTGCCCTGGGGACATCTGGGTGGAGAGGCACACACCCTCGGGCATCTTAGAGAGGACAGTCCCCTCACACTGTCCTGGGCCAGAATGCCAGGGGAGGGGCTACCTGCAGCTGCTGTTTTCCTCTCCGGGAAGGTCACACTCTGGGGCTGAACAGTGTTGCTGAGGGGCTCAGAGAGGATGAGTCACGGCTTCCCATGCCAGGGAGGCCACCATGGAGGCCCAGCAGCCTGAGCCCAGAGGTGGGTTTTGTCCAGCCAGGCCCACTCCAGCCCCAACTCTGGCAGAGGCCATGGGGTGGCCGTGGGAAGCAGGGCCGGCGACCCCCATCCGCACGTGCAGTTGTGAGCCCTGAAGTCCGGAAGCAGCCACTGCTGAGCATTTCCCTGGCACCTGTCAGTGCAGCCCAGCACTGGCTTCCGGGTTGGCAGCAGAGCTGGTTCCTGCCCCTCCAGCATGCCCTTGAGGCCCTCCCCAGGGCACTCTGCAGACCAGTCAGCCTCAGTCGTCCCTGTGGCATCTGAGTAGCCATATGTGCAGCTGAGGTCCGGTGAGGGCGAGCCAGGAGGGGGGACGCCCGGACCACCAGGGGAGTAGACGGCCCTCAGGGAAATGCAAGTCCGCTGATGGTGTGGCCCTGGACCACCGGAGGGCCCCCAGTGGGGCAGATGGGTCTAAAAGGAGCATCAGCAGGGGTGGGGGGGTCTCCAGTGAGGAGAGCAGACACGATGCTTGACAGGCCTAGAGGTTAGAGGCTTGAGAAGTGAGGGCAGTTGCCTTGGGGCCCATACTGAAGTGGTTTCCGAGAAGCAGTGTAGCCAGTGACTGCGCACAGAGGCTTGACCTGGTTCGAATCCCGAATTTGACCCTTACCAGCTGGAAGGAGTTCCTTGACTCTTCTAATCCTAAATCTTTGTACCTATTAAATGAGGATAAGTGACACCTAATTCATAAGAGTGTTTTGAGGGTTTTTAAGATAATACATAAAGAAATCACTTGGCAGAGAGTAGTTATTAAAAATAGTTGCTATTATTGTTTGTATTATTTTTTATAATAAGAAAAATCTGATCAAGCCAACCCTGGCACAGCAAATGGGGGAAATCTCCTCTGGCAGGCATGACAGCTTTGGGAAGAAGAAAAGGAAGTGGCTTAAAGGATAAAACAATTAGCATTAACTTTTAAAAATAATTAGTGTCCAGCGGGAATAAACTCTTCTCCAGGGCTTAATCTCCTTTTATGACCAAACATTGACTATTGCCAGGGTGTTTATACTTTGGATTTCATTAGTGAAGGTCACTCTTGATGTTTTTTTCAGAGAGATTTCATCTGACACAAATGTTAGGTATCCCTAAAAGCTCAGAAAGTGACTACCTATTTAAAAACTTCTATTGGTCAAAAAACACCATAAGCTAAGAAAAAGTTAAATGACAATCTAGGAAAACATACTTGCAATATATCAACAAACTGTGGATATCTTTAATATAAATGACTGGTTTAAAAATTTATGGATAAATGTTCAAAGTCATTAGTAATCAAATGTACATTTTTTCTATTTCTTTTTTTAAATCATGGAAAATTTTAAATATACATGATCTTAGAGAGAATAATATAATGAACCACAGTACCCATCTTGCAGCTTCAACAATTATCAACTCATAGCCAGTTTTGTTTCATTTCTACCTCCCCACCACCAGATTATTTTGAAGTAGACATCAGTCATTGATTCATTTCATCCATATACACAAAGAAATGGACTTTAAGACTACAAGGAAATATAATTTTCACCTATTGGTGAAGTGGCAAATATTAAAAATAGTGAGAATGAACAAATGTTGGAGTGGCTAGGGTGAAGCAGACACACTGATATGTTGCTGGTGGGAGGTATCAATTGGTATAAGTTTTCTGGAAGGCATTTTGGCATGAAGTATCACAAAACCTTAAAAATGCATGTGCTCTTTTGTCTAATGATTCTACTTTTGGGAGTTTATCTTAAGGAAATAATAGCTATTTGTACATATATTTATCCTCAAGAACGTTCATTGAAATATTATTTATGATGAAAATTAGAAAGGACCTGATGTCCAATATCAGAAATGGTCGCATAACTTATAGACCATCCAGATAAGAAAATACCAATCATTACAAATTATGTTGAAGAATAATAAATGACATTAGAAAACATTTATAATATATCAAGTAAAAAAATAAAAAGTTTACAAAACAATCTATACCACCATATGCTCCCATTTAAGTTAAAAAGTTATAGGTGTTCATAGGAGAAAGATGAAAGGAAATATATTGAAATGGTAACATGACTTTCGCAGAGTGATTTTTATTTTATTCTTCCTTTATGTTTACTGTTTCAAATGTTTTATAATGAACATACGTTGCTTTTCTAAGCGGGGGGAGGTAAACATAACTTAAAATTAAAAATATAGGTGTTGGGCGGGTGCCCTGGAGCTCTGTACCCCCTACTAGGAACGGCCCCGCTCAACAAAATAACATGTTGGGAAAAAGAATTTTTTCGGTGTTGGTAAAGAAATTCCAGTCAGGGAGAGGCAGACTAGCAAGGAAGGCTAGTCCAGGCTTGAAGAAAAGGGCCTGGTCCCTGGATGGGTGCAGCGCCAGTTTCCTCTCCTGGGTTCCTGTTCTCTGTCTTAGATCTAGTGCTGGGGAGAAAAATCTAGAAGGTCAGGTCAGTTTCCGGGGCTAGCCCCAAGCCCTTGCTGTTCTGTGGCCTCTAGCCTGGATTTGGGTTAAAGCAGCCTTGACTTTAAGAAGGTAGAAGCGAAAGCTAGCAAGCAGTCTGCTTTTCGGGTGCATCCCCAGGCCCTGTTGAAAAGTCTGAGACCACTGTGTATGCACAGGTGATCTGCAGTGACCTTTTTACACTGGGCTCTTGGCCTTCCTTACTCTTCTGGTTGGGTGCTAAGTCCTGTTGATCCCTTTCTTCCTTCACCTGCCCTGGATGGAGAAGTATGCCGGGGATATTACCAGGCATGGTAACATATTACATCATATTCATAGATTCATACAGATGTGGGGCAAAGTATATCCTCCCCAATACCAACCACAGCTTCTCTTTCCAAACTTCAAGAGAGCTGGCACCACACTTTGTGAAGGTTTCCTTCTCATTCCTTCCCATACTCTCTGGAGAGCTATGCCAACCTGTTTCATTTTCAGGCTGTTCATATGGACCCTACCCTGTTTGTCTTAAATCATTTTTGAATCTTTTTATCAAACATCTAATAATTGCTGGCTGTCTCAAAGTAAATCCTGCTGTTGCTGAATGGAGGCAGCATATATTGCTAGCGGTAATCAAATGTGCCAAATCTGAACTTGGTTATCTACCGGCCCCTCATCATTTCTGCCTGTTTTGCCCACAAATCAAAGCGAGTAAGGGAAACAAGAGCTTTGCTCGCAGTGGGATCTACTGCCCCAGGGAGATGCTGCAGCCCCTTTGGGACAAAGGTGTGGCCAGTGTGCATTTCAATTGTTTTCTCCTTCCATGCAAGCAGAACTAATCTTTGGATTCTGCCTGGGGCAGAGAAGCCCCTGGAGATGCCTGCCCTATAGTGCCGCTTTGCTGGAGTAACCAGCTTGGAGCAGGCTAACTATGTGAGCTCGGGAACCCAGGCGTGTCCTCTAAACTGCAGCATACCTGGGAGGCAGGTGTGCAGAGAGAGAGATTCAGGCACCTTTAGTGTTCACCTGGGTGCACCTGGGCACGCATGAGCACATCACATTTCCTCTGTCTTCTGCTGGGGTGAATTTCTATATGCCCTTTCTTCCTCCCTGAGAAGCCTGGGGGACAGAGGGTGCTCTCGCTGTGGGGTTGGGAGAAGAGCTTTTTGTATAACAGTTTTATTGAGATATAATTTTCATACCATACAATTCACCCATTTAGAGTGCATAATTCAGTGCGTTTTAGTATATTCACAGAATTTTGCAACCATCACCACAATCAATTTTAGAACATTTTCAAAATCCCTAAAAGAAACCCTGTATCCATTAGCAGTCTCTCCCTGTACCCCTACCACTCCCTAAGCCCTAGGCAACCACCAATCTACATTCCATCTCTATGGATTTGCCTATTCAGGACATTTCATGTGTGTTCCTTTGGTTCTGGCTTCTTTCAGTCAGCATAGTGTTTTCAGGGTTCATCCATGTTGCAGCATGTTTCAGTGCTTCATTCCTTTTCATGGACAAATGATATTCCATTGTATGGATATCCCACATTTTATTTATCTGTTTATCAGTTATTGGACATTTGGGTTGTTCCCACTTTTGATTGTTGTGAATAATGCTATTATGAACACTTGTGTACGTGTTTCTGTGTAGACATATGTTTTCATTTCTCTTAAGTATATACCTAGGAGTGGAGTAGCTGGGTCATATGTCCACAATTTGAGGAACTATCAGACTGTTTTCCAAAGCAGCTGCACCGTTTTACATTCCCACCAAAAGTATGAGTTCTAATTTCTTCCACATTCTCTTCAACACTTGTGATTATCTGTATTTTTATTATAGCCATCCTAGTTGGAGTGAAGAGGTATCTCATTTGCATATCTTCTTTGGAATGATGCCCATTCAGATCCCCTGCCCATTTTTTTTTAATATTCATTTTATTGAGATATATTCACGTACCACGCAGTCATACAAAACAAATCGTACATTCGATTGTTCACAGTACCATTACATAGTTGTACATTCATCACCAAAATCAATTCCTGACACCTTCATTACCACACACACAAAAATAACAAGAATAATAATTAAAGTGAAAAAGAGCAACCAAAGTAAAAAGAACACTGGGCACCTTTGTCTGTTTGTTTGTTTGTTTCCTTCCCCTATTTTTCTACTCATCCATCCATAGACTAGACAAAGGGGAGTGTGGTCCTTATGGCTTTCCCAATCCCACTGTCCCCCCTCATAAGCTACATTTTTATACAATTGTCTTCAAGATTCATGGGTTCTGGGTTGTAGTTTGGTAGTTTCAGGTATCTACCACCAGCTACCCCAATTCATTAGATCCTAAAAAGGGTTGTCTATATTGTACGTAAGAGTGCCCACCAGAGTGACCTCTCAGATCCTTTTGGAATCTCTCTGCCACTGAAGCTTATTTCATTTCCTTTCACATCCCCCTTTTGGTCAAGAAGATGTTCTCCGTCCCACGATGCCGGGTCTACATTCCTCCCTGGGAGTCATATTCCACGTTGCCAGGGAGGTTCACTCCCCTGGGTGTCTGATCCCACGTAGGGGGGAGGGCAGTGATTTCACCTTTCAAGTTGGCTTAGCTAGAGAGAGAGGGCCACATCTGAGCAACAAAGAGGCATTCGGGAGGAGGCTCTTAGGCACAATTATAGGGAGGCCTAGCCTCTCCTTTGCAGCAACCGTCTTCCCAAGGGCAAATCCTGTGGCAGAGGCCCCTACCCATTTTTAAACTGGGTTATTTGTCTTTTTATTATTGAGTTGCAGGAGTTCTTTATGGAGTCTAGATATATGTCCCTTATCATATATATGATTTTCAAAATTTTTCTCCCGTTCTGTGGGATTTTTTTTTTCACTTTCTTGATAGTGTCCTTTGAAGCACAAAAGTTTTAAATTTTGACATTGTTCCTTACTCATTTTTTTCCCCAAAGAGACATCATATAATTTTTATTTTCTAAGACCTGCAATATTTATTCCTTAACAAAGTATAAGGTGCACAATGAAAGCCTGCAGCCAGCCTAGGTGGTTGTACCTCAGACATTTCTGAGGTAGTCTTTGAATCGCACCTCTCAAATTCTCTGTACATTTGTCTTTATCCAATGTCAAGGCCTGATTCCTGACATTCTGACCTCTCTCAGGTTGCAACTTAGCAAACATATGTTGAATGATGTCACTCAGGAGTTCATTAGTTCCTTCAAGAATTTTGATGTTATACTGAAACACAAGAAGATGGAAATAATTCAAGGTGAAGCCATGAGAAGAATTGATTGGATAATTTCACTTTCTGGTCACAACTGGATTTTTTTTTTTTAACAAGTTATTTGTTTTCCTTGAAGCATGACTTTATCTTGTCTGAGATTTTCTGTAAATTGGTATGGAGGCGGCCCCATGTTGGTCCCGAAGTGGCTGTGGCGCCTCCCTGAGGCAGCAGATCCCACTGTGGACAAAGCTCTGTTCTCTTTCCTCATTTTGAATTGTGGGCAAAACAGGCAGAAACAATGAGGGACAGGTAGGTAACCAAGTTCAGATTTGGCACATTTGATTACCATTAGCAATATATGCCGCCTCTATTCAGCAAGAGCAGGATTTACTTGCAGCCAGCCAGCACTTGCTATGTTTGATAAAACCATTCAAAAATTATTCAAGACAAATGGGGTAAGGGCCATACAAACAGCCTGAATTCAATGAACCAGGTTGGCATAGCTCCCCAGAGAGTGATCCCAATGCCAGGGACACAAAGTGTGGTGCCTCTTCTCTTGAAGTTTGAGAAGAGAAGCTGTGGCTGGTTGTTGGGGAGGACATACTTTGCCCCACGTCTATTTGAATTTATGAATGTGATGTAATCTATTACCATGCCTGGATTTGTGTGGGATCACTGAGGGTTTCAGCCACGAAGTTATATGTCCAGAAGGAGCTGCTGTGAGACCTGCGGCCTCCCCGTTGGGAAGGAATTCTGGGCCTTTCTTAGCGTTGGCCTTCTCAGGTGCTGATCTTTAGGGCAGAACTCTTCAGGAGGAAAGTGAGTTCCCGCCTCATGCTGAGAAATTCAGAAGGGGGCATCCTAGCCCTGCTCCCTTGCCAGCCAGGAGGGAGCTGTAGAATTCTGATTGGCAACTTCCGGAAACTTACTCTCTCAAAACCCAAGGCAGCTTTTGCTGACATCTGGTCCTTCTGGAATGCTCATATTTTTATTTATAAAATGATCCTCTAATCCCCAAATAGCTTCTTATTTTTAACAGGATTGCTCCCTTAGAGGGATGCTTTTGCTCTCTGGCATCAGTGTGACCTAGAGAGACAGGGCGGCCCTGGCCTAAGCCAGTCAGGGAGAAGGGACACTTGCCCACTGGAAGCCAGGCAACTCTGGAGCCCGGTTTCTGCATGGCTCTTTCCCTCTCCCCTCAGCAACCTTAGTCCAGGAAGGAAAAACTTTTAATGAGCCATCATTACCCCTGGGCTAGAGCGGGTAAGAAAGGTTGCCTGGCCAGCCCATGATCCTCTCTTCCCTCCTCCTTCGTCCATCCCGTCAGCTATGCTGAGGTTCCCCTCGTTTCTTGTCTTTCAGCTGCCCAACATGTTCGGTGACCTTCGGTCCACGTTTATTGCCTTGATGATCGGGTCCTACGCCTCCTCGGCAGTCACCTTCCCAGGAATCAAGGTGAGGATGTGCCCAGAGAGTGCCCAGCACCTGGACTTGGTACCAGTGGCTGCTCAGGGGCCTCCCCCAGCCCTTTCTGAAGAGAGAAGGAATTGTGGGCACTTGGGCTGGCCCCTCCCCAGCACCCCCACCTGGGCAGTATGCACTTGGGAACCACAGGAGTAAGTGGGGGGGCGGAAAATTCAAGCACATCACTACAGGGTGTTACTGCAGGTTGCCTTTGCATTTCTGGGTTGGGGCAGGGAAAGGGGTGGGTGAAAGAGTTCGTCCCTGGTGATTCTGAGTCTGACTCCAGATCCCCGCCACCCCCCAGCCCTGTTGTTGCTGGCCTGTTGCTTCCCATTAGCCTGAGCGCTGGGCTCGGCCAAGTTGGTTCAGCTGTTTCCCTCCCAGGCAGGATTCTGAGCCCAGGGAAGTCACTTGGGGTCAGGATGAAGCAAACACCTCGCAGGCCATCAGCCCCAGTTCCTATGCCAAATCCTGTTGCTCCTGCCAGGGTTTCAGAAAGGGCTTCTCCCTCCCCCAGCACTGGCACCAAGTCACAGCTCCCTTCCTGAGGGTTGGGGGAGGGTGTCATTGGGGAGGGGAGGGGAAGTCACAGATGTGGTGTCCACCTGGGAATGGGTCTGGGGCCGGCCATAGTGTGGACTTTTAGGGATTGTCGTGCTCCGGGAGCCTGGAGGAGCCCACAGGTTCCTTGCCCTCCTCTTCTCACTGTCTAAGTGCTGGTCTCATCCCTGGGGAGGGGGAAGCTGTCTGCTGGCACTCTGGGGACCCTTGTTTGGTTGCTGGAAATAGTAGTTATAACGGTAACCCCTAAGATGTCCAGCGGGCGTACCGCAGACCAGGCCACAGGCCGAGTGCTTTGCCCGGATGGAACCCTTGAACTCTGGCCCCGTGAAGAGACGTGCCAGTGCAGAGCTCTGGGACACACGGCCGTTTTCTGTTCTCTGAGTATTTTTTTTTTTAAATGCACATCGCTTTTATTTAGTGCGAAAATAAAATGACCAAACATCTATCATAACACCCATATATACTGGCATTAAACTCAGAATTGACCTGTGGATGTCATTACCTGTATGAAGATTAAAATACTCACTGAATGATAAAGGCAGAAAACAGAAGCTGAAAAATGAAAATACAATAAACCACTTTTTAAAAAAATAAATGGAACCCAAAGCAACCATTCTGATAGGTCTCATGCTCCTCTCTACTGAGTTTTATAAGAATTTCAGTAAGTCTTCAGCATCCCTTAATGCAAAGATTATTGTTTGTGTGTGTGCAGTTTTATTAATTTAAAAAAATTATTCTGTTAGCATGTATACAACCTAAAATTTCCCTTTTTTTCCGCATTCATTTATATGTCATTGTGATTCCATTCACAATATTATGCTACCATCACCACCATCCATTACCAAAACTTTTCCATCATCCCAAATAGAAACTCTGAACGTTTTAAGTCTTGAGTCCCTATTTCCTACCCCCACCCCATCCCCTGGTAACCTACATTCTAGATTCTCACTCTAGGAATTTGCTTATTCTGATTATTTCATGTCAGGGGGATCATACAATATTTGTCCTTTTGTGGCATATTCCACGCAATATCCATGTTGTCGGCCTTGAGTATTTTTTGAGCACGTACCGTGTGCACTCTTCTAGGTGCTGGAGAAACATCAGTGGTCAAGACTAGCAATAGACTTACAATAGACAAATCAACCAATTAGGAAGCACGAGAATCTCAGCTGGGGTATCCACTGGAGCCGGAGAAACAGGCTGATGTGACGGCAACGGGGGTGGTCAGGGAAGGCCTCTCTGAGGAGGTGACGTTTGGTCCAAGCTGTAGGCACGGGGGTTAAACATGCCAGGTGCCCTAGCAAGCGGGGCAGGTTGGATTATTGGAACTCAGGGTATCTGATGACCAAAGGCCCCAGCTGACAGGGCAGGGAGAGCAGGGGCTGCCAGAGGGACCCAGCCTGCCTGCTTGTGCCGGCTTCCCTCTGCTCACTCTGCCCCCACCCCTACCACATTGCACCTGTCAGGTCATCTATGACTTTGGTGTCTCCTTCATCGTCATCCTTGTGGTCTGGGCTGGATGCTCCGGGCTGGTTTTCCTCAACTGCTTCTTCAACTGGCCTCTGGAGCCCTTCCCAGGGCCAGAGGACATGGACTACTCGTAAGTAGATGCACTGCCTGTGCCCCACCATGGCTCGGCCAGGCACGGGGCAGTGGTGACCGTCCCCTCCTGTGGCCCCCAGGGTGAAGATCAAGTTCAGCTGGCTGGGCTTCGACCACAAGATCACAGGGAAGCAGTTCTACAAGCAGGTGACCACGGTGGGGCGCCGCCTCAGCGTGGGCAGCTCCATGAGGGGCACCAAGGAGCAGGCGGTGCTGCCGGAGGGCCACAAGCTGTGCCTGTCCACTGTCGACCTGGAGGTGAAGTGCCAGCCGGATGCTGCAGGTACCCAGCGCGTGGCCCTCTCCTTCCACGCCTGCGCCGCATCAGCAGGGGCGTCTGCAGCCACAGGTGGTAGGGAGGAGGCAGCCAATCCAGATCTGGAAACAATAGCCCCAGCCCCCCACGGGGCCCTAGCACCCAAAGCTGAGGGCTTTGAGAGTATCATCTTGCTTAATCCCCATGTCATCTCAGAGGGGAGGGGGCATGATCCACCCTGTTTTACAGATAAGCTCACCTTGGCTCTGAGAGGCAGGGGTTTGGCCAACTCCAATTTCATTCAACTCCAGAACCCACACCATTGACCTTGGCTGGCCTGTCCTTAAGTGACGGAGGGACTCGGTCAGCAAATTGGGCATTCCCTCCCCGAGCACCCAGCCCTGGCTGGTGGGTGGGCTGTGCAGCCACACGGTCCAGCCGGGCTCTCCCTGAGCACCCCCTCTCCCTGCAGCGGCGCCCTCGTTCATGCACAGCGTCTTCAGCCCCATCCTGTTGCTCAGCCTCGTCACCATGTGTGTCACTCAGCTGCGGCTCATCTTCTACATGGGCGCCATGAACAGCATCCTTAAGTTCCTGGTTGGTGGCAACCAGGACATAGGTAGGTGCCCCTGGGCCATGGCTGCTTCCACTGGCTGAGGTCGAGTCCGCTGGCTGAGGTCAAGCCCAAGGGCTGGGACAAGCTGGAAGTGTTAGGCCAGAAAGAACCGAGACACGGCAGAATCTGAGAGCTCATCAGAACCGTGTCATCAAAGCCAGCCTGACTGCCCATTCATGCCCCTCATCAGGGTTTCCCCGCTTAGGAGATGGAGAAGACTGAAAACAGCTACCTGGGTTTGGGGGGTGGGGTTTACATTTCTCAGTGCCTGACCGGGAAGGTTGATGTGTGTGTGTGTGTGTGTGTGTGTGTGTGCGTGCATGTCTGTGTGTGTGTAAATAAGAATATTGCACAGAACAGCACACCCCACCTTAGCCCTTGTTGAAAGTTAGCAAATCAAACCCAAACGTCAAGAACCCTCCTGGAAAACCTCAGGGTTGGGGTGTGTGGGGGGAGGGACCAATACTGGATCCGAAACCTGAACCCAGGAACGAGGTGGAACACGGCCAGGCAGAGGCTTCCGGGTCTGTGTGATCCAGCTGAGGCTTGTTAGCTCTGGTAAACAGAGCTGATCCCCACAGCCACTTTTGCAAAACAGCCTACCAGGTCTTCAGCTGATTAGAGGTTTTGATTCTACAAAGCAAGTCAGTACTTCCTCAGGGCCTGAGCTGAGTCAGCTCGAGTCACCACGTGAGGGACGGACACACTCTGTAAATCATTTTTACTGGCAGTCACTTTGCCTGTGACTTGTTTGTTGGTTTAATCCTGTTTACCTAGGGGAAGATATTCCAGGAATTTTAAGGAATCAAATATCAACTTTTAAACCTGACAAGTAATTTGGTTTTAACAAAAGGAAAAGATAAACAGAACCAGATATTACTGGTTCCACTGTGAAAACAGGAAGATGGAGAAAAACTGAATATCACATTCCTTGTAAAAATTCATAATGAACATTAGGAACATATTAAAGGCCCTAAGGAGTCCTAGAGGAAAAAAAATAATCAATTTAGCTTTTAGTCCAGTGTTCCCCCCAAATTCTATCACAAAATCCATTCTCTGTGTAACAGTCATTAAAATCTGTGGAACATGCTTTCCTCTCTAAACACCCTCTTTTTATAAACGCTGGACCCCGAAGTATACATGGAAAGCCTGTACCAGCCCTTGGAAGGCAAATCTCCCTGCTGCTGAGTCATGGTCTTTTACTCAACATCTCTGAGAAATCTTTTGCTGCCTGAGTCTTTCCAACTGTTTCCCACATTTAAAAAGTCATTTTCAAGAAGCAGAGGGCTTTGGGCCAGGACATTTGGTCTTGAGTGACTGGGCACTGGTATTCCCCGTCCTGCCCTGTGAGCTGTTGTGCCCAGCGCCGCGGCCCGGCCACACCCCGAGGTGCTGCTTCAGGACTGGGAGCTGGGCCCGGAGAGGGATAGCGGCTCTGGCTGGGTGGCGGAGGCAGGCCCATGGTGTCGAGGCTCAGGGCAGGAGGAGGCGGCTGGCGTGGTTAGTGGGGTTTCTTGATTGCCCAGCCTTCCTCAGGCTGCCACTTCCCCAGCGGGGTCCCAGCCAGCATTGCAGGCTGATTCACCAGCCCGCCTGTGACGAGGCCCCGCTGCACATGGCTGAGGCACCAGATGCTGGCTCAGCTTCCCCCACCCCGCAAACGCTGAGTGTCAGGTCCCTCTGGGGGGTCGGGCATGTGCCAGACCCAGAGCTAGCTTCCTCGCAGGCCCCTCTGTGACAGCCTCTGTTTCTGCGGCTAACCTCTCTCCTCTCTGCTTTTTCACCTTGGCCTTCTTGACACAGTGATGGCGACGGGTAAGCAGTGGGGAGCGTCAGTGAACGTGGCAACACCCTTCCCAGGCAGCCTCTTGTCCACCCAGAAACCCCTTGCTTTGAACTCCTTTCATTCCTCTTCACCAGAACCGTAGGGTGGGGGGCAGGGGGCGGAGATCAACTTTCAGCTGCTGTTCGCCTGAAAAAATGCCATCGTTTCAAGTCTCTTAGAAGATTGAAGCCCTTGCGTCAGAGCCCCTGTGAGTGCTGCCTTCCTGGTCTATTTCTGGAGGCAGAAAGCTAATGGCCGTTTGTGCACAAAGCCTCAGTCATAGGCTTTGGTAATTTTGTGGTTCCCGAGTCAGAGCGACTTCCTGGAGCTTCTGGGGGAGGTCGTTGTGACACACTGGATGTCATTAGCTGGTTCTTGGAAATCAGCAGGGGATTTGGAGCCGAGAATAAGGTGACCTGCCCCTTGCCCTGGCCTTGATTTCTGAGATTAAGGGCTCTGGGTTCCCCTAAAGACCTGCAGGGACAAGGGCGGGGTCTGGGTCAGACCCCAGATGGGCCTCTGGGTCCCGGCCCCTTCCCAGCCGGCCATCGTACCACCTCCTGACTCAGGGCTCTGTGCCTGCCCGGGCCCCCTCCTGACCCAGCCCTCATTCCCCTCCAGTTGGCCTCTACACCTCCATCTTCGGCGTGCTCCAGCTGCTCTGCCTGCTCACGGCCCCTGTCATCGGCTACATCATGGACTGGAGGCTGAAGGAGTGTGAGGATGCCTCAGAGGAGCCGGAGGAGAAAGATCCCCACCAGTGCGTGGGGGTCCCGGGCCTGGGTGGAGTGGGGGACTGAGGCCACAGCCAGTAGCTCCAGGCAGGGCCAGGGCAGTGGGTTGGCTGGGGTTTTTTAACTCATTATTTATTTTGGCTCTGGAGCAAGTGCGACTTTACCCTCAGAAGCCCTTCACGTTGCTTACTCCTTCCACTCAGCGTATATTTTGGTCTGTCCCCCCCACTATGGAAATCCTTTTGCACACTGAAGTTTGGGAAATACAGAGGTAGACTAACAAAGGAGAGAAACAAGAGGGAATTCTGCATGACAGACACCTGGGCATGAATCCATTCTGCCTCTGGGACATCCCTGAGACCCGTAGCATGAGTGTGCGGTGGGCAGGTGACTTTAGAGTGTTCCTGCTTGCCTACAGGTGGACTCCACCTGGTCAGAATAGTAAAGTCGCTATAACCTTAATATGTGTGAATAGGTTTGTTCAGGATTGTGAAGCTCAAACAAGCAGCTGGAGCCCCACTGTAGGTAAGGTTGGGCTCTAAAATCAGGGGGTGAGTTAAATGCTGTTGTGTATGACTCCACATTTATCATATCAGGCCCTGTGCTTGTTACACAGGATCTCATTTCAGCCTCCCAACACTCCTGTGAAGTGTGCACAGTGTTATACCCATTTCACAGAGGGAACTGAGGCTAGCAATTTAAGTACCTTGCTTCAGGGCACATGGTGAGGAAGTGGTGGGCCTGGGACAACCTACATGTCTCTGCATACTGGGCATTTGTTCTGGGAGCAAAAACACTCTCGCCACGTCATGCAGTTGTCCACAGGGTATCTGTGTGGGTGGTGAGGCTGGAATTGGCGATAGTGAATCCACAGGAAATAATTATAGAGAAGGTGCTGTTATCTAGGTCAGGTGCCACAGCCAAGAGGTTATCTGTGTTCATTCTGGCTCCATCTGCTCCATAGTTGTTTCTCCTTCATGCTCTCCTGCCCCCCACGGGGAAATCTCACTCCCTTCCCTGGCTTAGTATCACCTTCTGCAAGGTTTGGGTAAGGCTGAAGCCAGTGGTAAAAGGGAGGCTTTGCCACATCCTCACTGGGCACACTCTCCTCCTTCCCACCCCATCATTTGCACCAAAGGCAGCTCAGTGTGTTGCCATCTTCCCGTATTTGAGAGTCCCCTTCACTGAGGTTCATGTTCAGTGCTCAGAGGGTGGAACAGGGAGTGTTCCTAAAACAGACATTGTCCCTAAAGTAGGCTTGGGAGACATCTGCAGTCTTGCTTTGGTTCACATGCCATGACTCCCAAGGCCTTAACTTTTGGGGGGGAGCCCCTCCCCCCAACCTGTGCATAATTGCTCTGTGTCCCCACAGAGGCGAGAAGAAGAAGCGGGATCGGCAGATCCAGAAGATCACCAATGCCATGAGGGCCTTCGCCTTTACCAACCTGCTGCTCGTGGGCTTTGGGGTGACCTGCCTCATTCCCAATCTGCCTCTGCAGGTGCTTACAGGGAGGCAGAGGGGCCAGGTGGAGGATGGGGTGATGAAAAGTGATGTTTAGTAACTAAAAGATACTGGTGTGTCATGGAAGCATCAACAGACCAAGTGAAGACTGTCCATTCATTCATGCCACCAACCAGCCAGCCGTGTTGTACAGAGGGCCTGCTACCAGCCGGGCTCTGTGCTCCATGTTGGGGGTGAATGTAAATGAAATGAGGGTTAGCTTTCACCAAAGAACTCTTCTCAATGAAGGCATGTCATTCTTCTTGGTCTTGGAGCACCTTACATGCCATGAATACCATCAACATGTCATTTCCTGCAACTTTGTGGGGTCATTGTGTGGCTACTTCCTTTGCATTTGCCCAAAGAGCTGAAGTCTGATGTCCTCAGGTCTGGCCCATCTGTGGTGTCAGTGGGAACATCTCCTTTCCTGGAATGAGTGTCTCTTGGGTCTCCACAATGTGGAGGGTGGCAAAGGACTGGGATGATTGCTTGGCCTCTGGGTTCAAAAGCCTAATTCCTTTGACAAGATTTCTGATTCTTTTGAAATTGGCCTTTTGACAGAGATTGAGAGCACAAGGTTAGCCTTTGCCACCTGCCCAACTCCAGCCTTAGGCCCAGGAAAGTGTTCTAGCCATAAGTTTTGGCCCTGATCCCCAAGTCTATGAACTTTGAAAGGACACATTATTTCCAGCTGGGTATAGCCCAAGTCTAGGTGATATCTTGGGCTAGGTCCAGGAGGAGATCAAGAGTCTCTTCCTCTTTACAAGCAGCTGCGTGTTGAGGTACGTTGAACTACCAGGTGTTCACCACCCACAGGTACTGTCATGTGTAGGAGCTGCCACTGTGCTTTCAGTGAAGAGTAAGCCACTGAGACTTCTTCCAATTCCAGCTGGGAATGTCGGTGCATCCCTGGTGCCCTCCTAGCCTCCTGGCAGCTGCGTCTCTGCAAGACCAGCAGAACCTTGCCCTGACCACCCTGTCCAGTTGAGGGGCAGTGCTCAGTGGGGACAGTCATCCACTTTTTATTTTATTCATTTCTCATTGAAATGAAAGCTGTGAAAAAGAAACAGGGCATCTGAAGTGGACAAGGGCCCCGCTGGGGCTGTGCGTGGCTGTGTGCACATTCGAGCCCAGCCCCCTTTCTACAGAGCAAGAGCAGCCCCTGCTCCTTCCCACCCTCCTTCCCGGGAACTGGTCCTAGCTGCTGAGGAAGATGGCAGGACTGTGTACAAAAGACACGAAGGGCAAGCAAAGGGCCCGGCGGCAAAGTGGAAAGTTCTCATGCTTCTCCGGGAGTCGTTAACAAGAGCTTCTCAGCTGGCTAGCCTGTCTGCAGCGGCCTTCCTGGGAAGGGGCCTCCCAGGGAGGAGGACAGTGCTGCTTTTCCCCTGGAGGAGCTGAGGTGGCCAAGTAGGGAGACCCCTGGGCACAGTCCTCAGATTCAGAGGCAGGAGATCAAGGTCACCAGCCCCGATTTGGAGCATTTGCCAATTTCCATGGTGTAGATGTTCTCATCATGACTCATTTCGAGCTACCAAGGGGACATCACTGAGCACGGAGTTGGGAGGAGAATCACAGTCACACAATATGATACAGTGTTTCCATCATACACATTACACATTAAAAAAACTTTAAGCATAGATAATAGTAAAATAATTAGGAAATGATGTGTTTTGAGTATTTATTACCTTTGTTTTTAATATAATTTATTTAATTGTAAGTCTATACAAGTTAATTTTTAATAATGACTCTGTTTAACAACCAGCTGATAAAATTCCTGAACATTCCACGATGGGCTCTGGGGCTGGTGCCAGCCTTCACCAGCATGCCTGGCTCCTATTGCTCAGGACCCCAGGAACTGAGGGGTGGGGGGACAAGGGCAGGGCCCCTTCGTCTTGTGTTCATGCTCTGCTCTCCTTCCCTCAGATCCTCTCCTTCATCCTGCACACGATCGTGCGAGGATTCATCCACTCCGCTGTTGGGGGCCTGTATGCCGCCGTGTAAGTTCTAGAAGCTGCGGGTGGACAGTGGGAGGAAATGACCCAAGGGAGGCTCGTGGTGGGACTGAGTCCCTGAGCCTAGGCCAACTGCCCTCGTGGACTTCCTTTTCGTGCCTTCAGGACAGGCAGCAGGACTCCTTCTGGGTGTGTCAGAGGAGAGCCATACCTGGTGGGGGAGGTGGGCCAGCTGGGTGCCCACGAGCTTCAGCCTGGAACACGAAGCTGGTCCCCCCCAGCCAGTGTCAGTGCCCCGTGCAGCTCATGATTGCCAGGGGGCCACTGCTCAACTGAGTCCTGGAGCTGCCCCTGGCTGCTCACTGGGAAGGGGAGGCTGGATTTTGGCTGCCCAAAGCTAAATGTTTACATTCCAGTGGCCCTCAGTGGGGGCAGTGGCCTGGATGACTGAGCCCCAGATGTATCAGGCTGGGGAGTCCTCACCCTGAGCATCAGAGGGCACTGTTCTGGCTAGAGCCTTCTCGAGCCCTGGCTAAATGAAAACTCTGTCTTTTCCAAGAAGCCACACATCCATAAGGTACCACAATTGTTCCTTCTCAGGCCTGAGGCTTGGCCCTAAAAGGAAACCAATCTACATCCACACTCTCTTTCTGATCCCAAGACAAACTGGTTCCTTGCTGAGAGCCCCTACCCACTTCCAGGGCAGCAAAGCCTGATGTTTACTAGGATTTTGCCCAGAACTCTCTCCCCCTTCCAACAGTATCCCACGGAGGTCAGTCCAGGTCTGCTTGTCCCTGCTCCCACCCCCCAGGCTTGGAGGAAGTTGTGGCTGCCCTGGCAGGGTATGAGGGAGCCGGGCTGAGAGCTGTGATGCCGAGTTTCCGTGATTACTCAATGTTCCTCTGGATGATGGCACATCAGACCAGGCCCTGCTTTCAACCTACTTCCTGGGCCTGTTTCCCAGCTGCGATCTCCACTGGCACCACACTTTCCACCCGTCTCAGCCAGACCCCCATCAGTCAGCCCAGGGCACACCTGGGCAAGGCACCGCCCTCCCCAGAGCCTGGGGCCTTAGGCAGGTCCCAGAGAGAAACTCACTTTGCACAACCCCACTGTTGTGAGCCTGTTCCTGCCCCTTTCCATCTCCGGCCACGTGCAGCCTGAGGGCACCAGCACGTCTGAGGCAAGGAGGTGTCGGGGAAACCCGAGAGTGGTGCTGGCAATGATGGGTCTTGGTCACCTTGGCAGGTACCCCTCCACCCAGTTCGGCAGCCTCACGGGACTGCAGTCTCTGATCAGCGCGCTCTTCGCCCTCCTGCAGCAGCCCCTGTTTCTGGCCATGATGGGCCCCCTCCAAGGAGACCCTCTTTGGGTAAGAAGGGGCAGGGCACAGTGAGTCAAGGGCTCCTGCTCCTCTCTGATGACTGGGAGCTGGGAGGCATCACTCAGGGGCTTCCAGAGCCCCCAGAACTTTGGTTAGAATCAAATTGGGGTCCTCTTTGATTGGTAGCTGGGTGGGAGGTGAACAGTATCCTCATTGGATCTGATTTTGGGGTAAATAGAGCAAAGTTCAGCAGAGTTCCTGTCCCACCTCTCCTGCAGTGGTCCCTGGATTCTTAGTCAGGTGCAGTGAGCCCCCGCCCTGGAGATGCTGATCAGTTGGTCCGAGGTGGGGTCCCCAGCCCCTGGGGGCTGCTGGAGGCAGAGAGCTGTCCTCTGGGAATTCTGATGCTGGAATGTGGACCGACAGGCCCTGGATCTCTCTTTCATTTTTTTTTTCCTCTCCTGTGACCTCCTCTTTCCCAACCTGACGGTGGGGGAGGGTCTCGAGCCCGGCTGATGGCGACGCTCATCCCTGCCTCCCCAGGTGAACGTGGGTCTGCTTGGCGTGAGCATGCTGGGGTTCTGCCTCCCCCTCTATCTGATCTACTACCGGCGCCAGCTGGAGTGGCGGCTGCAGCAGAAGAGGGAGAATGACAAACTTTTCCTCAAGATCAACGGTTCATCCAATCAGGAGGCTTTCGTGTAGCACCCATCACCTCAACCATGGCCTCCTGCCTGTGCTTCAGTGACTGACCGAGTCCTCCTCCCCACCCCAGAGGATACCCCCTGCACCCCCACCATCCTCTCCTTCGCCATGTGGGAGCCACACTCCCTCTAGAGGCCCCGGTCCTGCCTTGGAGCTCTGTGGTTGAAGGACGGGAGAGGGTCCCGGATAGCGGCGAACTTCTTACTGCTGGAAGCAGGGGCTGCCCTGGGCTTTGGGGGCCTCGAGGCTCCGTGGTGCCTGCAAGAGGAGCCAGGAGCACCCCCCGCAGGCAGGCTCTCTCCCCAAGTGTCTGGATTCTGTCTCTTGCCAAAGCAGAGGGGTCTGCCATCCACTGCCCACTGCTGCCCCTCAGCTGCATGCCCACCGGCCACGCCTGCCTGAGGACAAAGGCTTGCACTGTCTGCACCCCTCGCCTGGCCCCTCACCTCCTCCCTGGGCCAATCTGAGGCTGCCTGAGGAAGGAAGGACCCGCTTCCTGTTGTTGGTGCTACCTCCTTTGTAATTCCAGCCCCCTGTGGCCTGTCCATGGCCTGTCCTCCCGTAGAGGCCCGGGGAGAAGCACCCCCACACCCCTGGCTTAAAGTCTGGGGGGTGGGGAGGGCTGGGTGGTCACGAAGCCTTTGGACTCCGAGGGTGGACAAGGCTGGTCAGTCAGTCCCTTGCCTCCTCCCGCAGGGGGCAAAAGGGGAGCGAGTTTACACCTTAGTACCGGCTGTGACCGGAAAGCAATTAAAGGTCACTACCAGGGTATCCCCCACAGCTGTTTTTGTAGGGGTGCAAGTGAGGCCGCGGCTGATGGACGCTGAGGTCCAGGCCTAGTTTGGGAGGGCCCTGGGTTTGTGTACGTGTGGGGTGTGTGTGAGATGGGGGTAGGCAGGTGGGTGGGTGCAGACTCTGGGTCCCGGCTCTTATCCTCCCCCGCCAGACCCGGAGCCAGCCTGTCGGCAGCAGGCCCAGCTGGCCGGGGAGCCCGGGAGCCGGCTCGGAGCCGGTCCAAGGCTGCGGGGCCACAGCGCCCCCTGCTGGCAGGCTCCTCCGCGGCCCTGCTGCTCTGCCAGGGAGAGGCCGGGCAGGCCTGGCTCACCTGCCCGGCCACCTTGACTGCCCCCCAACATGTGTTTGAGACTTCCTGGAAGTGCTGAGATGAGTGGGCTGAGTTTTAGATTTTTAGTTTAGTTTTTTTTTTCTCTTAAGTTCTGTCAGACTCCTTATTGAGCAATAAATCTGTTCTCCTCCTGGTAAAGGATGTCCTTCTAGAAGAACAGTGAAGTTCTGCATGTGCCTGTTTTGAACAGAGAACTAAAGAGAGGACAGCATTTTCTGCCACTGACCAGCCCCAGTAATAACGAGCTGCTCACCACCTCTCTGGATGACTGCCCTCTTCTCAGGAAGGGCAGTGGGCCAGAAAAAGATGCCCCCCCACCCCGCCCCAACAGATTGTGCACAGATTGGGCTCGTGCAGACATCCTACAAGTGTGGGCCAACCCCACCCCCCATGCTTATACCAAACAAGCTAAGCCTGACCCCTTCCCATCCTCTACTCAGATTTCCTGTCACTTCAGCAACCTGAGGGTCCTTCCTGAGTGCAGGACATGAGGCGACCCCAGGACAGCCACAGGCTCAGGGAAAGCAAAGTTGGGACGCGGCGAGGGGAACACCCAGAAAGCAGGAAGGGGGAGACCCAGGCCCAAATTCAACCCTGCATTAGCAGTTGAGCACGTTGAACACACCTCACCTTCTAGACTTCAGTCTGCTAGCTATAACACACGCATACACACGAGATAGAGATCGTTTCCCAAACTGTTCCTTGGAACACTAGTTCTGTGAGATGTTAATGGTTATTCTAATTTAAAAAAAAAAAGTTGTCTAGTCAAATTTGGGAAATGTTAACTTAAAGTCAAGCATGTTACTTTACAGCAAGTGCTGGCATGTACTTTGCACATGGACTTTGTGGCAATTCGAGGAGGGGTGTGGCATGCTGACGAGGAACGGTTTTAATACCCAGAGACAAAAACATAGATTCCAGATCTTCTCTGGCGTTGAGAGAATCTGAAGGGTGGGGTCCTGGAGTCTACATTTTCTTCAGCCCCGACCAGTGATTTCTGATGCCCCCAGGGTGTGAGACCCGCTGGTGAGGAGGAGTGCAGTTTGGGGAAATGCTGAGCCAGAGAACTAGCCAGGGCCCTTCCGGCTGGGCAAATGCACTGAGGTTGCGCGGGCACAGCCTGTGCTGCCCCCAGCAGTGCCCGGCCCAGCAGAAGTGGGAGCTGCTGTCTCTTTCTCACACCCATTCACAGGGTGTGGGCACTTTGTGGGAAGAAGCAGGCGCTGAGAAACCAGAATTCAGGGTGGAAAACAGTCTAGGGCCTACAGTGCACAGAGATGAGAGATACTAAGACTAGGGCAGGTGCAGAGGCTGTTGCTAGCCAGGTGGCCTGGAACCATCTGTGTCCTCCCCACCCCCAGTAAGGGACCACTTATCCTGCCCTGAATTTGTACAGAGTTCACAGGTTACATACTTTCCCATTGTTATCACATTGAATCATGATAACAATCCCCGAGTTAAAGAGATACTATCATCCCTATTTTAGAGGTGGAGTAACTTGCTTAAGGTTAGAACAAGGGCTCCTAAGTGAGCCTTATGTCAAGGACGCAGCCGAGGCCCTCTAGACCAGGACATTGTGTTTGGAGCGGCAGCCCCAGGGGCCACGGGGACCTGAGAAAGGGGGGCAGGTTGCCGCCTGGTGTCTGTTTCTTGGATCCAAGAACTTCCTCAAAGGAGTGGGATGAGCTCTACCCAGTGGAGATTGTTTTGGCCCTGGAGGCTGATGGGTACTGGGGGGAGCAACTCCCTGGTTACCCCAACCCCTGAGAGGAGTGCCTGGCATGGTGCAAAGACTGGTCACAGGCAGTGGGCACCAAGTGGCCATAGCCCTCCCAGCTCCCCCTCGTCCTCTAGGTTCTTGTGGGAGGGAGCAGGAAGTGATGCTGGACCCTGTGGTTTTAGTCAGAGAGGGAGGAAGTGGGCTAGGCCATCGTCAGAGGCCGCACCGGGAGGCCCTCTCTTCTCCAGTCTTTCGACTCTGGGTTGAGGTGTTCCTTTGTGCTTGGCTTCCCCCGAGACCCCTGGGCCTCTGCCTACAGCCCCTGCTATGGGGACCTCAGGGAGGCCAAAGACGTGGCTTTGCAAGTCCTCGTGGATTCCTTTCTGTTCTGCTTTATCTTCCTTTCCCTCTGGCACCTAGTATCAGCCTGGTCAGAAGAACTCAGACCCTCATAGTCACAGCCCCGGGCTGCAGTCAGGAGGCCCTCACACTTCCCGATGCCCCAAGGACACTGAAAATGGGGGGCATCCAGTACTGGGGATACATGCTCAGGGCTATCACAGACAGGAAGCACAAACACTTTCAGCCAAAATGGAGTTTCGGGTGCACTTGCACATCGGCCTGTGTGAATCTGAGCAGATATGCCAGCAGGGGTGGGTGACGCGGGGTAACAAGCCGCGGGCATCCTATGCTGAGGGGCTGCTCAGTATGGCTGGGCTCCATGGGCTGTTTAAGCAGCAGTTCCTCCCCTCTTCTAAGGGTAACACAGTGGGTTCTAGTGGGTTCCTGGGGCAGTGAGCTGCCTATCTGTGCAAGTTACCAGGGACCCAACTCAAGGGTGAGGGCTCGTTTTCCCTGAATAGAGCCCATGCGATTGTGAGGGTTAGAAGCACAAGACCCCCACAGTGAGGGGTTGGTTTGCCACAGACTGGTCCTACCCAGAGTGAGTAGGTGGGCTCTGTGAGCCCAGCCCATTCCTCCCTCCAGGGGCCCGATGCCCCTACTGGCCTGGAGCCTGGCCAAAGCGCAGACCTCTCCCGCCATGCTGGAGCCCCCCAGCCTCCCTCAGCCCAGCCTCCCACGGCCTGGCCTCTGCCTGCGCCCTTGCTCTTGGCTGGTGGCATGTGTACCCCTTAAGTTAGTCATTCTTACCCTCCCGGGCAGACCCGAGACAGTCAGGACCACTGGCAGCTTGGGGCTTCTGCCCCTTCCCAGAGAGAGGCTCTGGCTCCCCACCCCGAGGAGGCAGTGAGGGGAAGAGCTAAGGGAAGGGGCTCCAGTCACACAGGGTCTGTTTAAATCCCGGCCCTGTCAACACACTAGCTCTGTGACTTCAGGCTGGTCGTGGGCTTCGGTTCCCTCATCTGTAACATGGAGGTAATGATATCCTCGCACTGAGGCTTGGTGAAAATGCAGGCAAAGCGCTTGGCTAGTATTTACACCTGGCATTTAACAGGCCCTTAAGAGGGGTCATTGTTTCCATTACCCTGGGGGAGAGCAGATAGCCCAGGGGAGGAGGCCACTCCCCTTCCCCCTGCCCTGTTATTAGGATGCCTCTTAGGCAGCTCTGGCCAGGACAGACTCGTGGCCAAGTAGAAAAGAAAGCGAGGTCTGAATCTGCTGACTCCTACCCCCTCAGAACCCCTCTCCAAGCAAAAGCCTTAAGACGTTATCCCCTTGTTCGATTTTCTTTTATGTCTCTTACATTTTGGTAAGAGGCTTGGCTGAAAGTTTCTGAAAGTTCTCCCTAGTGGTGGATGTTCAGGCCTGTGTTGCGTGGAATGTCTCCAGCCAGGGCCCCGAAAGCAGCACCTCCACTCCACCTCCTCGGAAATCTGGCTGGGCGTGTGTGTGTGTGTGTGTGTGTGTGTGTGTGTGTGTGTGTGTGTGTGTCTGACAGAGAGAGAGAGATGTTCCCTGGGCGTATCTGGGGTGTGTTCGTGTATGCGGAGAGTGTAGGAGCTTGTCTGTGTGCCTCACTACCTGGATGGAGAAGCAGGAAAGGATCTCGCCTCACTGAATCCCTTTCCATTTGCTGGAGTGAATGCCTCAACAGACCCCTGTTCCCTGAATGAGCCAGGGTTTAGGCCACGTCACTGACAAGTCAGCAGCTGACCTTGACTCTTCCCTGCCCCTTGCTGTTTCTAGCCTCTGGCAACCTTCCCGGCACACAGTAAGCACTCAATAAATGTATGCTGAGAATGACCAAGAACTGCTTCCTCCTCCACTCCTGCATCTCTCCCTAAGTCACACATCCTCCAGCCCTCTTCTCTGGCCTGGATTCCCTGTTGCTTGTCTGAAACATGCTTGCTGACCGCCACCTCCTGGGGGTCTTGGGTGTCAGCAGGAGGAAGGAGAAAAATTCTCCAGAGACGCCCCAGGGAGATCCCCAGGGAGGCTCGAGGGGCTACCTGCTGGCCTGGGCCTGGCTCAGGGGAGGGAGGTGGACAGCCTGGGGGGTCAGATGGGGAAGAGGCAGAGAGACGCCAGCTGGAGGCACGTGGTGGCAGCTCCTTCTCGGGTTTGCAAACTCAAAAGCCGGCAGAGGCCAGGGAGGAACAGACTGGGGCTCCCTGTGCTGCACCGCATCCTTGTGCAGTCCACCCCCCAGTTTCCCACTTTTGGTGGAGACGGCGCAGAGAGAACATTTCTCTGAAAACGCCACGGCACCAGCTCTGCGACAATAAAGGGGCACCAGAAGAGCTGGTGAGCGGTGTGGGGGCCTGGAGTCGCAGCCCCCATCCAAGGGGCCACCCAATTATTGCCATGTGGGAATGAGGCCCAGCATTGCCAGATCTTCTGATTTTTCAAGAGAAGCTGGTAATCCTGATTTTTATATTAAATATCCCCATTTTCACATATTGGCTCAAAAAATATATTTTTGTTTTAGTAAAACAGCTGGCTCAATTTGTTTTTAACCCTCTACAGACCAAACAAAATGAAACACTGCTGGAAGTAGGCAGAGGGAAGAGGAGGAGATAAAGCGCTTCTTACCTTTTGAGGGCTCCCAAAGCAACTGCCGTGTATTTCCTTGACTCCAGCAAATACTGTACTTGTGTCCCTTCTGCATTAGGTTGGGGCACTAGGCAGGCTGGGTCCTTATTCTGCTTACGTTTGTGGCTCATGGCCCGGCGCATAGTAGGTACTTAATAAACGCTGCCAAGTGAGCAAATGGGGTGAACACTCCAGGCTGGCTCCTCGCATGGCCTAGGGCTCCTATTAGAGGGACTGGGAGTTGTCAGGCAAAGCGCAGGGCAGAGCAAGCCAGCCCTCATGGGCCTGAGTCCCTGCCCAGGCCTTGGCCTGCCTGACACCCTCCTCTGCTCAGGGGAATGGGATGGCCAGTCGTGGATCATTTCTGCCTCCCCACTAGGATGATGCCTCCTTGCAAGGAGGCACTTGTTCTGCCTTGATCACTTCTACATTCCCAGTGCCTAAGTGGTGCCTTGTATGTAGTAGCTGCTCAGTAAATATTTTTAGGATGACATTTTAAAAAAGAAAGTGCACAAGGGAACTGAACAGGCAAAAAAGAAAAAAAAAAGGCTGAAGCAGACTGAGCCAGAGGCTGGGAGTAGAGCATACTTTCACCAGCCAGGAAGGGATAGAGCAGAAGATGGAAACAGTGAAACACAGTCTCCCCGAGATACCCAGAGATGGGTTACAGGTGCGTCAGCCACCGGGGAGGTGACAAGGGCCAGCGGCCAGCAGAAACTGTGTGGGGGCTGAAACTGTGAGACCCGGAGGCACGAAGAGGAGGGAGAGAGAGACCAAGAGAGCAGAGAGGAGGGGAAGGAGGTGCTGCAAAGAAGCTGAAAGAAACGGGTGGAAGGTGCATTGCCCAGAATAGACAAGGACTAAAACAAGAGAGAGGGAGAGGCAGAGAGGTGGGTAAAGAGAGGCAGAAAGTGGAGGGACAAGCGGGGAGGGAGATGGAGAGACAGAGGCAAAGACAGGACGGACAGAAAGGAAGAGAGAGAGGCTGCTAGAGAGATGGAGGTGACAGAGAGCTGCAGCGAGACAGAGACAAAAGGGAGCAACAAAGAGAGACAGCTGTGACCCTTGGGACTGGTTTCTTTCTGTTTCTTCTTTTAAGCATGGAGCATGTAGAAGTTGTTTTGGGGGGCAGTAGTATCCTCACCTCTCGCCACACCCCCTCCCTCAATAATATGAAAATGTGCCACTCATTGCCCCAAACTGCTTTATATACATTTCCTTATCTGATACTTCCAGCAATCCTGGGAGGCACAAACTATCATTACCCCCATTTTACAGATAAAGAAGCTGAGGCACAGAGAGGTTAAGTGACTTGCCCAGGTCACACAGCTAAGTAGTCGGGCTGGGATTCCAAGGCACTATCAGGCAGTCTCTTCTCAGAATGGGGCTGTTGGCTCACAATGGGACACAGTAAGGGAGAGTGGTGTGGATTGAGCACACCTGCTAGAGAAAAAGAGACATAAACTAAAGAACTAAAAATAATATGTGAGAAAAAAAAATAATTGGACCTTGTTTAGATACTGAACTAATCTAAAAGAAACAGCAAAATGAATTTTTCAGATAATGAGGGAAATTTGAATCATTATTAGTTTAAGCAAGATAATGGCATTGCAGATTAGCAAGAGAATATCCATATATTCTCTACCCCACCCTCAGTCCAACCTGCACACCCACACACTTTCCACCTATAGCCTCACCTGAGGCTGTGTCCTAGTCTCCGCACTCCCCGGACCCCACCCCATGGAGAATCTGCCTCTGCACTTTGGCGTATATGCTCCTTTCCCTCTTGAGATGCCGTTCCCTCTTCTCAGCCAAATCCGGCTCAGGTCCCCCATGTCGCAGGGAGCTGCCCACCCCACTCCAGCTGAAGTCTCTCCTCAGACCTTCTCTAGCACTGCTTTGTGAATCTCACACATGAACCTTTATCGCCAGCTACCTCGAGTCACTAGTTTTCCATGAGTGCAGGGTCTCCCCTCCATAAGCTCTTCGGGAGCTGTTTCTCACAGGTTTTGATTTTGGTTGGGTTTTTTATTTCCCCCAGCGCTGAGCACAGCCCTCCAACTCTTCACCTTGTCTCAACTGTTACTCATGTAGTCAGCTAAGCAGTCACTAATTTCTCTCTTCACTCTGTCTCGTTCTCAGCATTGCCTCTTCCAAGAAGTCTTCCCTGACTACCTGCCTAATGCTGCCCTCTGCAGCCCACACCCCACAGTCACCCTTCAGCTTCTTCCTAACTTTACTCCTACTTCAAGTTATCTTCTGTTTGTTTATACTCTGCTTCACCCATTCAGCAAGGGGGGACCACATTTTCTTAGTCACTCCTGAATCCTCAGTGCCTACAAGAAGACCTACAACAGGGCCAGTGCTCAATCAATATTTATTGAGTGAATGGGTAAATGTGTTTTCTCAAATAGACTCTGAGCTCCCAGAGGGCAGAGTTCAATTGCGTCCCAGAGAGAATCAGCCCATGGCACTCACTGATATTTCTTTTAATTCAATTTTATTGAGATATATTCACATACCATGCAGTCACACAAAGCGTACATTCAATTGTCCACAGTACCATTATATAGTTGTGCATTCAGCACCAAAATTAATTTTTGAACATTTTCATTACCACACACACAAAAATAATAAGAATAAAAATTAAAGCGAAAAAGAACAATTGAAGTAAAAAAGAACACTGGGGTGCCTTTTTTTTTTGCCCCCATTTTTCTACTTATCCATCCATACACTGGAGAAAGGGGAGTGTGGTCCATATGGCTTTCCCAATCACATTGTCACCCCTCATAAGCTACATTTTTATACAATCATCTTCAAGATTCAAGGGTTCTGGGTTGTAGTTTGATAGTTTCAGGTATTTACTGCTAGCTATTCCAATTCATTAGAACCTAAAAAGGATTGTCTATATTGTGCATAAGAGTGCCCACCAGAGTGACCTCTTGGCTCCTTTTGGAATCACTCTGCCACTGAAGCTTATTTCATTTCCTTTCACATCCCTCTTTTGGTCAAGATGTTCTCCATCCCATGATGCTGGGTCTAGATTCCTCCCTAGGAGTCATATTCCACATGGCCAGGGAGATTTACTCCCCTGGGGGCACTCAATGATATTATGCAGGAGGAAATGCCCTAAGCCAGTGTGAAAAGAAAAACTTTTCAACAACATTAAATTTAGGATTTCACAGCTTTATTGAGTGAATTGGGAAGTGTCCCTGTGGGAGTGGAAAGGGGAAGCTCAGACAGGGAGATTGCAGAAGCAAGTGATGAAATGCTCTGATTGGCTGACATTAAGTTTCCATTTTACATGGGGGCAGAGTCTTACAAAGTGGGAAGCAGATATGCATTGATTAGAATGGCATGCTTGTCCACCTTGATAAACTCTCTCTACTGGACCAAAACTAGTTCTATCACCAGGTGTTGCTTAACAGCCCCCCTGTAGAGTGTGTTTCATTTTCTCAGAAAATCCCTGCAGGTCAATTGCTTTTGCCTTCCGGAAAAGTCCTTCATGGAAAGAGGTCCTCCTCCTGGAAGTGCCCCATGCAGGAGGGCACTGTATTTCACGTAACACTAAGAGGGTCAGGGGGCCAGGGGCTAGGCCACTTGACCTTGGACTTTGGGTCACAATGTCCCCTCTCTTGGCCTTCCCTGAGGACACTGGACTTGGAGATTTGGAGCTATCATGCTCCCAGTCTAGTAATCAATGAATAAGCAGTGATTGTATGCAACACTCAGGGTGGTCCTGGGGCACCAGTCACACTGACAGCAATGTGGTCACTTGCCCACCCACCCTTCACAAGTCCCTCTTGGGCTGCCCACTCATCATCTCCACTTGGACATCCTCAAACAGAGTCCAGCATTGGAGTTACCATCTTCCCCTCTGCAAGCCTGCCTTTCCTGTGTTCTCGGTTCTGTCCACCCAGCCTCCCAGGCCAGAAACTGGGCAGTTTTCTTACACTGCCCCACTTGTGTTCTCATCTCAGCTAATTAGCCAACAAGTATCTCTGGATTTTACCTTGTAAGTGACCCCTGAATCCATCCCTTTCTTTCCTCCTCTCCCATCAGTGTCCTAGTGAGGGCTACACCTGAACTTCTGCAGCAGCTTCCTACCTGGTCTCCCTGCTTCCACCCTCGCCTGTCCATCCTCTCTCTCCATCCAGCAGTCAGGGAGAGCCATCCAACGCTCAAACCTCACATCACTGCTTTTCCATGGCCTAGGATAGACTCCAAATGTTACCGGAACTCCCTTTCAGGCTGGCTGTGTCTCGTTGCAAGAAGGAATTCAAGGATGAGACAAGCAGGTATAAGCAAGTAAGAAAAGTTTATTGAAGAGAGAAAGAAAGTACATACTCAAGGGGTGAGCACAGGCGTGCTCAAGGAAGAGGATGGTTGTTTGGCACATGGGTTTTTGTTAGATTAAGCAAAGGGAGGTGGGAGTAGATACTGGTACATTGTAATTGGTTAATAAGCATTCAAAATAAGTATTGTAAGTAGGCTATTGCAACTGGTTGTCTACACATTCTTGTGATTGGTTAATAAACATGTAAATTAAGGTTTATAAGTGAGCTCTTGCAATAGGCTGAATAAACACTGAAATTAAGGATTGTAAATGGGTTATTGTGATTGGTCCGTGCCCTGCGATTGAACAATGTATCCTGCTTTGCTCAACTGCTCTGGGTTTCAGGAGCCTGACTGTTCTCACCAGATGCCCATCCCCTGCACCGGGTCTAAAGGTGCCTCAAGGCCTGCAAGTCGTTTTTCCTGTCTAATCTGCCTCACAAACACTTTATCATCACCCTCCAGTAACTTCATTTACATCTGGCCCCAACTCTCCCCTTTCACCTCCTAAAGGTCCTCCACCCCCAAACTCTACACTCCAGTCACTTCTTTTCAGTCCCCACATTGCACCGTACTCTCCCTATGGCCTCCAGCCTTTGCATTCACGCTGGCTGGAACGCTTTCCCCTCCCCACCCCTCTGCAGATCCCAGCTTAGAATTTCTTCTTCGGGTGCACCTTCCCTGACCACACGCCCGGCCAATGTAATCCCACCAAACCCGTGTCTCACCTCTCATAGTCCTTTTCATTCGAATTGCCCAATTCTATCCCCCCACTCACTCAGACTGCCCCCCCCAGACCCCTTGACCCTCAGCTGCGGGAGGGCTAGATAGTATCTTTCTTGCTCACTTTCTCAACAAAAGCAAGGTGCTGAGTACACAGCAAACACTCACCAAATACTAACTGGATGAATGATGTTACACTCAGACTGCTGGGTTAAAATCTGGGGTGGGCCACAAACCAGCTGTGGGTGGACACAGACCTGCGTCCCGCTCCCTGCCTGTAAAATGGGGATAAGCAATAGTATCTTTCTGGTAACCTTGTTGGGAGGAGTAAAGCTCTCGTACATAGGAAGCCCTCCATACATTTGGCTATTGTTAACATTATTTTGACACAGTTTTTTTTTCTGGATCTCAACCCATCCCACTGGCAGGCCCAGGAATACAGGGGCATCCGTTTCGGCTGCGGAAGAATACCTAGGACCTCACTGGACGCTTCAGTGATTGCTCCACCTTCTGTCCTTGTCCTCCCCACACCCGGGGCCCACCTTGGATGTAGGGGCCAACACCACGGCCCATTTAAGGATGGGAAGGGGCGGGCCTGAGAAGGCTCCGCCTCCGCACTGATGTCACCGCGTACCGCTGCGTGTGACGCTCTGGTTGCCGCAGAGACGCCCCGCCCCCGCGCGGCGCTGCGGAACCGGAGCTCCGGGCGGCGTCGGCAGCGGCGCGGAAGGCGGCGAGGCCGGGACAGCGGGAGCCGGCGCGGCGACCGCGGCGAGAGCGTCGGGGACGGAGCAGACCACGACGAAGGCGCACAGGCAGCCGGGCCGGGCCGGGCCACGGGGAGAACGGCCGCCGGGAAGCGGGCGGGAGGCCGGGCGGGCAGCGAGCAGGCGCCGAGACGCGAAGCGACATGGTGCTGCTCAAGGAGTAGTGAGTGTCCGGCCGGCCGTGCGGGAGCGAGGAGGAAGCGGGGGACGGGGATGACGGCCGGGGCGACTGACAGCCCGGCGGAGGGGGTGCACGGCCGCCCGGAGGCCCGAGGGGATGGAGGGCGCGGGGTGAGCTGCTGGGCGGCCCAGCGAGGACCGTGGGAACGGTGAGGCCGGATATAGCCTGAGGTGGGGCCGAGGGGACCGTGAGGGCTGGGTAGCCTGAGGGGGTGCCGAAGGGGCAGTGAGAGCCCAGTAGGCCTGAGGAGAGGCGAAGGAGACTGTGAGGGCCGGAGAGGGCCGAGGTGAGGCCGAGAGGACGGAGACAGTGGAGGCCGAACCGGGCCCGAGGACGAGCCCGGGGATTGGGGGCATTAGATGAGATGTGGTGTGGTTCTACAGCGGGGGCTGAGGGACGATGAAGGGGCCAGCCAGGAGCTGCGGGAGGGGCTGCGAGGTCGGTTGGGGGAGGGAGGAGGTATATGAGGGGCTGAGGAACAATCAGACAAGGGCAGGTTGGGCGGGTGAGCAGGTCAGTGGTGGGGAGAGGGAAGATCGGATAAGACAGCTGAGGGAATGGAGTTGGATGATGGGGAGAAGTGATGAGAGGAACCTGGGGAATGAGAAGTGGTTGTCTGGTGTGTCAGGGGAAGGATGGTAAAAAGTGGATACAGGAAAAGGACTAGGGAGTCAGGGCCAGGCTTGGGTGACAGGGGAAGGGTTTGAGGGATAGAGCAGAGGAGACTGAAGTAAGTGGTGGCTGGAGTCCCAGGGTGCCCAGGTGGTAGATACAGGGGAGGAGGCATTTGGGAAAAAACTTGGGGTGACTGGAAGGGACTTAGGATGCTGAGTGAGGGGTCCAGATGATATCCGGCAGGGGCCGATGTGAGGCGCAGGGGTTAGATGATGAAGGAGGAATAGGACGTTAATAAAGGACAAGCCAGAAAGAGAGTACTTGTGAATAAATATATGTATTATTGGAGTGGGGGGTGGGGAGTGTAGAGGTAGCCTGTCTTTATGGGGATTCTCAGTTTTGGTGCAGAGATGGGGAAATGGCTTTGAGGAATTGAGGAGGTTTCCATAGAGCCATTAATTTGAAAAGGTAATGAAGAGAGGAGTTCCTGTGTAGTGGCTGAGGGGTGGGAAACTGGTGACTCCTGGAGGGAGTTGTAGGAAGTTGAATTTACTCCTGAAATCCTGGGATGATGGGTGGGGATGTTTGGAATGCTTTTGAGTATAGATGACCTGTCCCTGAAGTTTATGGTTTGGAGGGACATTTTCATTTCAGGGGTGAGAGATTGCATATGTATGTGCAGAGTTTACAGTGAGACTGCTTCCTTGGAGAGAAGGCGAGTGGGCAGCATTGGGCCAGAGGCCCAGAAAGTGCTGAAGTGGGAAGTATCCTGGCAGAGACAATTGGTAGAACCCATGCAGGTTTGCAGAGGGGTACTTTGCCCTGTCTTCACCAGACTTACTCTCTGGAAGTGTTAAGGACATTTAAGACATTGTGTGGAGCTTTGGATAACAAAGGAAGCAGAAATCCAGATGTCACCCAGGTTGACACCACAACTGGAGAGCAATTATCTTGAGGCCTTTTCACCTCTATTTTTCTTGACATCTCCTATGATGTTAGTCCAGCCAGAGTGTAGAGCTTTATGTGTTGAGGAGGAGGAGCCTTGGAATTCCAAGAAGACGACAGCATGGTGCACTTTGGATTTTAGCCTTGCATGTCCAGACTGACAGGCTTTCCCCATTCTCCTGATCCTTTCTCCTATTTCCAGATGTATCCTAGAATCTATAGTCTTGAAAAGTAGGGAAAGGAAGAGACCTTCAGAAGGGATCTGAGTGAGTTTTGAAGAGAGGTACTTCCTTCCCATTTTTGTGTTCTCTCCCCTTGAAGCTTGCCAGGGATGTGGAACCTGTCTGGCATCTGCATTTCTTTCCTGCCCAACTTGTGCCCTGTGTACATTGTGGTGCTTGTGTGCATCCTTGGAGGGGGAGGCATCTGAGCCACTTTGGCTGCAGTGCTGCTGCTGCAGCTCTGGAAAGGGTGCGAGTGAAGGTCACACTGAAGTGAGCAGGGCTCCGAGTCAGCCCAGCAGTGCATGTGTGGCCCTAGCCTCTGGAACTGCACCCTATTGTTGCTGAGGTGGTTTTGTTCCCTTGGAGTAAGGGGGAACGTATGGATTTGCAACTGTAATGGAAGCAGCTTCAGAGCATCCTGTGAGGAATTGGCCAATGCTGGTCTCTTTTGGGGGGAGACTTAGTATCTACCCAATGTCTGAAGATTGTCCCTGTTGATTTTTCTGACACTTCCTCTAACAGAATTCTCCTTGATTTGATTTCTGCAAATTCTTGGATGTGATTTTGCTGCCTTTCTTGAAGATAAAAGGCTCATTGTTTTCTAGGAAGTTTCTTCTGAGGGTGCAGAAATTCTGGCCTCCAGGATGGAAGTATTTTTCTGCACCAGTGGCTTTCTTTAATGGGAGGAGTGCATCAGTGGCATCTCCAATAAACTGGAGGAGTTACATTATTTGAGTCGTTCAGGAAGAGGGGAATTGTTATCAGGCTGTCAAGATTTGGAGCCCATTTTGTTTCTCCTGCTACTTTTCTACTTGGTGTGCTGTTTTTCTCAGACCTCTCTGTGTGCTTCTTGCTTCCTGGGGAACCTTTATGGAAGAAAATAGAGAGCTGACTATTTACCAGCCTGGAGCAAGGAGCTGGATTGGTGAAACCATGGCTTAGGAAGGGGGGCAGAGCAACTCATGCTTCACCAAGCATGCCAGATACAGCAGAGCCTGGTGGGTTCCAGCCAGGGTCTGGGAACTAAGAATCTAAACTTGGGAACTGGCTTCACTTCTTGTGAGTCCCCCAAGGGTTTTTGTCTCGGCTTGCTGACCTCACAGCGTTGAGCTGGGGGTTGGCTGTGGCTCTCTGTTCCAATTACAAGCCACCAGGAAGAGTGCTGCTCACCTCCCACCTCTATGGAGAATGGGGACTTTGCTGGCCATGGCCTTCTGACAGGTGGTTGCTGGTACCTCCAACTTTGGGTGGTCACAGAAATGGAGAAGAAGATAAAGTGATCAGTTGGAGTGATTTTGGACAGCTTATGGAGGTCAGGACACAAATTGGGTGTCCTCTGTTGGTGGCTTGGTGGTAGTAGTTGCATTGTAACACCCTGCTCCAGAGCAGAGATGGTTGTTGCACTCTTTCAGGATGGTTAAGTTTACAAGAAGCTTGCCCCCTTCCTAGCCTTGTCACCTTGAGGGATATTGGGAGGTTAGCTTCCCAAAAATGTAAATCCCAGGAACTAATTCTTTGGGTCTGAATCCTCATCATGGTTTCAGAGCTTGTAGGGTGGGTCCTCCTATGTTAACATTCCTGTTTTATTGAACTCATTGGCATGTCTTGTTGGCATGTCTTGTTGGCTTGGGGAGGGGAGAAGACAGTTCCCAATGTGAGTCAGAGTCTGAGGAAATAACAGATGGGGTGGGAAGGTTGGGAGGTGTGCAGGCTTGCACTGAATCACCGAGTTCTAAATGGGATGCCAGAAGGGCACAGAGGGTTCTAGCCTCAAAGCATTCAGAGGGCTATTCTCTGCTGGATTTCTGACAGTGGGTATTGTGCCATGTGTAACCAAATGCTTAATACTGTTCTAAGATGATGCTTGAAGAGCCCTGAGTGGGTTTGAGAGCCTGAAGTTGATACTCTCATTTCCCTCTCTTCTAGTCGAGTCATCCTGCCTGTGTCTGTAGATGAGGTAAGTCCTTTTTCTTGCTTGTCCATGGTTGTATATGACTGCTTGTTACCATTGGCTGCGGTGGGCTTTCAGTGGACCATACTCTTGCGGGTCCTTTATATAGCTTTCATGTTTGTTCTAAGGTAGAGATTACCAGTATTCAATTTGGATTTTCCACTTGCAGCTGAAAGAAGCACTTATTTTATATATCTGGGCAGCTTTGTGTAGCCTGCTCCAAGCTATTGGCATGCTGGATGACTTCAAATAGAGATGAAATCAGCCCCTTTACCTGCTGGGTCTGTGCCGGTTTGGGGCATGTTATTAGTGGGATAAATGTATGCATTTCTGGGCACTGCTTGACTTGCCTGGGAGCATGCATGGCTCTCTCCAGTCATGCAACAAACGCAGGGCAGGAAATGTCCGAGGCCCTCCCTAACTGTAGTAGGCAACTCCTGGGAAGACCTCCTTTTACGGAGGGCAGGGAATAACAAATAGGTTTGACTTGCCCTTGTCCTTTTATGGTTCCTAGGCCTGACGTCCTGAGTATGGGGATCTGGCAGCGTTTGCCACAAGAACGTTCAAAGGCCATGCTGATTCAGAGTTGGTCCCTGGGACAGCACAAATCTGTCACAGAGCCTCCCTTGCCCCACCCTTTTTCTGAACTTCCTCTACTTTCCTCTCCTGTCTCAGCCTTCATCTTTGCTTCCTCTGAATCTGCAGGTCCCTACAGAAAGCTTCTAGTTAAGCTTGAATTTGGGTGAAGTTTGTCAGTCAGCCAGTATAGTGCCCTCAGTTACTGGGCTTCAACTTCCTTTCTTGCAGTGTTAGCATGAAGCTCCTGTTTTAACTTCACTCTGTTCCAAATATGCAACAGACCTTTAAAAAATTAGGGCAACAGAACCCATAGCACTCTTTAGCTGAGACAAATATCTAAATTTCCTGGCCCCCAAGAGGGGTGGGCAGGAAGATTGTGGTGGGCTGTACATCTGATAAGAGCTGTGGAGAGCTGGGAGAGGGGGCTGGAGGTGGGCCTCACACGTGATCTGGGAGGTCTGGGAAGGGAGGATAAATGAAACGAGACTGGGCAATCTGGGAAATGGGGGGACAGGCTGGATAGGTATTGTAATCCCTGGAGGCAGCTGAAACATGGCCAGGGCCCAGGAAACAGGTGTCTGAGCTGACAAAGTGTTGGTTGGGGGCGGGGGGGGGGGGGGGAGCGGCGGACCCTGTTAATCTGCTTCCCTTGGGAAGCTTGCTGTTTTTACTAAAAATAGGAAGTGATGATTTTCCAAATCAGGAGACCACAGCATGAAGCCCAGTAGGTCCCTTGTCCCAAAACTCAGGGAGTTTCAGGAGTCTGATGCCTTCCTCTCCCCTGTACAGGATGATCCTGCCCCCATTCAGGAAGATGTCCCCCAGGAGTTCAGGGGTCCCACAGAATGGCATTTAGGGGTAAAGTGGATGCTTGTCTGTATCTTTTTACAGGAAGTTTCTTGTTGGAATGAAGGGGTGGGAATGTCTCTGATAAGTGCTGCAGACCAACGAAGGCCGAGCAGTGTTCTTGGAGCACCTCTTGGCTGCTCGGTAGTAAGGCCGGGGGGTCCAGAACACTGATTTCTTGTTGTTGTACCCAAGAATGGGGAGAAAAGGTAACTCTCACCTTGAGAGCATTCAGAATGGGCTTCTTTTGGCTTGTGATGTTTTCTCTGCAGCATTGAGGAAGTGGTAGGATGGGGTAATCAGAGCCTAAAGTCTAAGCAGAAGCTTGGGAAGAAAGCGCTAAGACTCATCTGTCTTCCAGATGATGGTGAGCCCGTTCTCAGCAAGAAGCCACTGAAGAGAAAGCAGTAGCACATGCTCTGGGTAGGGTTGAAGCAGGAGCTGGTCGTTTGATGGCTTGAACCTTAGTTCCAGGATATCAGAGTCTTGAATGGGAAGGCGGAGGAAGGGAAAGTACTATTGACCTGCTCAGAGTCTTTGTCAATAACCCCATCCTGACTCACGGTTCCCAGGGGACGGCCTGGCATCATGTGACTGACTGTTGGATTCACTTCCCAAATTGGAGGCCATGACTTGAGGCCCTCAGAGTTTTCTGAGTTTGGGAGAAAAGAGAGAAAAGAGATGCCTTAATGGCCTAAATCAATATTTTGGGGCAGAATTAGCTTCAGGATGACTAGAGCCTTTGATCTGAACACTGGGGTGGGGTTTCTAGAGATTCTGCTGCAGAGCAAAAGAAGCTCAGGCTGTTTGACATGGGTGTGCCTACCAGTGGTTCCTGACTCAGGTCAGCCCGCCATTTCCCTCCCTGTCCTGTGCACAGGGCTGTTCTTCTCATTTCTAGAGCTGCATGGCACCCTCGCCTTTGGGGCCTGACTGGGCAGGGCTGTGTGGGTGGGGCCCCCAGCTGTCTTTCATGCCTTGTTGCCTCAGGGTTTCAGGCCCACCCACTACATCTTCCCTGGGCTCCCACTCCTGAATGCCAAAGTGGTGGAACCTCTGTTTTTCTCAGCCAAGTTTCTTGGTTCTTTGGGATAAGGGAACAAATCTTGTGGATAGGAAGCATCTTAGGCTCTCGGTCCCATCCCACCCCATCTGAGTCTGGCTTCTCTCCCAGGGTGTGGAGCAAGTGTGCCATAGGGAACCCTCTGGCATGAGAAGTGTCCCTCATCTGTAGCCCATGGAAGCCAGTCTTACTTACACCTTTGGATGAACAAAACTGCCTTCACCTGGCTCATTGGGATTAAAAGCTCAGACTATCAAGAGAGATTAAAGTGGGAAGATCCCAGTCCAACAGACTGATCCTCTTAGGGCCTGTACTCAGACTCCTGTAGCTGAAAAAGAGCCAAAAGAGGATTAGTTTCTGTCGAGGGCCTCTCCCCAAGCAGCACCACCAGCTGGGAACATGGTCCCCTCCACCAGGCCCTCTCTCTAGCCTGCCCTTTAGGATTGCTGAGTCAGTTTTTAGGTGTTCTTATGATTTTTCTCTGAAATGGAGCTACTGCTCGTTCTTAGGAACCCTGGCTCAGCCAAACATTGGTAGGGGTTTTCATGTGTGCCTCAGCTAGGAGGTGGACTGGGAAAGGCGCAGGGACAGTTTGGGACTCCATAGGGACATGGAAGCAGCACTGATGCTGCTCAGGATTAACAAGGTGGAGGTGGCTGGCTCTCACCCAGGTGTTCCTCTTTATGGGATTAACTGAGCCTTGATGGCTTGCCTGGACCTTTCCTTGGCATTTTACACTGGATTTTTGCTTTGGAAGTTAGGGCTCTCAGCTTCCTGGTGAGCAGTGAATTATCTTGGGCTGCTGCTTCACCTTCCAGACTCTGCACAGAAATATCCTTGCTGTGCTTAGGAGCTGTCTGGTGGGGTGGAGCAGGCCTCCAAAGCTGAGGTGAAGCAGCCCTGAAGGTGGCCTCTGGTCAGTGCCTTGCCGTTGGAGGCAGTGGTTTAAGTGGTAGCTACCCAGAGGCCAAACTTCTTTGTTTTAAACTTCAAAGAGAGAAAAACCCTTGTCCTTCACCCCTAGGAGTACCAGGAGTTTAGAGAGGATTGGGAAAGGGTGGGGAAATCTTTTATCTTCCTCATTTCCTCCCCCAAATGTGTAAATAATCAAGTAACTTTGATTTTCTCATGCTACTTAAAGGCATGTTGTGCTGTGCCTGGTTGGCACTGTTAGTGGTAGGGAAGTTGCATCCTTTGGTATTGGTGTAACTTCCTGTACATAAATATTGCTTTTCATTCTCTTTTCACCTTTTTTCTCCCTTTGGAGAGCTTCCCTCAAAGAGGAGGGGGCAGAAGGACACAACCCAGGTGGTTGACCCTAGCACTGAGCTGTCCTGAGAAGGTTCAGAGGAGGCCAATGATCTTGACCCATGACTGGATAGGATGGTGTTTTAGTTTCCCGGTGCTAAAACAAATACCATGCAATGGGGTGGCTTACCAACAGGAATTTATTGGCTCATGGTTTCAGAGGCTAGGTGGCTTGTTTCCTCTCAGGGTCGGTATCTTTTGGATGTCTGGCTGGCATTCTTTGGGGTTCCTTGGCTTTTCCATCATATGACAGTGCACATAGTGGTGTCTTCTCCTTTCTCTTCTCGGTTCTGTTGACTTCCAGCTTCTGAATGCTCCCATGGCTTCGTCTTCCTTCCAATTTCCTTTGCTTGTAAGGACTTTAGCCATATTGAATTAAGGTCCGTGTTCATTCAGTTTGTGCACATCTTAACCAATAACATCCTCCAAGGTCCTATTTACAAATGGGTTCACTCTCACAGGCCAGGGGTTGAGACCTGAACATGCCTTTTCTGGGGGACATGATTCATGTGACCCAAATAAAGTAAAACCAGGCTTTTGCCATCTAGTAAATGCCAGTGCCAAGGAAGTACACAGCCAGTGCAGACTGGGATAGGAATCTGTGCTGTCTAATATGGGAAGCAGGAGCACTTGCTTAAGCCCCACCAGGAATGTGGAAAGCTCCAGGAGATTTGGTTGCCAGCAAGACTCTTCTTTGTGCTCCTTGTAGGGTGAGGAAGAGCCCAACGTGGGAGAAAAACAAGTAGATGAGCCAGTTTTACAACAGAGGTTATGGATTTCACAGCTCTGGGCAACTTTCTCTAGCAAGGAGTCATGTCTTAGGACTTGCTTAATTGAATGGCTTAGAGACTTCTAGTGACCAACCCAGATCCTGTTTTGGGGTCTTTATACCAGAGGGGCACCTGGAACAAAAGCTACCTTAGACTATGTAATACCCTATAATCTGTTTTCTAGATGTTGTTATGGGATTAAGTATATTCACCTGCCTGTTTGTTCCCAGTAAGCTCTGATGAATGATGTGAAAAATGGGAAGGGTGATAGTAAGCACATCTGAAGGCTAAAGAGAGGCTCTGGAGCAACATTTGCTCTAGTTGCTTTGGGTGGATTTGGGCAAGGCCTCTGGGAAACTCCAGAATGAGCTCCTGGATGAGGGGACCCCAGAGTGATCTAATTGGATGGTTAGCGGCAACTGGACCATGTGTGTCTGTCGAGAAGATTCTATGTTGTGAATAACTCTTTTGCTCAATGTTCCTGTAGTATCAAGTGGGACAGCTGTATTCTGTGGCTGAGGCCAGTAAAAATGAAACAGGTGGTGGTGAAGGTGTGGAGGTCCTGGTGAACGAACCCTATGAGAAGGATGGTGAGAAAGGCCAGTACACACACAAGATCTACCACCTGCAGAGGTATGTGACAGGGGCAGCAGAACTGAAGGGGGGCCTGGTTTTGAAGTGGAGATAATGGATAGTTGGGGTGTTTCCATGTTACTATCTGTTTGTTCAAGTTGCTTCACCCTGAGAGTAGGTGTAGTTTTTTTTTTTTTTTTTAATACAAGTAATATGTGCCCCACCAGGCTCCCAGTCCTCAGAGATGATAGCGTTTAATTCTTGTGGGCCCTTCCATTGTCTGTGCATATACAAGTATATATATGTGTGTATGTGTGTGTGCATGTATAAATATGTGTTGGTTTCCTTTATTGTTATTTTATGTAGGTGGGATCATACTATACAGGCTGTTCTTCCTTTTGCTATTTTGTTCCTTATCATATAGTAACTGTCTTTCGCTATCAGCATATTCTGACCCATTCTTTTAAATTACACATGGTATCTGTAGGATTATGTTGTACAGATAGTGTTGTAAGTTGTTTAACCAGTCCTCTCTGAATGTTATTTATAGTTCAGAATGTATATTTACAGTTCCAGGTGTTTTCCAACAGTGCTCCAGTAAAAATCCTGCAGTAAATGTTGATGTACTTGTATGTGTAAATCTGTAGTATGTGTTCCTAAAAGTGGAATCGTGGGTCAGATAGTATTTTAAATTCTTATAGATATTGTGAAGTCAGCTACCAGAGAGATTTTGGCACCTCCTTTTCAATCAAGGACATAAGTATTTAAAAGGAAAGCTTGAACTGTATGAAAATCCATAGCAAACCACACAAATTTGCCAAATCCCTAACTAAAAGAGTCATATTTCAGTAAACTATGAGCTGATCCAAAGGGCGCTGAAAGCAACAGTAAACATTCACCAGCTTGACGGAGCAAAACAAAGCTATTTTAAAAACTATGCAGAACTGGGAAAAATAAATGTGGATCTTAATTGATAGTCACTAAAGTGAGCTGAAACCAACTGCATTTTCATTTGGTAAAATCCCTGATTAAATGTTGTCCGCTGGTCTGGTGATGTAAAAGTGCTAGCCCAGAAGAGGTGCCCAGGGTTTTGTGAATGCTGGAGCTAGAAGGAAAGCCAGGAGGGCAGCCGCTCTGAAGTGTGTGTGGGGTCTGTTCAGCGTTTTCCCATTTGCATATCAGAGTAGTCTTTTTCCTCCCTGCCTCCTCTAATTCCTCCTCTATCCCTATTCTGAGTTGACTGCCAACCAATCCTTACTGAGCAATTAACAGCTGAGTAAGATTAAAATTAAGGCTCAGGATATACCTCCCCCATAGTGTATTTGTATTTTAAAAGACAAAACAAAACTTTTTGTCTTGAAATACTTTAACACTTACAGTACAGTTACAAAAATAATACAAACCCCATACAGAGAACTCCAACATATCCCTATCCCCTCAGATACCCAGACTCACCAATTTTAACATTCTGCCACATTGCCGTATTATTCTAGCTATCCATCTGCTAGTCCGTCTATATATCCATCTGTATCTGTCTGTCTATCAATCCATTTTCTGAACACTGGACTGTAGGTTGTATACATCATACTCCTTGAACCCTTAATTGCCATATATTTTTTTAATTATTGTGGAATCGTATGTACAACATAAACTCTCAACCACCCCCAATCGTACTATTCAGTGGGACTCGTCACATTCACTCTGTTGTGGTACCCTCTTCACCTTCCATTACTAAAACTTTCCCATCTCCCCAAACAGAAACCCTTTCCCCACTTTGCAATATCTCCGCATTCCCCCCCACCCCTCATCCCCGGCAACCTGTATTCTCATTTCTGTCTCCATGAGCTTTCATATTTTCCAGTATTTTTTTTGTAGTTACTATGGGGCTTAAATGTAGCATCCTAAATCTAACAATCTTGTTTGACTTGATACTAACTTAACTTCAATACTCAAACTATGTTTCTGTATCCTTCTATCCTCCCACCTTTATGTTGTTCTTGTCACACATTACATGTTTACACATGAGATTAAAACCACTGATTTCTCATTATATTTTATGCTCTTGTCTTTTAGATTCTGTAGGAAATAAAAAGTGGAGTTACCAATCCAAAGTACAATAGTATTGACATATTTACCCTTGTCATTACCCTTAGTAAGGATCTTTATTCTTAAGGCTTCAGTCAATTGTTCTAGTACCCTTTCCTTTCAATTTGCATCTCTTGTAGGGCTGGTCTAGTGGTGAGGGCTGGTCTAGTGGTGATGAACTCCTTCAGCTTTTGTTTATCTGGGAACGTCTTAATCTCTCCCTCATTTTTGGAAGACAGTTTTACCAGATACAGAATTACTGGTTGGCAGTGTTTTGCTTTCAGCACTTTAAATATGTCATCCCACTGCCTTCTTGCCTTCATGATTTCCAATGAGAAATAAACACTTGATTTTATTGAGGCTTCTTTGTATGTGACATGTTGATTCTCATGACTCTCTTTAAGACATTTGCCAATTTGATTATAATATGCTGTGGTGTTTTCTGTTTGGTTTATCCTGTTTGGTATTCGTTGAGAGTCTTGATGTGTATATTCATGTCTTTTGTTAAATTTGGGAAGTTTTCAGCCGTTATTTCTTTGAATATTCTCTTGGTCCCTTTCTCTCTTTCTTCTCCTTCCAGGGACTCCAATAGTGCATAAAATTGGTATGTGTTATAGTGTCTTATGGGTTCTTAGGCTCTGTTCACTTTTGTTCAGACTTTCTCCCTTCTGCTTCTCAGACTGAATGATTTCAAAGGTCCTTATCTTCAACTTCACTGATTTTCTGCCAGCTCCAATCTGCTGTTGAACCCTTCTAGGGGATTTTTAATTTCCATTACTGTAGATTCAGCTCTGTTTGGTTCCTTTTCATAATTTCCATCTCTTTATTGATATTCTCTTTGTGTTTATCTGTTGTTTTCCTGGTTTCCTTTAGTTCTTTGTCCCTGTTTTCCTTTAACTCTTTGATCATAATTAGGACCATTTTTTAAAAGTTGTTGGTATGTCCAAGGTCTGATCCTCCTCATTGTTGGTTTCTAATGCTTTAAATTTCTCCTTTGCCTGGGCCATAACTTCCTATTTCTTTGTATGTTTGTACGTTTTTTAATCTTTTCTTGAAACCTGGACATTTTGATATTTTAATGTGTTATCACTGAAATTTAGACTCTGAGATATCTTGTTCCTTAGGCTTGTATTCAGCTAGTGTTACAATGGAGCTTTCCTTGAATGCCAGTAACTTGTCTCCCTGCCTTCCAATTCTCTGTGCAGCATTGAGTGCCTGTCTGGAAGATAGATCTGTTGCTCCCCAGCTTAAAAACTATAGATGTCTTCCCTTTTCCATCGGGATAAGGTCCACACTCTCACAGTCTCTGACATAACTTATAAGATCTTTTATGACCTACCTCTGCGTCTTCCCTTGCCTTTCCCTGTTTTGTACCCTGCACCAGCTATACTGCACTTTTCTCTTTCTCCCAGCTTTTTCATCCTGTACTCTGGTCCTTTTATGTAGTTAAGTCCTACTTCCTCTCATGTGTTTGCTTAATCCCTCCTTTCCCCAAGAAGCTGCCCCGGTCCGCTCTGCCCCTCCACTCTCATAGTACTCCGTACCACCCACTCTCCAAAGTCCTGAGCTCACCCCATCATGGCACACACTTACAGTGTTGTCATTTGCCTGCTTAGCTGCACTCCCCACTAGAATGTAAGCTCTCTGAGGATAGGAGACGTGTCTGGTTTCTATGTGTATCCTTGGTACCCAGCACATAGAAATACTCACTTGAATGAGTGAGGCAGTGAGTGAGTAAATCTCAGAAGGGTTGCTCTGGGTCCTGAATTAGCTCTGTACCAGGGTTAGCTCACTCTTAGCCTGAGGCGCTAGGCGGATGTGGTTGTTAGAGCCCTTGAAGACTGTAGGTTACCAGTTAAAAACAGAAGTGGAGGAATATATGAACCCATTTTGGAACAAAATTGGTCTTATACTGTACATTTTATTCTGTAACCTGAGATAATTAAGTAGAAGAAAATATTTTGTCCTGTGAAACATATGGTCCTGAGGCATCTCAGAGAGATGGCTTCCTCTCTGAGGAAAGCAGACCAAATCACCCTGGATCCCACATATTGTGATTTAAGTCAACAAGTCATCCCGGCCCATAAACCTAGACTAGTTCACTCTTGGAGGTGTCTCCTTTGTATCTTATCCTTGAAGCATGTAGTGTAATGCCCTGGACACAGTGAGCTCTGGAAAATATGTAATGACTGATAAGCCATAGCTGGGGGCTGTCTTGTTTTGGGTAGGTGGTAGGGCCAGTTGTGGGTGGATGTCAGTAGCCAGCAGAGCTGGGGTGCCAGGCTCTAACAGATAGCTTTTCATATACAAGAGTAGCCAGCTTATCTCGTGGAAACCTGTTTCTCAGCTCCCCTTCGAAGAAGCTGGAGCTGTGCACTGAATAATGTGATGGAAAAGCCCACTGTCTTCTCTTTCCATTTATCTTCATAATCCCTTTCTCTCCCTATAGCAAAGTGCCCACATTTGTTCGAATGCTGGCCCCAGAGGGAGCCCTGAATATACATGAAAAAGCATGGAATGCCTACCCTTATTGCAGAACTGGTGAGTGCAGACCTGGTTAGAAGCTGGAGTTTGGGTCCCCAAGGTGGTCAAGGAACGTGGTCATGTTGGCCCAAGGCTGAATCTGGGCTTTGAGTACCACCTCGTTTCCAGATTAAGCCAGTGGAAGGATGAGGTTGGAAGCTCCCTTCAGGCTGGTAGCATCAGTGTTGACCAGCCCAGCCCGGCAGCCAGCTGGGCAGGAGCACCCAGTAGTCACGGCCTGAGATAGCACAGAACTGCTTTTACTTGGGGATCATGTGATATTTTGATTGTTTTTATGTATTACAAAAGTAATATTCTCTGTATACAATTTGGAAAATACATAAAAACAGAAGAAAATAACCCCCCATGATTCTTCCATCCCTCAATAATCACTGTTAACATTTTAGTCTTTTTGCACACACACACTCTCTTTCTCACACACAACACACACACAAAATCCCCAGACACATTTTCTAGACAAAATTCAGGCAATATTGTCAACTTGCTCATTTTTATTCAGTAAATGGAGGACATTTTCCCTGTCACTAGGTAGTCTACTGTTTTGTTTTGTTTTGTTTTGTTTTTTTATCTTAATGGCTGCCTAGTATTCCATCATATGAAGGTACTGTGATCTTTTTAAGCTGGCCCCCCACTGCTAGATACTGAAATTTCCAGTTTTAGTATATTTGTGTTTGACTTGAATAGCAGTGTTGAAGCCCAGGGACTCTGAAGAGAGGCAGTCATTGAAAGGCACCAGGGGCTGACCACCCTGGGAAGGGGCTGAGCCTAGACACCAAGTAAAGGTAGCAAAGGAAAAGCCGATGTCGTTGGGGAACAATTGAAATAACCCCAATTTTTTATGACAAAGAATTTAGAAACAGCTATCCCCAAAATATGTTATGCATACTGGAGTGTGCATAGCAGATGATTGTTCTTCAGAAGGGAGGCTGCTGCAAGGAACTCTGCGGTAGGGATAGGGGTGGAATTCTTTTCTTATTCTTGGCCAGTCTCCTTTCTATGGTTTTAGGAAAAGAAGTAAAAGATTTGAGCTTCCACAGAGAATTTTTCTTTGCTCTTCTGGACATTCTGGATTCCCTTTGAGTAGTTCAGACTTACAGCTCTCCAAGATTCCTAATCTCTAGAACCTCTAGGAGTAGACCTCTTAGAGGACCTAAGCTGGTACTGATCCCTATCCCATGGGGATCCCTAGAGTTCTCCTGGATTGTCTTTGAGATGTGCAGCCTTCCTCTACCAGCCTGTTTTTTGGCACAGACTGTCTGGCCATGGGGTTCTCCTGCTAGCTTCTGCTTACCTGTATTGCTTCACTTGCCTTTTTCCTTGGAACCTGGCACTCCCTATATTAGAGCTGATGAAGATGTTCCACCCATGTGATCCTTACCTTGTGGACTGTGGGAATGACAAAAGCCCAAGTCCAGGACACAGGGTCATTGCTCTCTTCAATCCTCAGTGTCCCCACATAGGATCAAAGACCTCTTATCAGGAGATGCACAATCATTGGTGGGACCTGGAGACAGGATGTGTCACACGTTTTTTAGTTTTGTTACTGTAATTGAAAATGCAAACATCACTACTCCCTAAGCATCAGACAGGAAGCTGTTAAATTCTTGGAAATGAAGTATGCACACACTGTGTGCATATGGCTGGGTGTGGCTGGTGTACGGCCAAAGGCTAATTTTCTTGATGTGTGGGAGGGTTGCACTGAGCATGAACTTTGCCAACTTGGTGTAAGGGAAGCAAACAGATAGCATGGGCTTCTCCATGTCTGGGGCAAGGTTCTGGGTACAAAACTTGTGCCAGTTGAGAGATGCCATTGTCTTCTGTAATTCTGGGAGGGCGTGATGAAGCTGGCCTGGGTACTTCTCTCAGCAGCAAATATTGTTCCCAATTTGTCCCAATTCTTGGCCAAAAGAAACATGTAACTTCTGAATACTTCATGAAGAGCAGAGGCAGGTGTGGGTCGGGGGAGGAAAAGCTGATTTCTTCCATGGATGCTGACCTCATAGTCAGAATCCACCTTTATACAGAATGAATATGTTGAATCTTAGATCTGGATGATTAGACACTTTTTCTTTTAAAATAAGAGATATAAACAGGCAAAGAAAGATACTTCCCAGTTCCCTCTCAGGGTTGATGGGAGAGAGATTCTTAGTTGAAGCATCTTGGTTTGGCCTCAGTTGATCAAAATTTTGAGGTGAAATGTTTATCCATCTCTCCATGTGTTTTGGAAGGCCCTTATTCTGAGTGGTTGATAACACATTTGAAATATCCTATTCATTATCAGCTCTTTCTATCCTTCTACTTTATTCTTTTCTCTGTTTCTTTTCTCCTGAAGCTGATGGGTTGGGGTGTGAGGAGATGGTGAGCTGAGGGTTGGTCCACAAATGACCCTCCTTCCACCTGTCCCTTTAGCTGCAACCCTTGGCTGAATGCAATATTGCTAAGCCACGGTTTTAAAGTGCTTTTAAAGGTTTTAGCCCTTGTTTGCCAACTGCAAAGGGTTTCCTGAGACTTTCCCAGTTTCCTGGGCTGCAGTTTGAAGAAGAGGAAATGCTTTGAATACAGAGGTATTTGGAGCTGGGAGGAGGCTAGAGAAGGTTTGGGGAAGACCGTTTTGTCACCAAGGTTGGCATCAAGGGCCAGGAAGGGCCATCAGCCTCATGGATTCAGAAACCTTATTTGTCAGAATTGAGTGGATCTGTTTCTCATGAGCTCATAAAAGCTAATCTGTAAAAACCCCAGATGTCAAGTTACTAAATTATATTGTAATACAAAATTGTGAACAGAGCCAGATATTCTTGTTTAGTGCTTAGGGCAGTCTTTCTTTGTGGACTCTTCTACATGGGAAACCAAATTATAATCCGAATGCCAGTGTATCTGTTTAGGGTAAAAAATATAACCAAGTGGAATTGACTCTTGTCGTCATTGACTAGCACATTTTGTCCCTACAGAAGCCAAACTAGAAAGAGAAGGTTGCTTGGAGAACATGGATTCAGAATAAGATGGTTAGTTGGAGAACCTTAATGGCCAGTGTCATCAAACCAGGCTGGCCTGGAGCACCAAGTACCCACACGGGGCTCCTGCTCCCCAGGACAGTGCCGGAGAATTTCTGCCAATTGGCCTCTTTGGACTTAACTTTGATGGATATTATACCCATCATTTCCTTTTTTGTAAACATGATTTTCTTCAAACTGAGAATAGGGCAATTTTTTTAGATATAGGCATTTCAGATACAGTTTTAACCTGGTGCTGCCTTCCAAGTATCTTTCACTGGATTTGGGGAAATTACTGACAGTCTCATGGGCATTTCTACAGACAGCAGATCTCTTATCCCTTATGTTTCAACTTTTCCTCACTTCCATCTCATAAGTAACCTGAGTTTCAGTTCTGGAGTTTGACTGATAACCCCATAGACTTTCCAAACATGGAAGTGTTGCATCCATCAGAAATTGAGAGAACTCTGAAATTTGGGGGGTACAGAATGAACTGGGCTGATGTCAGGAGAGCTAGTCTGTTCCCCAGTGATATAAGAGCTGCAGTCATTTTCTCTGATAAATAATTGAACTGTGCTTTCCGAGGGGGTCTCATTACAACGAGTAGGAGTGCAAAGGGTGAGAGGTTTGGTTACAGTGAGAGGAAGGATGCAGAGGGCCAACAGAGTGACTGGCCTAAAGTGCCCTGCCCTGGCCTCCCTGGGAACCCAGGTGACACACTGACAACACAGGGATGGATCACAGTGCTTCAGCTGAACAGAGCCAGTGGTTTTCTTGCCTGGCTGTAAAGAATCCAGAGAAGCAGATAGTGGCAGCGCTTTAATTGAATTCTGATTTGGTTTTTGGGGACTGTTCCAGTTTGCTAATGCTGCCCTTTTGCAAAACACCAGAAATGGGTTTGCTTTTATAAAGGTGGTTTATTTGGTTACAAAGTTACAGTCTTAAGGCCATAAAATGTCCAGGATAAGGCATCAACAATAGGGTACCTTTGCTGGAGAAAGGCCATTGGCATCTGGAAAACCTCTTTTAGCTGGGAAGGCACGTGGCTGGCGTCTGCTTGTTCCCAGGTTGCGTTTCAAAATGGTGTTCTCCAAAGTGTTGCTCTTGGAGTGTTTTGCCCTCTCTTAGCTGCAGCTGCTCTTCAAAATGTCACTCTCAGTTGCTCTGAAGTCCTTCTGTCTGTGAATTCCCTTATACAACTCCAGTGATCCATTAATACCCACCCTGAATGGGTGGGGTGACACCTCCATGGAAGTTATCTAATCACTCACAGTTGATTGAGTCACATCTCCATGGAAACACTCAATTAAAGAATTCCAATCTAGTCAGTACAAATGCACCTGCCCCCACAAGATTGCATCAAAAAACATGGCGTTTTGGGGGATATAATACATCCAAACTGGCACGGGGACTTTTGCACAAGTGAAACTTGAGAGTTGGTGAATTGACGTCCTCCTGACTCACTGGGGCTTGGAGGGTGACTGTGGAATAAGCCTCAGGGATTAGGAGTGAAGAATTCTTTGCTACTTGTGGTCACTGGAGGGAACAGGGGGCAGATATTTATTCATCCTCATTAATATTTCTCTCTCTTCTTTTCATGCCCTTGCCTTGGAGCAGTTATTACAGTAAGTATTTTCTGGGGGGTTGGAATTGTAGATGCTTTGTAAGAAAATAAATAAAATGTAGCTGTATTAGAGGCTCCTGGGTATTCATGTTCTTTTTTTGGGTGACTTTTGGAGTTGTTGTGGCTTAATACTCTCAATCCCAATGAGGAACGTGTTCATTGGCATAGTGCCCTCCTGCTTTAAGCTATGTTAGCATCTGGCCTTAAAGTGTGCAGCAGTTAGAACCCTGGCACCCTAGCTGTGGGTCTCAGGTGTACAGGATGGCCTTAGGCCCTTCCCTGGGTCATGCCTTCTCAGGGTCGCACGGGAATTTTGGTTCAGCTCAGGCATCTGTCGACCCCAGTCAGCCCTGACCGTCAGCAAAATTGAGAAGTCAGCAAAGTTTCTTTTCCGTGACCGTCCCCTCTGTCGTCACCCTGTCAGTGTCTTCATCCAGCGTCCTTGTCCTTGCTGTAAGCACAGCAGCTTCTGGAAAACTAACTTCTGCTGAGGTGTTAATGGGTTAATACGTTTCTTCTTGGAGTAGTTACAATTTTTAAAAAGCACAAAGGGGAGAAGACAATAATTAATAATGAGGGGTTAAATTGCATAGAAGAGAACTTGAGGCCTCACTTCAGGCCTCTGCAAAAGGCTAGTAGGGGGGATGAGATAATGGTGACTGTTTTTGGTTGGTTGGGAAGTTTTCCTGTGCTCCTCCTACACTACTAACTACCAATAGCACCCTGAGCACACCTGAGGTAGTATTGCAGAATGGTTAAATATGTGGACTTTGAAGTCATACAAACCTGTTTTTGAGGCCCAGCTCTATCATTTCTCGTCTCTGGCCTTTTGAGTCACCTGACTCCTTTGAGCCTCACTTTCCTCATCTGTAAAGTGAAGGTGATGCTACTACAGACCTCATAGGCTGGTATGAAGAGTAAAGGAGATGACACATGCTTACCACGTTGTGGGCAACCAGTAAAAGTTAGCTGAAATTACAAGGCAGAGGCTAACGTCTCCTGACTGTCCAGGAACCAGTAATGGGAGGTGGTTACTCTCCCACTGTGAGCCTAGTGACTGTAAGGTGTTTTTTTTCCCCCTTCCAGAATGAGTACATGAAAGAAGATTTTCTGATTAAAATTGAAACCTGGCACAAACCAGATCTTGGCACCCAGGAGAATGTAAGTAACACTTTCCATGAACCCCAAGGATTTCCAGATGCCAGGGCAGGTTCTTGAGGCTCTGCTTTGTAGCGTCTCCATCCCTGCCATGGGGTCTTTTCTACCAACCCTTCTTCCTGGCTGGGAATGGAGTGGCCTCTGCCTTGTCTTATCCTACCAGCATGGGATTGCTGTGTCTCTGATTTGCAAGATTCCTTGAGGGCCATCTTGTAGCCTTGGATTAGTCAAAACTGCAACTCCTGGTACAGGGAGTTTGCCAATAACTCCTCCAATTTTAAATACACCTACCCTTTACCCCAGCAATTCCATGTCTAGGAATTATCATACAGTTATGCTTTCACATGTAATAAGTGACATGTATACAAGGAGAGTCATTGCAGCATTCTTTGTAGAGCCAAAGAGTAAACACAATGTAAGCGCCCGTCAGTGGGACACCAGTTAGCTTCATCATGCAGCCGTCTTGGGCTGCCATGTGAATTAGGTGCAGCCATAAAAAAGGACCAATAGGGAACAATCTTCAAGATATGTTGTCCAGTGAAAAAAGCAAGATGCAAAACAGTGTGTACGTATATGCTACCATTTGTACATCAATGTTTATACATGGATAGAATCTGGTAACAGTTACTAGGGAGGGAACTGGGAGACAAGCAAGAGGAAAAGTTACTTTTTACTGTATCCCTTTGTACATTTTGAATTTGTATCATGTACTTGTACAACATGTTTGAATTAATTTTTAACAGCATCAAAGTTGGCCACGTGTATGGCCATGCAGGCCTAATTTCTGTGAGGGAAACATGGAAACAATATAGGTGCTGTAGGAAGTCCTGAGAGCGTTTTGCTCTGCTGAAGTACTTAGCCTGAAAAATCAGAGTACTTGCTCACAAATTTATGTTCCCATTTCTTTGGATAACTTTGTATATAATTCTTTTAACAGTAGGAATTTCTCATTTATGGCTTTTGGAAATACTGCTCCTAGGTGTCCATTCTGGGTAGGGGATACTTTGTAGCTGATACTAACTACACAGCGGTTCCCCTTCTTCCTGCAGGTGCATAAACTGGAGCCTGAGACGTGGAAACACGTGGAAGCAATATATATAGACATTGCAGATCGGAGCCAAGTACTTAGCAAGGTAGGAACTATTTAACAATGTGGAGTGGCCTTGAGATGCAGAAATGACTTCTAAGTGTTAGAGAAATCAGAACCATATCCCAACTTAGCTCAAAAAGAGGTGTTCTCTGGTGTATCGTGTATTGTTTTGTTTCATTTTTGGAGTTGGTATTAAGAGTTCTCTTGTCTTAACTATAGACCACCAGAAAAAAATAATTTATGTGTCTTATTAGACTTTTTAAATTATTATTGGACAGTATAGTGCTGAACATTGCCCTGAGGGTATTTTGCACTGCTGAAGTGGTGCTTAGCCTGAAGAATTCAGGGTACTAGCTCTAAAATTTATTTCTCCAAGCCAGTGATTCAAAAACATTTATTGCCTACCACTGTGTTTGGAATACTGTTAGGATCTGGAGGTTCCAAGTGAGGGGTATAAAATAAATGAAAAGACAAGTCCCCTGTCCTCAAAAAGTTGACAGTGGCTTTTCAGAGTAACAAACATTGAAACCAGCTAGACTGTAAAGTAGGGACCATGTCTGTCTAGCTCAGTGTTGTGCTACTGGGAAGTATTTGTTCAGGGAATGAAAGAGTTAGGTTCCCCCTTATTCCTTACTATCCTTATTTGACAAAGGCCTTGTTGGGTTTAGGAGATGGGAATTTGGCTGTCTGCTCAGTGATAGAGAATGATTGCTTGTTCTTTTAATCTCTGGGATATGATACCTCTTTACTGTAGTCCGTGTGCTAAAGATATTTTGACTTGTGCATTTCCAAAAAGACATGAAAACTGCCTTTTGCCTCCTTGCCTAATACCCGTACTCCTGCTTTCAAGGTTAGTGGATTTTTCAAAGAAACTTCTTACAGAAGTACAACACACAACCAGCAAAGTGAATGTATAAGTGTGCAGCTTGATGAATTCTTACGAGCTGAATATACTGGAGTATTTCTCAAACAGAATATTACTAGCAAAAAATACGGTTCTTTGAGTATTTTGTCAATTGTCATTGTTCTTTGTGAGTAGAGGGAAGATTTATTTTTTTAAAGCACACATAAATATTCTTAGCATTGGGGAATGCTTTAAGACAGTGTGTGTGTGTGTGTGTGTGTGTGTGTGTGTGTGTGTGTGTGCTTACCCTCATTATTTCTGTTAAGTAGATGGTATAATTAGTTTGCCTTTCCTGAGCCCACACTGGTCAATGCAGAGGGACAGCCAAATATTAATCTTTTGTTGTGGGTAATTAACACACAAAATTGACTGTATTCTGATCAGTGAAATGAGACTAACCAATAGTGCATAAGAGAGTAGATTCTATATATTGAATAGTTTTGGGAATGATTTTATTAAAGCAAGTCGGAAGGAGCTTTTAAAAAAATCCATGCTGGGCCTCACTTGTAGATATTCTTATTCACTGGGTTTGAAGTGTGGTGGCCCGGAAATCCATAGTTTGAAAAAGCCCTGGTCATTTGAATGCTCACCCTGGGTTGAAAATCCCTGTTTTAAACAGTAGAAATATGTGCCTATTTGGTCTGGTGACACTTTCATGTCTAGTAAAAATGAACAACAAACCCTGGTAGAGAAAATCACACAGAGCTCTCCTCTAGGGCAAATGTAGACAGTTTTTATATCATGTTTATAACATACTACCATATTTGTTGTGCACCAGCATCAGAACTGGTATGAAGTATAGTGTGGTGAAAAACTTCTCTCTTCCTCTATCTTCCTCCCCCTCTCTCTCTCCCTCTTATCCCGATTCCACAACCTTCCTCAGGATTACAAGGCAGAGGAAGACCCAGCAAGATTTAAATCTATCAAAACAGGAAGAGGACCCTTGGGCCCCAACTGGAAGGTACAGTTCACACTCTCACAGAAGGGGGCCGAGCACGATGTGGGTGGGCCTCTTCCCGTGGAGGTGGGGAATGGCTGGGCTGGGCTAGGGGAGAACCTGAGATCTGCCCTCTTGGTTACTTGCCTTCCTGTGGCTGTGTTTCTAATGCAGCAAGAAGTTGTAAATCAGAAAGACTGCCCGTACATGTGTGCGTACAAACTGGTTACTGTCAAGTTCAAGTGGTGGGGCCTGCAGAACAAAGTGGAAAGCTTTATACATAAGGTGAGTCCTTCCCTGGGACCTCCATGTGTAGGATGGTAGGGAGAATCCTGTCCATAAGAGAAGATCATACAAGCGCCTCATCTACGCATATGTGACTTGTATTCTAGGGTTGTCAGCAGTAGAGTATATCACAATTCCGTTTTCCCAGCCCCTACCTCCTTTGTACTTGTAGCTATTTAAAGAAATTTTTTTTTTGCTGTTTTTTTGGTTTGTTTGTTTGTTTTGTTTTAATTGAAGTGGTGGTTTTACAGAACAATCATGCATAAAATACAGGATTTCCATATACCACCCCACCACCACCATGCATTGGTGTGGGACATTAGGTTGATAGCATATTTTTATAATTGTACTATTAATTAAAGTCCATGTATAATGTAGTTCCATGGATTAAAAAAAATTTATTCTGTTACCATATATGCAATCTAACATTTCTCCTTTAATTCACATTCAGACATATATTTCAGTGCTTATAAATGTGTTCCCAATGTGCTACCATCACCACCATTCATTACCAAAACATTTCCATCATTCCAAATAGGAGCCCTGTACATTTTAAGCCTTAACTTCCCATTCCCTATTTCCCTCTTGCCCCTTTGCCCTGCTAATCTATATTCTAGATTCTGACTATGAGTTTGCTTATTTTAATGGTTTCAAAACAGATTATACAATATTTGTCCATTTGTGTCTGACTTATTTCACTTGGCATGATGTCTTCAAGGTTTATCTATGTTGTCACATGTATCAGGATTTCATTCCTTTTTATAGCTGAATAATATTCCGCATTTTGTATATACCACATTTTGTTTATCCATTCATCAGTTGATGGACACTTGGGTTGCTTCCATCTTTTGGCAATTGTGAATAATGCTGCTGTGAACATCGGTATGCAAATATCTGCTTGAGTCCCTGCTTTTGATTCTTTTGTGTATATACCTGGTAATGGGATTGCCAGGTCATATGGTAGTTCTATACTTAGCTTTCTGAGGAAATGCCAAACTGTCTTCCTCAGCTGCTGTACTATTTTACATTGCCACCAGCCATGAATGAGTTTCCTGTTTCTCCACATCCTCTCCAACACTTCCTGTTTTCTGTTTTTTGTTTGTTTGTTTTAATAGTAGCCGTTCTAATGAGTGTGAAATGGTATCTCATGCTTTTGATTTGCTGTTCTCTGGTGGCTAATGATGTTGATTATCTTTTCATGTGCTTTCTGGTCATTCATTTATCTTCTTTGGCGATATGTCTGCTCAAGTCTTTTGCCCATTTTTAAATTGTGTTTTTTGTCTTTTTGTTGTTAAGTTGAAGACTTTTTTTAATATATTCTGGATTTAAACCTTTTTTGGGTATGTGGTGTTCCGGTTTGCTAATGCTGCTGGAATGCAAAATACCGGAAATGGATTGGCTTTTATAAAGGGGGTTTATTTGGTTACAAAGTTATAGTCTTAAGGCCATAAAGTGTCCAAGGTAAGGCATCAACAATAGGGTACCTTCACTGGAGAAAGGCCATTGGCATCCGGAAAACCTCTGTTAGCTGGGAAGGCACATGGCTGGCGTCTGCTTGCTCCCAGGTTGCGTTTCAAAATGGCGTTCTCCAAAATGTTAGTGTCAGCTTTCAACAGCTACCTTCAAAATGTTTCTCTAAGCTGCAGCTCTGAGATCCTTCTGTTTGTGAGCCCCTTTATAAGACTCCAGTGAACTAATCAAGGTCCACACTGAATGGTCGGGGCCACACTTCCATGGAAACATTTAGTCAGAGTCATCACCCACAGTTGGGTGAGTCATATCTCCATGGAAACATCCAATCAAAAGATCACACCCTAATCAAAAAGATTAATCAATCTGCCCCCACAAGATATTGCATCAGAGAACATGGCTTTTTCTGGGGGACATAATATATACAAACTGGCAAATGTGGTTTCAAATATTTTATTCTATTGTGTAAGTTGTCATTTTACTTTTATGATAAAGTCCTTTGAGGAACAAAAGTTTTTAATTTTGGTGAGGTCCCATTTATCTATTTTTTCTTTTGTTGTTTATGCTTTGGATGTAAAGTCTAAGAAACCACTCCCTAACACATGGTTGTAAAGAGAGGTTTCCCTACATTTTCTTCAAAGAGTTAGATAGTTCTAGCTCTTATGTTAGGTCTTTGATCATTTTTTTTGGTTATTTTTTCTCTTTTATTTTAATGCAATTTTATTGAGATATAATCACATAACATACAATCATCAAAGTGTGCAGTTATTCACAATATCAACATATAGTTGTGCTTTCATCACCACAATCAAACTTTGAACATTTTCATTACTCCAAAAAATAAAATTAAAACAAAAAAGAACATCCAAAACATCCCATTCCCTTCCTTTCCCATTGTTTATTTACTTTTTTGATTACAGTTTAATTGAGAGATATTCACACACACTACAGTCATCCACAGTGTACAGTTACAGCACCATCATACAGTTGTGCATTCATCACCAGAATCAATTTTTGAACCTTTTCCTTATTCCGAAATAAAAATAAAAGCAAAAAAGAACACCTAAATCTTTCTGTCCCCTTCATCCCACGCTATTCTTCATCTAATTTTTGTTCACATTTTCCCACTCATCTGTCCATACACTGGATAAAGGGAGTGTGAACCACAAGGTTTTTACAGTCACATAGTCACACTATGCAATCTACGTAGTTATACAGTTGTCTTCAAGAATCAAGGTCACTGGGTTGCAATTTGACAGCTTCAGGTATTTCCCTCTAGTCATTCCAATGCACTAAAAACTAAAAAGTGATATTTATATAGTGCGTAAGAATACCCTCTAGAATGACCGCTTGACTCCATTTGAAATCTCTCAGCCACTGGAACCTTATTTTGTTTCATCCCTCTTCCCCCTTTTGGTCAAGAAGATCCTCTCAGTCTCACAGCGCTGGCTGGCCAGGCTCATCTTCAGGAGTCATTTCCCATGTTGCCAGGGGGATTTACACCCTGGGTGTCATGTCCCACGTAGTAGGGAGGGTAGTGAGTTCACCTGCTGAGTGTGTTTAGAGAGAGTGGGCCACATCTGAGAAACAAAGAGGCTCTCTGGGGGGGGGGGGGACTTCTAGGCACAATTATAAGTGGACTTAGCCTCTTCCTTGCAGCAACTAGCCTCACAAGGGAGACCTCCCCAGATCGAGGGCTTGGCCCACTAAATTGGCAGTCCTCAATGTTTGTGGGAAAATCAGCAATAGCCCAGGTGGGGAAGTCCAACATTTCTGCATTTCTCCCCAGTTCCTCAGGGGGCCCCACAAATACACTTATACTCTCTGCCCGTATCACTCTGGGGTGTATTTGATCCATTTTTGAGTTGATTTTTGTATATGGTGTGAAATAGGGGGCCTTCTTTCTTTTCTTTTCTTTTTTTTTCAAAAGGAGATCCAGTTTTCCCAGCATCATTTGTTGAGGAGACTATTCTTTCCCAATTGAGTGTCTTTTACTTCTTGTCAAAGATCAGTTGGCCATAAATGTGAGGGTTGATTTTTGAGCTCTCAATTCTATTCCATTGGTCTATATGTCTGTCCTTGTGCCAGTACCATGCTGTTTTGATTACTGTGGCTTTGTAATAAGTTTTAAGATCAGGCATGAGTCCTCCAACTTCATTCTTCTTTTTCAGGATGGCTTTAGCTATTTGAGGCCCCTTACCTTTCCATATACATTTGACGATTGGCTCTTCCATTTCTGCAAAGAAGGTGTTGGAATTTTTATCGGCATTGCATTGACTCTATAAATTGCTTTGGGTAGTATTGACATCTTAATGATAGTCATTCTTCCAATCCATGAACACAGAATATCCTTCCACTTATCTAAGTCTTCAATTCCTTTTAGCAGTGTTTTGTAGTTTTCTGTGTATAAGTCCTTTATAGCCTTGGTTAGCTTTATTCCTAGATATTTGATTCTTTTAGTTGCTATTGTGAAGGGAATTTTTTTCTTGATTTCTTCCTCTGATTGTTCATTGCTTGTATAGAAAAACTACTGATTTTAGGGTGTTGAACTTGTACCCTGCCACTTTGCTGAATTCTTTTATTAACTCTAGGAGCTTTGTTCTGGATTTTTCAGGATTTTCTGTATATAGGATCATATCATCTGCAAATAGGGAAGTTTTATTTCTTCCTTTCCAATTTGGGTGCCTCTTGTTTCTTTTTCTTGCCTCATTGCTCTGGCAAGAACTTCTAGTACAATATTGAATAACAGTGGTGACAGTAGACATCCTTGTCTTGTTCCTGATCTCAGAGGGAAAGCTTTCAGCTTTTTGCCATTAAGTAGGATGTTAACTATGGAATTTTCATATATGCCCTTGATCATGTTGAGGAAGTTTCCTTTGATCTAAGTGCGTTTATCAAGAAAGGGTGCTGTATTTTGTCAAATGTCTTTTCTTGCATCAATTGAGATGATCATGTGGTTTTTTTTCCGTCATTCTTTTAATGTGATCTATTATGTGAATTGATTTTATGTTGAACCACCCTTGCATATCAAGGATAAATCCTACTTGATCAGGGTTTATAATTCTTTCAATATACTATTAGATTTGGTTTGCTAGTGTTTTTGCTAAGGATTTTTGCATCTATGTTCATAAGAAATATTGGTCTGTAGTTTTCTTTCCTTGTGGTATCTTTATCCAGCTTTGGTATAAGGGTCATATTAGCCTCATAGAATGAGGGAGTGGTCCCTCTTCAATTTTTTTGGAAGAATTTGAGCAGAATTGGAGTTAAATCTTCTTGGAATGTTTGGTAAAATTCTCCTGTGAAGCCATCTGGTCCTAAGTTTTTCTTTGTTGGGAGGGTTTTTGATTACTGATTCAAACTCTTTACTAAAAATTGTTTTTTTTTTGAGATCGTCTGTTTCTCCTTGAGACAATGTATTTGTGTGTTTCTAAGAATTTGTCCATTTCATCTAGGTTATCTAATTTATTGGCATCAGTTGTTCATAGTGTTCTCTTATAGTTCTTTTATTTCAATGGGTCTGTAGTAATGTCCCCCTTTTCATTTCTGATTTTTATTGTTTGTATTTTCTTTTTTTATTTGTTAGTTTAGCTAAAAGTTTGTCAATTTTATTGATCTTTTCCAGGAACCACCTTTTGGTTTTGGTGAATCTCTATTTTTTTTTTCTTTTCTGTTTCCATTTATTTCTGCTCTAATCTTTGTTATCTTCTTCCTTCTGCTTGTGTTGGGTTTAGTTTGCTCTTCTTTCTCTAGTTCTTCCAGTTTTGAGGTTAGATCTCTGATTTGAAATCTTTTTTTTTTTAAGCAATTTTATTGAGATATATTCACACACCATAAGAACCATCCGAAGTATACAATCACTGGCTCACAGTATTATCACATAGTTGTGCGTACATCCCATGATCAAATTTAGAACCTTTTCATTACTCTAGAAAAGAAATAAAAATAGAAAAGAAAACCCAAATCGTCCCATGCCCTTTATCCC